>NC_133617.1:288479140-288798604 GCF_048593235.1 Sminthopsis crassicaudata | reverse complement strand
AGTACTAGAAACGCTAGCCTCGGCAATAAGAGCCGAGAAAGAGATTCAAGGAATTAGAGTAGGAAATGAGGAAATCAAACTATTACTCTTTGCAGATGACATGATGGTATACTTAGAGAACCCCAAAGACTCTGCTAAAAAGCTATTAGAAATAATTCAGAACTTTAGCAAAGTTGCAGGATACAAAATAAATCCACATAAATCTTCAGCATTTTTTATACATTACCAACACAATCCAACAGCAAGAGATACAAAGAGAAATTCCATTCAAAATAACTGTTGATAGTATAAAATATTTGGGAATATATCTACCAAAAGAAAGTCAGGAATTATATGAGCAAAATTACAAAACGCTTGCCACAAAAATAAAGTCAGATTTAAACATTTGGAAAGACATTCAGTGCTCATGGACAAGCCGAGTGAATATAATAAAAATGACAATACTCCCCAAACTAATCCATTTAACATGTTTGGGACTGCCTGCCATCTAGGGGAGGGGGGGAGGGGAGGAGGGAAAAATTTGGAACAGAAGTGAGTGCAATGGATAATGTTGCAAAAAACTACCCATGCAGATGTACTGTCAAAAAAGTTATAATTATAAAATTAATAAAAAAATAAAGTTAAAAAATAAAATCCAAAAAAAGAAAAAAAAGAAATGGCCCACTGGAATACGCTATGCACTTCATATACAAAAGTTATGCACAATAATTTAAAAATAAAATATTTATTGTCAAATGACACAAATGACTTCATTACCTATGAGTCTATTTTAAGCCTATAGCCTATGTGGTTAGTTTATGTAATAAATTCTTTTAAAAACAACTTTATAATGAACTCAAATTTCATCAAACTCAACAGCTTATGACAACTCATATGACCAAACTTACCAAAATGCCTGTTGTGAACATTAGATTCTATAACCTTCTAATTTAATGTTAATTTTAATCAATAAAAAATTCTTTGATTCCTGAGGTCTACTATAGTGGGAGTCAATACTTATTTTCACTCTGGTAAAAATGATAATGATACAGTGAAATAATTGTGTTACCTTTAAATGAAATTTCACTCACATAAGACTTCATTATTAGCAGGCTCCAATGTGAATATGTATTATTTTGCTGACTATTTCAGAAGAAAGTATCTTTATATTCTGTATATGTACATATGTGTATGTGTCCTAAAGCATGAGAAAGAACTATTTATTAACCTGTTAAAATCTAGTTTGTCTACCCATCTTTACTGAATATCATCTTTTTAAAGGAAGTTTATTTCTGGGCTTCTGGCACAACCTGAAAAAAAGAGGGAAAAGGCAATACTTTTAACATCACAATCTTTTATATTAAAGTTCTGGAAGAAAGGAATTTTACATATAATTATTTGTTACTTTACCTAAAATAATACATATTTAAAAAGAGAGAGAGAGAGAGAGAGAGAGAGAGAGAGAGAGAGAGAGAGAGAGAGAGAGAGAGAGAGAGGGAGAGAGAGGGAGAGAGAGAGAGAGAGAGAGAGAGAGAGAGAGAGAGAGAGAGAGAGAGAGAGAGAGAGAGAGAGAGAGAGAGAAATGGCCCACTAGGAATTAAACATGGCAATGTGGTCAGTTGCAAATCAACATTTAATTGTTTGACCAATGACAGTAAGAGAATCTCATATTATCAAGTGAGGGAAAACTTGAATTTCGGTATGCTTATAAGCAGCATTCTAGGGAATAGGAGACTAGAAAGTGGACTGGATCTGATGTCAGAGGACCTGGGTTTAAATCCCAAATTTGCTATTTAAATAACATTAGAAAAGTAAAATCTCTTAGGATCAGTTCCTAATCTATAAAATGACACTGTCTGATTAGATGGCCTTACGACCTTCTGATTGTATATCTGTTGTTATTTCAGTCATGTCTAACTCTTCATGATCCTATTTGGGGTTTTCTTGGCAAAGATACTGGAGTGGTTGACATTTCCTTCTCCAATTCATTTTATAGACGAGGAAACTGAGGCAAACAGGATTACATGATTTGCTCAGGGTCATTCCAATAATAAATATCTGAGGTCAGGTTTGAACTCAGGAAGATGAATTTTCTGGCACTTTATCCATTAAATAACCTAATTCCCTAAAAAGGGGTAGTGGGGATTGATAAATAGATAGAGTAGTAGATTTGCAATCTGTAAGAGGCAGCTGGTGGTTCAGTGGATAAAACTGATTTTTAATAAGCCTAAAAGTTATCATGTTGCAGGATATAGGGAGTGAGTGGAAAGGGCTTCTCAGGATTCACAATCAATCAATCAATCAATCAGTAAGTAACTATACATAAACTTTGGAAGAAGGGAAAGATTGGAGAAGAAAATTTTAATGAAGAAACGGGGGGGGGGATGGAGTAATGGCAGGAGCAAAAGCATAAAAATGAGAATGTTTTCTTTTTTTTGGTGAAGCAATTGGGGTTAAGTGACTTGCCTGGGGTCATATAGCCAGTGACTATTAGGTGTCTGAGGTTGAATTTGAACCTAGGCTGGTGCTCTATATACTGAATCATTTAGCTGCCATGAAATGAAAACACTCAAAGCATTTTGGGAAAACTGAGACCACTTAGGTTTAGAACTATATTCTGGGATTAAATCTCTGTATTCTTGATTTTGAAAACAGAAAGGTTTGTCATGTCAGGATATAGTTTGGGCAGGATGATGGCCTCAGCTTCCTAGAGATAGCAATGAAGTTTATATAGACTTGTCTAGGCGAAATGCTTATTAGTCTGAGAGCAAGGCTCATGGTGTCTGTTGTTAAGAGAATTTCTGTAATACTCTCTTTCTGGGAGTTTCTCTGGGGTTAAGATTTTGGGAACACATGCCAAATTAATGCTATTTCATGATCATTAAATAGAGATTGCTACTGTTGTTCAGTAGTGTCTGAAGGGTCAGACCCTTCATAATGCTATTCAAATTTTCTTGGCAGAGATAATAGAGTGGTTTTCCTTTTCCAGTTCATTTTATAAATGAGAAACTTAGGCAGAGTTAAATGACTTGCCCAGAGTCATACAGCTAGTAAATACTGAGGCTAAATTTGAATTGAGGAAGATGAGTCTTCCTGGTTTCAAAGCCAGCACTTTATCCACAGCATTACATAGTTGCCCATAAGTAGAGGTAATGGGCCTAATAGATAAAGAACTAGATTTGAAACCTGTAAGAGTCATCTGAAGGCTCAGAGCCCTAGGTCTGGTATCATAAGTAACTCAGTTTAAATCTAGTTTCAGACATATTTTACCTGACACTGGACAACCCAGTCTGTTTGTCTCACCTTCCCTGAAGTTAAAGTGGGTGTACAGGAGCTGTTGTGGGACCAAATGAGTTAATTTGTAGCACAGTATAGTTAATGTAGTTAATGTATGTATGTATGTAGTTAATTTTAGCACAGTATAATTTTTTTCCCCTTCCCATGTAAAACTTTTGTTGTTGACACTAGCTATGTGATCCTTTAGTCTCTTTAGAGTCTCTTTAATGATTTACTTTAGAATTTTCACTATATACTTAAAAAATTCCCTAGGACTTAACTCTTCTGTTATTTTGAACCAATTGTCATCTATTTAAATGGCTACCACTTCCCATTGAAGAAATCTCACATCATGTTTTCTTGTGTGAAAATAAATGCATCATGCAGAAGTAGCATGAATACTGAGTTTGTCATCAGAAAAATCCTTGGTTTAAATATTGTCTTTGTAATTTACTAGCTTTGTGATGCAGGGGAAAACCTTTAACTTCTGTGTTTCTTGGGCAACTCCAGAGAACTAAATCTTAAATGGGTTTTGCTCTGCCTTTGGGAAAGGAGATCCCATGCTAAGCATTTTTTACACAAAAGAAATCACAGATTCTTTGAGTATCAGCATAATGATAATTATGGAAATGGAGAGAAAGTCTTTATAGTGTAAGAAGAGGAATATTTTGGGAGCTGGTTTAGAAATACCAATTTAGCCTCCAACTCTGTAAGCCTCACACAATTGATTGATAATATGACCTACCAACACTGACCACTTGACAAGTAGAAATACAACACCTACTCCAATGTTAATGTCATAAATTTAATCACTACCAAACATTATTTCAGCAACTGTAATCCAAAGGTTGTTTGCATGAAATGTGTAAATAAGTGCCATGACTCACATGTTGTCATGGGCATAAATTCAGTTTACTCTTTTTAAAAGGCAGAAGTTGGCTCTGAACATTAAAGATGACTTGTATGACCATGTTAATCTTTCCACCTCATATTTCACATTTTTATGAGAACTTTATTACCAAATAATATATTTCCATGCTCTCTCTTTGTAGCTCTGCTGCCCATTACATGCCTAAACTACTTTCTGTCATTACTTATAGCAGTTTTATGCTTCATAGACTACAAAGCTCATGATGGCTGTCGCCCTAATAAATTCTTCATCATTTTCAATATAATCATCTGCATTGCAGCTTCGTTAATATCCTTTCATTCAAAGATCCAGGTAGGCTGCTCCCTGCTGAGAGAAAGGTTTTAAAATAATTAATTAGGCCATGGAAACCTGCTACTTGGCTTTTGTCAGCATCATGAAATAATGCTGTTCTGAGCATTATACCAGTAGCTTTTGAATAACAGATTAATTAGGGACATCCTGATGTGGAGGCATCACTGACTCTGGTATTCATGATATAATTTTCCATGTAACAATGGAATAAACTATTTAACAGTCAATTAAAGGAGCAAAATGTAATATTGGTTCTGTGTTTGAATCTATTGTCTAAGATGGTCACTGAAGACCAGACCTAGGAGACTACTCATTGAGAAGTCTTTGGACATGAAAAAGTATCCCCCTTATTTATCTTTTGTACAAATTCAAGGTAACTTTTCTTCAGATTTTGCCTCATATTCAAACAACTCAAGTCTTACCTTGGAGACACTGGACATAGTAGAAATTCTTTTTATTTACTGTGCTTGTCCTAATGGGTAATTTCCCCCCACCCTCTTTCTTTTCTTTTATTTAATACCTCCTCTTATCTGGTATAACGTAATTCTTGTTAAATTTTGGTTCTGTTCTCACTCCTCCATCTCACACTGGCAAGCTGGGTACTCAGAGGAAAAACTACTAACTTTGATTCTAGGAGTTCATCCTAGGAGTCACTGCTCTCCTAATTCTTTTGTTAAACAGCTTCCTCCAGAATGCTTTTCTTGAGCCAAACTCTAATAAACTCAGTTTTGTTCAATTATTTCAGTTGCCCCTGACTTTTTATGACCCCAGTTGAGGTTTCCTTGGCAAACACACTGAAGTGGTTTGCCATTTCCTTTTCCAGTCAATTTTTACAGATTAGAAAACTGAGGCAAACAGGGTTAAGTGACTTACCCCCAGTTGCTGGAACTCTGTGTTCCCAGAAATCAACTAGAGTCAGGCTAATCAAAAGTCTTTATTCTTGGTCTCTTGAGGTCGCCCTCAGAGGATTAGATCTAGCAATCTCCATACCACCTTCCTCTCTCTCCACTGCCAGGAGAATGCCTCAATTTCCTCCTCCTACTCCAACCACACATGTTACTTCCCCTTCTTTGTCCCACCAATCAAGTCAGCACAGAATAGTTGGGGAGGGTCAACCATCAAACATGTTAATAAAGAATTGTCCAATTGGCAATTAGTCTCACATGCTCCATTATCCAAGTGCATTTGCTCAGTTCTAGCCCTTTACATCTCCCACTTTCTTTTGTTTTAGAACACAGGTGGTCATGCCATCCCTGACTTTTCAGGGAGGTGAGAACCCCCAAAAGGAGGTGATCATGCTCCCCCCTGACTTCTCAAGAGGGAAGATGAAAAGCACCAAAGGGAAATGGGGATTTGCTAGCAGGTTTTTGGGTTGAAGGGTCTTTTTAGAGACAAGTATGCACAACCCCATCAGCATGGGAGTTATTACACAAGCACATAGCAATAACACAGAGGCTATTAGTGATGACTCCCCCACAGCCAGTGCAGAGTCGATGTGGTGTAACAAACATGAATTGTACATGCAAGTAGTGATATAACAAACAATATAAATCAACACGATTTTGTAAAAGATTTCCAGAAGTTCTAAAAGGAGAATATGTAAACCTCAGTCACACATATGCCTTCTTCAGCAGCCAAGAGATAGTCCAAAACCAATCTATTGTCCATTGCTTCACGTGTTAGGGAATCCAATGATCCCCACAAATTTTTGAAGTCCTGCAACAGTCTTTTTGTATGTTATGGAATCCAATGATCCCTACAGGTTTTGAAGTCCTGCAACAGTCTTATGATGCTTCAGAAAATCCGATGATACTTGAGGACTTTCAAGTCCTACAATAGTCTTATCATGTCTCAGAGAATCCAATGATTCCTTAGGATTTTCAAGTCTAACAATTTTTGATGTCCATGAGTCAAATGCCACAACTGCCAGGTTCTTTCAGTGGTGGGCACAGTCAGCAACAGAATTACCCGATGTTTCTTGGATCTTCTCTTTCATTTCAAGAGTCTGCTCAATCTCTCTCCAATGGACAAGGTGAATATGGCTCTTTGGCACCCATCTAATTCCTTCTCTATCTGTGGAGATACAAGCAAACCCTCTCCCCCAAGCAGTTAACCTATCGGTCCTTTCCATTCACCACTTTCTGGATCTCTCCACATCACCTGGCGATTATCTAAAGACAGTGGAGCTGGACACTGTCTTTCCAGTGGGTTATAAAACCTGTCTGCTGGAGCCAGTGCATCTTTGTCAAAAATTAAAAAATTAATGGTATAGAGAACTAAATTTAGAAATTCTCTAGGGTTACCCATGGCTCCACCTTTCCTATGTTTTTGAAGGAGTGTCTTAATATCTCTGTTTCTTCTTTCTACTATTGCCTGTCCTTGAGGATTACATGGTATGCCAGTGGTATGTAAAATCTTATACTGTGCACAAAAGTGCGCAAAATGTTTAGAATTATATGCAGGTCCATTGTCTGTTTGTATTGCTTGTGGTGCACATAATTGCAAATGCTTGTATAAGGAATTCAGTGACCACTCGGGCTGTCTCTCTTGCTGCTGGCATTGTAAAAGTGAATCCTGAAAAGGTGTCTACCACAATGTGGATAAAAGATAGACGACCAAAAGATTTATAATGGGTCACATCCATTTGCCAAATTTCATTAGGTCTCAAACCACGAGGGTTCTTCCCTGGAGGGAGTGTAGGAGCATGGAAAGAAAGGCAAGCTGTACAGGCTTTTTTTATGATCCTAGCTTCTTCTGTTGTTATTCCAACTTGTAAACGTAAAAGTTCGGGCAGCCTGATGATATTTAGAATGAGATTCTTGTGCTTCTTGAAATAAAAGAGTATTGGCCAACATGGTTAGAAGGCTATCTGCCTTTGAATTACCATCAAAAATAGGACCTGGAAATCCACTATGGGAGTGGACATGCAAGATATAAATCTTACCTGGATGCTTTCTCACTCGCTCTTGAAGTTCCTTAAAGAGCTGATGTATATTGGAGGCTACAAATTTTATTTGGGCTGTGGCAATTCTTTGTAAAACACCTACTGAATAGGCTGAATCAGATATTATATTTATGTCTCCTGGATAATAAGCAAGAGTTAGAATGATTGCATACAATTCATCCTGCTGAGTGGACTGAAAAGGAATTCTGATTACTCTCTTTATAGTTAAGTCACGAGAGTATACAGTGCAAATATCATGTTTGGATGGATCTGTAAAGATAGTTGGTCCTTTAAGAGGAACTTTAGAAACCTTTTCTTCAAGAATCCATTGCCAACTATGTAACAGTCTTTAATGGAGACCCGTGTGTAAAATTTGGAGTCATGGCTAATAAAATTTGCCACTCTGGGATGGTTTCACAGCACACATTAACTTGTGCATTAGTATAAAAGGTGTATATCTTGTCAGGTCTTATCCCAGATAATTGTACTGCTCGTTTAATAGCCTTTAATAAAATTCTAGCCATAAGCACTGGGTAAGGAATAAGGCTTTGTTCTGGTTGTGCTGGGAAGTTCAACCACTCTATCATACTGTCTCCTTGATGAAGGACTGCTGTGGGTGCCTTTTGTGTAGCAAAAACTGATATTTCCAAGTGTTTTTGAGTGACTCTTTCAACCACATTGGATAAAGCCAGTTCAACTTGTCTCAAAGCCTCTTGAGCTTCTTTTGTAAACTGGCGTAGTGAATTTAAAGCACTGTCTCCCCTTAAAATGTCATATAATGGTTGCAATTGACAGGTAGTCAAGCCTAGCACAGGACACATCCATTGGATATCTCCTATCAATTTCTGGAAGTTATTTAAGTTGTTTAGCTTCTCTGTTCTTAAGGAGAGTTTTTGTACTATAAGCACCTTAGTATATACTTCATATCCTAAATATTGAAAATGAGCATGCCTTTGAATTTTTTTCTGGAGCTATATGCAATTAGAAGTTCCTTAGTGTTTCTATAGTCTTTAGTAGACGTGCTTCTAACATTTGCTCCTCAGGTGCACATCCCAATATATTATCCATGTAATGTAACAATATAACTTTTGGAAATACTTTTCTTATTGTAGTAAGAGCAGCAGCAAAATACATTTGACACATAGTAGGGCTGTTTTTCATTCCCTGTGGCAAAACTGTCCATTCATATCTTTTATAAGGCTCAGCTAAGTTAACGCTGGGCACTGAAAAGGCAGATCTTTTCATATCTTCTTTATCTAGAGGGATAGAATAAAAACAATCCTTAATGTCTATAACCCACAGAAGCCATTCTCTAGGCAACTGAGTAGGAGATGGAAGTCCAGGTTGAAGAGTTCCCATAGTTTCCATCTGTTCATTTACTTTTCTCAAATCAGTCAACATCCTCCATTTTCCAGATTTCTTTTTTACAACAAATACTGGGGAATTCCAAGGACTTAGAGAAGGTTGTAAGTGTCCTTGGTCAAATTGTTCCTATACATGTCTAATAAGGTCTGAATTGTATTGCTACTTAAGGGCCATTGTTCTATCCACCCTGGTGTATCAGTTTTCCATTGGATAGGAACAGGTAAAAGTGGTGGCAGGCCTTCAACAGCAGCCCTGCCTAAAAAACCAAAGGGCTCATTTTTAACTGTAATTGTTGGAAAATGTCTTTTCCCCACAGATTGATGGGGATTTTTTCAACTATAAAAGGAGTAAAAACTCCTTTTTCACCTCCAAATATGCATCTTAAAGGGATAGCACTAACTTCAGCTGCTATTGATCCTCCTACCCCAGACATGTAGGTGTCTGCCTTAGTCTTTGGCCAGTGACTAGGCCAGTTGGCATCTCTAATGACTGTGCAATCTGCACCTGTGTCCACCAGTCCTTCTAATGGTATGCTATTTATATAGATGGTGAGCATAGGTCAGTCAGCTGTCATAGCTGCTGTTCAGTATATTCCTGGGTTTTGCTGCTTGGAGTCAGAATGTGGGTGACTGTCATCAGATTGCTTAGTAGGGGTCTGTATCAATAAACCTGATGCTACTACTTCCCCTGGTTGATAAATCACACATTGTTTACCTGTGTTAGTGACTGGGATATTATCTATACATTCCCCAGTTTCCCACATCAGTGTATGAATGAACACTGTTTTGTAAGTACTCTCAGGAGGTGAAATGGTCAAGCCTACTGTGCTTGGACGCAAGGGATCCATAGACTGGAGAGGAACAGATTTCTCCTCTCCAGGGGGTATCTCAGTTGTCCCAGCTTCATACAACTCTATCCTCCCTAATTATAATCCCTTTCTCCCATCATGTTGCTTCCTGGCTGATTGGTCACATCTAGGTATTGGACTTGGAGGCACTCTCTGGGTGTGGCATCGGCTGCCATCATGCCCCAAGTGTTTTTTGCCTGGGGCTCTGGAGCAGGGCCCCTCTTCCCATTTCCCTGAATCAGTCTACACTCTGATAGCCAATGGAGTCCTCTTTTGCATTTTGGACATGGGGTTTTGGGTCTTGTTCTCCCAGCCTGTTTTCTCACTCTGTCTCTATGCCAACATTGAGCTTTCAGATGGCCTACTTTACCACATTGAAAGCATTCATGAGTCTCTCTGGAAGTGCCTTGCCAAAAAGGGACCTTGTCTTCCTAGGTTGGGATCTTGGGAAGTCTGCACCATAGCCTGGCTATAAAAGATATTTATGCCCACTGTGGCACAGTGTCTTATGATCTCCTTTAAAGGAGTATCCCTATGTAGTCCTAGTATAATCCTTCTACAAATATCATTGGCATTTTCTTTAGCAAGTTGCCTTATCAAAGTGTTTGTTACTATATTTTCACCATTAGTCCATATGACAGCTGTCTGCAAACATGCCACAAAATCAGCAAAGAGTTCATTTGGTCCTTGTATAATTTTTGTGAAAGTCTCACCCTTGTTGTTTTTACTGGGGAGAGAAGCCCTGCTTTGATAGCAGCAGCAGCAGCAATTTGCTCAAATGCTGCTATGGAGTAATTAATCTGTACTGAAGCTTCTGCATAAGAACCTACACCTGTTAGTAGGTCACAGGTGATTGAAGTATTAAATCCACTTTGACTATTTTGTTGGGCTTGAATCCTACAGAGCTCACTATATTCAGAAAACCACAAGTTTTGTCCAGGTTCTAAGCACACCCTTGCAATGGCTTTCCAGTCACTAGGGGTTAAGACTTCATAATCCCAATTCTGTAGTAACATCTCAACATAAGCTGATGTAGCCTCGTAGAGAGTGCAAGCTATTTTCATGTCTTTAAGGATGTCCATATCAAAATGAGTATATCTTCTACTTTCTTGGCCTGCAGAATTATACTGCATCATGGGAAAAATTTGAAGTTTGAAATCATTATCTATTTCTTTTCCATTTTGGGCCACTTGAAAAATTGCTTTCAGTAATCTAGTTATAGCTGGGGGTGATTGCTGGGGGGGAGGTGCTGATGATATCACTGCCCCTCCCACTACTCCTCCTCCCTCTGTCCCTGAAGGTGGAGTTGATGTGGGCTGATCAATAATCTGCTCCCTAGGTGGGGTTGAAGCTTCTTCAAGAGAATCAGAGTCATCACACCCTAATTTCTCATTTAAGTCCCCTTGCTCTTCCGGCAAGGTCTTGAGATTGCTTATCTTCTATCTTTTTTTTCCTCACACTTCCTCCTCTGTTCATTTTTAAAACTTTTCTTTCTTCTATAAGTTGTTTGATAGTTTAAGTCTAATTGAACTACATTGTATATATAAAATACCTCTGCGGAAATTGAATGAGACCCATTTTTTGTGTGATAGCTTCCAGTTATCTACATTTATCTACATTTATTCCTCTAAGAACCAAGGGGACATGTGTTTTAATGCGCTCCAGAGTTTATCAATCTGTACCCAGGTTACAAGTAAACTCTGCTCCTCAATTATCTTAATTATACTGTCTATAGAACCACTCCTGGGTGGGGCTGGAGCTGGGGTTGGAGCAAGGGCTGGGGCTGGGGCTGGGTCGGCTGAGGTTGAGGGAATGTCTTCAGCTAACATTTGCCCCATTTCAGCTATAAGAGATTGCTGGTTTTGCCCTTAATAAGGTAAGTTCCTTATTTGTCTATTAAAATACTCACCTAATCTCCTGGTCACTGGAGAACTTCAGTGAAGGTAGGGTGCCTGGTCCACATTGGACGCCAAATGCTGTAACTCTGTCTTCCCATAAATCAGCCGGAGTCATCAAAAGTCTTTATTCTTGGTCTCTTGAGGTCGCAGTCAGGGGATTAGATCTAGCAATCTCCACACCACCTTCCTCTCTCTCCACTGTCAGAAGAATGCCTCAATTTCCTCCTCCTACTCCACCCACACACGTCACTTCCCTTTCTTTGTCCCACCAATCAAGTCAGCACAGAAGAGTTGGGGAGGGTCAACCATCAAACATGTTAATAGAGAACTGTCCAATTGGCAATTAGTCTCACATGCGCTATTATCCAAGTGCATTTGCTCAATTTTAGCCTTTTACACCCAGTCACACAGCCAGATTTGAACTCAGGAAGATGGATCTTCCTGACTCCAGGCCTAGTACACAAGTAGCATGGAAGAAACAATAATTACAAAGTAGCCTTTTCTTTCTCTTTATGCACTATGCTACAAATTTATTGAAAAGTTGCTCAGCTCCTCCACAAGGAACTCATCCCTTGTCATTCCCAATATCTTGACAGAAGAAGCTGAATTGTACAGTGGAGAGAGCACCAACTCTGGAATCTAGAAGGCCTGAGTTCAAATATATTTTAGACATTTACTAGCTTTGCTATCCTAGGCAAGTTATTTAACCTCTCTCTTCAGTTTCCTCTACTGTAAAGTGGAAATAATAATAAAAATAAAAAATAATATCTATTTTATAAGATTGTGAGGATTAAATAAGATTATGTTTATAAAAGTTCTTAGCACATAGTAGGAGATATAAATATTAATTTCTTCTCTTCCTCTTTATACTTGGCTGGATTGGGCAATTTAATTGGTAAGCAGTGTCAGCCAAGAAGCACAGTTGCTGAATTGGCTCTTCCCTAGGATCAGATGCTGCTGGACTGTACCATGAAGAGTGCTTGGTGATATTTTGGAGGTGGAATGGACTTCAGAGGTTATTGAGTCTCATTTTGTAGATGTCATCTCCATTCAGAGAAATAACTCATGAATAGCAGTGTGTGTAAAATGATTTTATATGTATGTGTATATATACATACACACACACACACACAGTGTGTCTAATGGTAGCTATCTCTAAGGCAGGAGGGAAAGAAGAAAAAAAAGGAAGTTATATGGTAATAAAAAGTTATATAATAACTTTATTATATATTTAAAAGGAATAGCAAACTGTATATGTTAGCAGTTGTACATGAAACTGCTAAATTCTACTATATTGTGGAAATGTTTGTGACTAAGTTTGGTGACTTGGCTTGCATATGGCTGGACTAGGCTATTAGATAGCCAGACTAAATGAAACTGCTTATTGATATTGATCTCATCACAGGACCTATTATATATGCTGAACATATTGATTCTGTTATCTGATGCGGAGATTAAGTCTTCACTACTTCCAGATTTTGACTTGGCTAGGTAATAATAGAAATCCTTTTAGCATAAAGAAGACACTATTTCTTGACTCTAGGGCATTTCTCTGGCTGTTCCCAATGTCTGCAAAGCTGTCCCTCCTCTGCTCCAATTACTAATCTCCCTGGCTTCCTTTAAATCCCCACTAAAATCTCAACTTCTATAAGAAGCTTTCTCTGACTTCTCAATGCCAGTGCTTTCTCTTTTTTCATTATTTCATATTTATTCTCTATGTAGCTTGCCCTATATTTGTTTTCATCTCCATTTGATTAGAATCTTCTTGATGGAAAGGGCTTTTGCCTCTTTTTCTATCCCTAGTGACTAAAACAGTGCCTGGAACACAGTAAGAACTTAATAAATGTTTATTGATTGGATATTTTTTTTCAGAAAGACTGTTGCCCCATAGCCTAGATTTGGTAGACAGATCTCATCTTTGATTTTAATCTTGTGGATTGAAAGATGTAGTTCCTCAGTCATGGACACCATCTATGCTTAAGATGCCCAGATTTCTTTTGGATATAGATGCAGACTCTGCCCTGGTGACAAGCTCATTATTCTTCTAGCCTATTCACATAAATTTTAGCTATTATAGCATCATACCTTTTTAAGGTATAGAATGATGTTTTTATAGCTGAGGGTTTCCTGTAAAGGAATATTTTCAAAGTTTATCTCTTTTTCTCCTTTCAACTTTCAGTTTTGCTGATGTCTAGTAGTGTATATTCTTTATATTTGTACTATAAAGATATCAAACATTGGCCTTCCTTGTCCATATCCTACTTCTCAAAACAATCTAATTTTTCTTCAGTTCACTTTGGGAACTTTGAGTATATTATTGTCAAGTTATTTTCATTCTGGTCTTGAAACAATATGAGTCACACTTTATGTTCTTTGGTTTGCTAGGTTTTTTAAATTTTCTTTTAGTGATAGGATGTTTACTAGTTTATGAATAATTCTCCACCGCTGTTCCCCTGACTTTTCTGACATAGCTATTAGGAGCAGTTACCATCTTAGAAAAATAAAAGGCAACTATAATTCCCTTAATTTATGTTCATCTACTAGTGTCTCCCCCTTTCTCCAAAAGAAACCAATGTTTTGGAGGTGGAATGGACTTTAGAGATTATTGAGTCTCATTTTATAGATGTCATCTCCATTCAGAGAAATAACGTATGAATAGCAGTGTGTATGGAATGATTTTATATGTATGTGTATATATATGTACATGTATATATATATATACACACACACAGACACACAGACACACACACAGACACACACACACACACACATATATATATATATATATATATATATATATATATATATATATATATATATATATACATATAAACACATACATACTTGTGTCTAGTGGTAGCTATCTCTAAGGCAGGAGGAAAAGAAGAAAAAAAAGAAAGTTATATAATAATAGAAAGTTATATAATAACTTTATTATATATTTAAAAGGAATAGCAAACTGTATATGTTAGCAGCTTCATGTACAATCATTTTTTTTCTAAATTCTACTATATTGTGGAAATGTTTGTTTTATTTCTTAAATTCAGAGTAAAATAAAATAAAAGAGAATAAAAAAAATTGAAGCTCTGAGATTTAAGTGACTTGTTTGTAATGACACTGCTAGTAAGGCAGAATTTGAACCCAGTCTTCTTGATTTCAACTCTATCACTTGAGTCATCATACTATGAAAATAATCCAATTGTTCTTTGGCTAAATATTCCAAAGAATCTATCATAAAAACTCAAGGAAGTCCTGTATACTTCTGTATTTACTGCACCTTTTATTCATAAAAATGAATCATATTTTGCCAGGATATGTGATAGCTTTGTATCCAGGTCATAGCTGGCTTTTTTTTTTTATTACAATCCTCTATCCCTCACTGTCTTGCCCTCTCCCAGCTAAAATAGATCTGGACAAAAAGAAAAAAAAAATAAAGTACTTTGTTGAGACAAAGGACTTGAGGAAGTGGGTGTTTTTTTTTTTTTTTATTGCTTTAACTTTGTATATCAGATGTTGGGATAACACTATTGGCATAAGCCCTATTAAGACACTGGACCTGAAATTTGAAGATTAAGGGTGAGAATCCTCAGTATGTTCTTTTCACTAGCCTTGTATCCATGAACTTCCATTTTTTCACTTGTAAAATGATGATAATCATATACAAAATGCCTTATGGTTTTGTTCTTTGAGACTGCGCATATCAAGTTATTATATTTGCTAAGTGCTATGGAAACCAAGTTGTTGCTATTATTGTTATTACATTGTTTTCTACTTTACTGCCTTCTTAGTACCTCTGAAAGCTATGGGCATATTCAGAGATATATATCCCTTTGAACTGTAGCATAGTCTCCCTCTGCCACAAAGCAATTATTTGCTGACTGGTACATTTTCACAATGCAGTCCTCTTACAAACTAAGGGAAACAAACAAACACCACCAATATCTCTTTAAGTTCACTTTGGGTTTTCTCTGTAGTTCTCCTTTGCTAATCTGTATGTTTGTGTTGCCCACCTACTGTGGAAACCTTTTCCCCAATATAATTGTTAATGGAGGTTCCAGCCGTTAAAGAGAAATGAAAAACAAAACCTTATTATCCAATAAAACATCATTAAAAATTCAGAAGCTAACAGTCCTTGGCTGACAAAAACATAGAACACACTGAGAAGCAAAAAAGTGAAATTGGTGACTTTCTTATTATATTTCTAATTGGAAATGGAAATGAATGTACAGGGATTCTATATGTTTTCTTTCTTCTCAGTCACTGTGTCTCTTTATGCATATAAAGTATTTCTCCTGAGAATTTCTTGTCATCTAAATGCTGATGTGACACACTGACTATACAGAAGATCCAAATTCATATGTAGAGTCATTTGTTGAATGACAAAATAGATATATGTATATACAAATTCAAGCATGTGTATGTTAAACTATATATTGTTAATAGTATGTCTTTGCTTATACACAAAAGATTTGTGATTCTTCCAGTTTAAGAACTCCCTCCATCAAAACAGATCTATTATATATAAATAGTAAGAATTTGATTGAGGCACGTGAGGTAAAATCACTTGCTTGAAGTGAAATAGCTAGTAAATGTCAGAAGCAGTATTTAAACCTAGCTTTTCCTGACTCCAATCCCAATATTTTATGTGTTGTCTGGTTATATATAATATTATATATTATAATAATAATAAATACTAGTATACATTTATTATAATGAATATAATAAATAAATAAATAAATAAACAAACAAACAAATAAATAAATAAATAAATAATTTTTGAATGATGATGGGTGGTGAGACAACCTTGGGTTTTCAAAAATTATGTCAAAAGACCAAAAGATTTGTCAAGTCCTATCATGCTAAAAGGTTTTCAGTATGGGACCAGTGATAGATTATTTGTTTGTCTTTTATAGGTTTGTCTTATAGGTTTATCATAAGAAAGTGGTTGATCAGGTGATGAAGATTTTGGGTCATCAGAAAACATGTTATAATAACTCTATTAAGGAATAGACACACTGCATTCTGAGTTGCTTTGAATAAGTCGAGGGGCTGATCAAGTCATAGGCTTTTTGAAATATTGAAGTAAATGTAATCAACAAGGCTATAAATATGTAAAATATATTTGTTGATATAGAAATATACATATGTATTTACTTATCTGTTTATCCAGCTATTCTTCACTAAAGTTGTATTCTGAGACTACATTGTTGCCTGCAGATAACACTGCATTCTCAAAGCTATGCAAGCAGAGAACAAGCTCTGATGTCACTATTACAGTGGAAAGGCTTCCAATATGGGCTTGATGATGTCTAAGGCCAAGGGTTATCCTCAACTACCATTTATTAAGCACTTTTTCTGTGGTTAAGTATTTCAAATTCAAAGAAATGTAACTCTTTCCCTCCAATGAAAAATCAAATCAATCAACCAACCAAATAAATAGAACCTGATCATAAAGAACTTATAGTTTAATATGAGTGGGAAGAGACAAGATATACATAAATATGTAAAAATAAGAGGTGTATAGAATAAATTAGAAGTCTCTGAAGAAAGACACACTAGAGTAAAGAAGACTGGGGAAGGCAGAAAGTAATAACAAGATCTACATGAAGTAAAAGAAACTAGGAGGTAGAGATGAAGAGAGAAAAATGTCAGGCATGGGGAATAAATAACTAATGAAACTACCTAGAGTAGGGACAGCTAGATGGTACAGTGGATAGAGCACCAGCCTTGAAGTCAGGAGGACCCCAGTTCAAATCTGGCCTTACACACTTAACACTTCCTAGCTGTATGACTCTGGGCAAGTCACTTAACCCTAATTGCCTCAGGGAAAAAAAGAAAATACCTAGAGTCAGGAGATGGAGTGCTGTGGCAGCTGTTTAGAGCAGTGGTTAGAGCAAAAGGACTGGAGCCAAGAAGAAAGAGGTTAAAATCCCATTGTGGGACTTTGGAAAAAATCATGTAATTCCTATTTGTCTCAATTTCCTTAAATATAAACTGTGGATAATAATAATATCAACTTTGTAGAGTTGTTGTGAAATCAAATAAGATAATATTTATAAATTGTAGAGGACCTCAGATAGTGAGAGAACTCTGAGAAAGATACACTTGAAGCAAGGATACTTACAGCAGGGTATTTACTCAGTGTGATTGATGAGATAATGGTTCTCTCATTCAATATACTTAGTGTGATATAATGATGTAATCACTCTAGTATGATGCAATGACATAATCTAGTTTGATATGATATAATCAATTTAGTTGGCATATACTTAGTGTGATGTAATGATGTAATCAGACTGAGATATTAAAGGATTGAGAGGACTCAAGCTCAAGCTCCATCTCATACTCAGAATGAGATAGAGACGCAGAGGAGGACTCAGACACAGAGGATACACAGAAGATGGAGACAGAAACAGAGATCCTCCTGCTGGCTCTCCTGCCTCCATTATCCTCCACATAAGACTAAGGCTCATCCAGAGATCCTCCAGAGAGCTGGTTACATTACATTATACTACATTAACAATAAATCACTTAGGACAATACTTGGCAAATAATAGGTTTATTACTGTCCCTTCTCTTTCCTGTACATGTGATGAACAATAAGGGGGATTAGTAAATCAGTATAAGACCAAAAAGGTAGGAAAAGCTAGATTATAAAGAGCTTTAAAATCCTAACAGAGAGATATCTATATTTATATATGTACATATATATCCACATGTATCTATCATTTATCTATCTATCTATCTATCTATCTATCTATCTATCTATCTATCTATCTACAGAATAACAAGCAGGTTCTTGTAATAATGCAACCTTGAAGTGATGAGGGCCTTCACCAAAGTGTCTAAGGAGAAAAATGGGTATATGTGAAAGATTTCACAAAAGTAGAAAGAACAAGACAATGACTGATTTGATATAGTAAATGAAATAGAATGAGAGGCTGTGGAAGATACAGTTTGCAAGCTTGGATAACTAGGAGAATGGGTTCTTTGACAGAAATAGAGAAAATAGTGTAGAACAGTGTATGAAGTAAAAGAGAACAAGTTCATTTTTGGATATGTTTAGTTTAAGATACCTGTGGAATATTGAGTTCAAAACATTCAATAAGGCACTGGAGATATGATACTGGAGATTGAGAGGGAAATTGGGGCTGGACAAATAAATATGAGAGTTAACTGAATAGAGATGATTATTATAGTCATGGAAATTGATGAAATCACCAAATGAAAAAATATAGAGAAGGGAAGAGGCTCAGGGCAGAGACTTAGGACATAGCCAAAGAGAATAAGCATGGCATGGATATACTGTCAATAAAGGAAACTTTGATTAGACACAGAGCAGTAAAAAACAGAAGGAGAGCCAGGATGAAGCAGTATTACAAAAACTAGAGAGAAGAGAATATAAAGGAAGGGGTAACTGACAATATTAAAGACTGAAGAGAAGTCAAGAAGTCTTAAGAAAAGGCCATTAGATTTGACATTTAAGAAACCATTAATAACTTTGGAGAGAATAGTTTAAGTTTAATGATAACGTTAGAAGGCAGATTTCAAAGATTTAAAATAGTGAGAGGAAAGAAAGTAGAAGCACCTGTTGTAACTAATCTTCATAAAGAGTTTATCCACCAAAGGGAGAATACAAGAGTAAGCTAGCAGGAATAGATGGATCAATTGAGGGTTCTTTTTTTTTTTTTTTTTTTTTTTGGATGGGAGAGAAATATTGGTAGACAGTAAGGAAGCATCAATTATAAAGGGAGATATTGAAGATGAGTGAGAGTAGGAATGATAGAAGGGGAAGTCTGCTGGAAAATATGTAATGGGATGATATAATCATGTAAAGGAATTTGCCTTGATAAGGTGAAAGACCACCTCTTCATTTGAAACAGAGGTAAAGAAAGATATAATTTTTGGAATATTTTATTTCTTCCCAATTACATGTAAGAACAATTTTTGACATAATTTATTAATTTTTAAAAGAAAATTAAGTTCCAGATTCTCTGGAGGCAGTAAGCAATTTGATATAGGGTATATATGTGCAAACATGTAAAACATATTTCCAAATTAGATATGTTATGAAAGAAAAAACAATCCAAGAGAAAAAAAATAAAGTTAAAAAACTATATGCTATGATCTGAATTCAGACTGTACCAGTTTTTTCTCTTGATGAGGCTAGCAATTTTCACCATAAGTTTTTTGGAATTGCCTTGGATTATTGTATTGTTGAGAAGAACTGTCATTCACAATCAATCATCATATAGTATTACTGTGCACAATATTCTCCTGTTCTGTTCATTTCATTTTGCATCAGTTCATAAAATTCTTTACAATTTTTTTCTGAAATCTTCCTAATAGTAATTTCTTTTAAAAGCACAATAATATTTCATTACAATCATACACCACAACTTGTTAAGTCTTTCCCCAACTGATGGATATCCCCTTTATTAAGAAAGACATCATTAGAAGAAATAGCCGAAGACATCAAAGTGATGTGGAATGAGGAAAGGGGGCAAAGAAGGAATTCTCAGGTTCTTTTTTCCCCAGTGAAATATAAGGTAAGTTTATCAGATAAGAAAGTGTGGGAAGAGGCAGCTATGAGAAATTTAAAAAGTACTGAAAAGATTTGGAAAAGCCACTGAAGTAAAAATGGGATAGTGAGTCAATTAGGGAGGTGTCAAAGAATTATCTTGCTGCAGCGAGGTCCCTCTTGAACTTATTTATGATAAATTTATGGGTTAAGTAGTACCCACAATATCCTTATTTTCCCTCATTTTGTGCAGAAGCATACATGTAAGAGCAAGGGAAACAAAGGAATGGGAAAAGTAATCTGAAACTGAGATTTGTCAGGGCAAGATCTTCAGTAGAAGAAAGGAGAAAGGGATTTGTAAAGAGTTGAACTAGTTCACCAAGGGATCAAGATGGACACTTTTAGAAAATGTACCTTAGATAAAAGTGAGGGAAAGAATTGAGGAGTGGAAGAATTACAAGTAGCAGAAAAAACAAATTACAGGCTTTAGAATTTCAAGGCAAAGGGAAGAATAAAATGACAATAATTTATGATCAGATAAAGGAATTTCAGAATTCATGAACATGTGGATATGGAAGTAAAACACGTTTGGATTAAGGGTATTTCTTGATAGAGTTGTGGGATAGGTGGAAGAAGAGGCCAAGAGAAATGAGTAAATTGAGAAATTGGGATGTTCAGGTTTTTGATAGTATCAATATTTATGTTTGATAGTATCATTATAAATGACCTAATATGAGGTTAGATACTAAGGAGGAAAAGACAGTGAGAATGGCATTGTATTCGTTGAGGATGGAAATATTTTTCCTGGAAGTCTGAAGGCCACAATCTTGATTGTGTAATAAATGACCACTGAATGAACCTAAAAAGATGAGAGATTATTAAGTTATGATGCTAGAGGGAGAACCTAGAAATGGCAACTAGAAGTTCTCCAATTTCTTTATCTTGTTCAGGGTAAATGAGTATAAGTGCAGTTAATTCTTGGAAAAGTAGCCAGGGAAGTACTGTCATTAGTAGAAGGGAATTGAGTCTTGGTGAGTGCAAGAACAGGGAAAGTATGAGAGAGGAAAAGGTTTAAGATGAATGTTAGTCTGTTACCCATAGAGTAAGATTCTGAACAAGTCCCTCATTCTTCAAGTTCCTCAAGCAATTCTCTAGGATTTATACAAGGTTGTTTATATTGCTGGAAAGTTTCCCAGACTTACAAAAATCATAATTACTCTCCATAATATAGAATATATATGTATATATACATATATGCATTTATGTGTATATATACCTATATATGTATTTTATTTGGATACACATTGATATATTTAGCTATTTGTTCAACAAATATTTGTGAATATATGTTAAATGACTGGGCAAGTCACTTAAATTCTTTTGCCTTAGATAACTCCCTTGAACTAAGTCCTAAATGGATTATTTTTTACTTTGGTAGAAGTTCCATTATCAGAAGACCCCCAAACTGTTGAAATCATATAGAATCTTAGAATAATGGATATAAAACTAGAAGGGACCTTAAAGGACATCTCTTTAACTCTTGCCTTTATAGATGAGGAAAAAGGTTAAGTGAATTGGCCACAGTTACACAGCTAGTATGCATCACAAGGGGGTTTTGAACCCTTCCAAGGCTATTTCCACTGTACCCCAGAAACACATATTCTTCCTAAATTCACAAACTCTTGAGACTTGGTTATTTTATGACCTTTACCAAGTCATTTAATGTTTCTTTTCTCCTTTCTCTTTTCTCATCAGTCAAATGATATTTTAATTTAGTGAAGATTTATTAAATGTCTTCTATGAGCAGGCATAGTCACTATGCTAACCCCTCAGGTTACAAAGATGAGCAACACAGACTCTGACTTAAAAAGTTTATGTTCACTCTCTACTGTATATTTGAGGTGGAGATAAGACACATACATAAATATGATCTTTTCTTTCCACTAGATCTGACATACACCAGATTTGGTGAAGAATCTTTCCTAGTAATATATTTAATAAATGATTCTGCAACTTATAGTCTTAAAGGGATACAGAGGTCATTGAGAAGTTAAGTGACTTGTGATGTCATAAAGCCAATTTGTTTTATATACATGACTTGAATCCAGATTTTTCTGAGACCAGACTTCTCTCTGCTATTTCACAATGCCTCTCAATAATGTAGGATATAATTTTAAAATGATTACTTCATATATGGATAAAAAGGGTCAGTGAGGGATAAGTCACTTGAAGCCATTCTTTAAAGTAGAACAATAGGTCAAAAAGGAGAAATGGATAAAGGCTGATATAGTTTATGCCAGGTATAGGAGACAATGTATACATGATACAGATGATGAAAGGATTATAGATAATGGTAGATCTGACTGAAGTATAGAGAGAAGAAAAGAACATTAGTGTGAAATCAGGCCATGAAGGTTAGCTCCAGGTTACGTAAGGAGCTAATGTTAAGCTAAGAGAATTTTATTTTATAGATGATTAGCCATTGAAAAAAAATTAGCTTTCATGTAATAATCTCTAACTTTTCTAAAAGTCTGTTCATATGCAGCACTTAGCTCAATGCCCAGTACAGAATAGGTAGAAGTAGTTAATAAATGTTGACTGATTGACAAGCTTAACTTCTTTATTATTTATCCTTTTGTTTGATTTGTTTAGGTTTGAATGTAGTATATTGTGGGTTTCCACTATCATGGTTTTAGTATCTATTTCTCCTTGTAATTCATTTACCTTGAACTTATTTTTTTGTGATATACTATAATCACTATACAAGTTCAGTAGAAATGGTAGCCTTGAATTCTGTGCAACCACAGAATTTTTTCTGCCTACTTGATGAAGTTTGTCTTTGTTCTATAAATGGCTGGCTTAATTTTTAAAAATATACCTTCACTTGTTGGATTCCTTATTCAAGGTGTCATTGTACATAACTTTCACTTGCTGTGAGCTAAATGTATTCTCTTTTAATTATCTTAATAAGAGGCTATTCTTTGGCTTGATATTTGGGAAGGTTGACAAAAGTGTCAAACTGTTCAGTACAGGAAGTCCAGAACTTTGCTTTATTTAAACTTGTTGTTCTCTCAATTGTTCTTCCCAAAATAATAGCTTAATACATTCTTGTGGAATTGGATTATGGAAGATATTCCACATTAGGTGTGCCATGGCAGTATAACAGCTGTACTGCTGCAGAGAATTCCACCTGTTATAGTCCTCAATGGGAGATTTTCTGCCAATAAAGACATGTGCAGTATGAATATTAGTAGTCCATTCCAATAGAACTGGCATAAAAAATTGTCATATCTCAATACAATTTTGAAATTATAATTTTATTTATTTTTTTCTTTTGTAACATCTTTATTTCCAAATATACTCCTCCATCCTTCTCTATCTCTGATAACCAAAACTGAAAAGAGAAAGAGCCAAAAATTAGAATAGTTAAAACAATCAGCAGATAGCCAGCTTAGACACCTTTTGTCATGACCCTTTATTTATTTTAAATGGTACAAATTTGATTAAGAAAGTGATCTTTATAAGTCTGTATTAAAAATTCAGCTCTTCTCAACAATAAAGTGATTCAAGAAAATTTTAATAGTCTTGTGGTGGAAAATGCCATCGATATGCAGAAAAAGAACTGTGGAGACTGAATGAAGATCAAAGAATAATATTTTCAATTTTTTTGTTTTATATTTCTCATGGTTTTTCTCTTTTGTTCTGATTATTCTTTTCCAACTTAACTAATATGGAAAATATTGAAAATGATTGTACATGTGTAATCTATATCAGATTACTTGCTATCTTGGGGAGGCAGGAAGAAAGGAAGGGGAAGAGAAAAAAATTGAACTCAAAGTCTTAGAAAATGAATGTTGAAAATTATCTTTACATGTAATTGGAAAAAACAAAATACTATTAAAGGGAAAAATCTATATCAAAACAAACGGAGAAAATTAAGAAATATACAGAAAACTTCTTTTAATCGTGTGAATTTTGAATGAAGAGGTGGAAAAAGTATGGCAATTGCTGTTAAGATTTTGCTTAATCGCATTCATATTTTTCAAAAAGATATTGAAAAACATATTAGATACATACATTCACAAAATACTCCTCTTAATCATTCTTTATTTTGTTTTTCCCACCTCCAGATTTCAAACTGTTTTTTTTTTTGTTCTGCCTCTAATTTATTTATGAAATTCTTCGATTTTAAGTATATTTCTTCAGAATGTTTTCATTGAATTTCAATCTCCTAGGATATGTAGACACATAAACCAAAACATCATAACCATAGATAATTTCTTAATGATTTTCATGGTTTAAAAGGAGATTTGAGAGCTCACCTATTGCATCCATCCTCCCAGTTCTCTGGAAATATTTTACTAGAAATGTGAGAATAAGAATCAACTTCACATTTAAAACCTCCAGAGTAGATTTTATAAGCTCTATTAGTAACATTTATCACATCTTACTGGTTTAATGAAACATTATATTTGTAATAATTTTTTGTTAAAAACCAAAACAAAAAATTATTATAACTAAAATATGACTAAGAACACAATTCTTTTATATCCACCAACCAATCAATCTAGTGAGTCTTTCCAGGACAATCTACACTGAAAGATTTATGTTTGCTTGAAATTAGTCAGATAACATAAGCAGGCTCTTAGACCAAAAAGAGTAAAACCCACATAGTTTTTATCCTATTCAAAAATATGGATACTGGTGATGGGTTTACTTTTTTTTTTTAATTTAAGTAGTGGTGTTTGCTTCAGTGACTTTTATTTGAGTAGCAAAGTCAAATAAAACAAACTAGGTTGTTACCCATCTCAGCAGGGAAGAAAGTAATGGGCTATCTGCAAGTCATAGGTTGACTAAGAATCCTATTTTCTTTGTCCTATTTTTTTGAATCAGAATACATAGGAGATTGTTACCTCTATAGGGAAGGTTTATTTTTATTTATTTAATTTATTTTTATAGAAACTGTAATTTGATTATTCCTTGACATTAAGTATAGTAATAAAGCTTGTAGAAAGGCTCTTTCTCATTTGGGGGCAAGTATATAGAAATTTAAATGTGGAATTGGAAATTATTTGAAACTTAGAGTTTGTTTGAAAAATTTGAACAAGGAGAAGAAAGAATCTGTTGGTGACAGAATTCATGTGGCTGACTAAGGTGGCTAAGGCAGCACCCTTACAGTTGTCTAATACTTCAGAAAGATTTCTTTATATAGTCAGCAGGGAAATGGGTCTTTTTTTTTAAACAACTACCAGAAATTTTCCTTTATTAGAAATACCTCATGAAGTGTTAAGCTCATTAGGAAACAAAGCTATCCAGCAGGCTTTCTGTCTCCCAATCCTACCTGATATACAACATTTGATTATTAAGGAATTGAAAAGGAACCCATGCTTTTGAACCAGTGAGGAAATTGGGGCAGAAGGAGACTACATTAAGACCGCCTGAGTCCTCATCTTAATATATAGCAACAGGATCATTTAAGTTTTCCTATCTAAAGGGTCTGTTGTTATTTCCATTCTGTGTCCAGTTTTTCAAAGAGCATTTTCCCAACCGCTTTACTTTTGCTTGGAACTTTGCAAATGAGACTCCATTCAGGGAGAAAGTGCTTTTTATAACTTTTCAAAAGAAATGTCTGACTTTTTGCAAGTGAGAAAAAAAGAATATTCCCCAAGGTGTTCCCATTTCAAATACTTTTCTGCATTTATGTCTCACTCTTATCTACCTACAGAATACTTTCATGAAGAATAATACAGCAGAACCTGGAATACCTGGATATATTACTGACTTTTGGGGGTCATTTTCAATGTTTTTTTTTTTTTTTTGATTAATTAGGAAAATTTGCACTAACTATGCTTACATACAGGAAAAGGGAAATAGACTTTCACATAGTATGTGTGGTTTATTTGGAATAAAAATATATTTGAATTATAAACAAATTGAAGTACTTTTTAAAAGGGCAAACTAAAATGAAAAAGTAAAGATGAACAGAAAGATTTAAAAAACAGTAGTCATAATATGTCTTCATTGTTTTAGCATATAAAAGGCATCAAAATTTGTAACATAACAATACAGAAAAATAAAAATAATAATCCTTACATTTTAATAAAATATACAGGATTTTCTTTGAACATATATTGCCTTTTTTCTTTAACTCAGTTCATTAATATATTATTGTTTTCTTGACAATTTAATTCAAGAAGTTATTTACTGGGTTCCATACATACAAAAAATGAGTACCTAAAACATATATATTATACTGAATTGCCTCTTTGGAAATAAGAATGACTGATTTTTTTTTTATCAGAAAAAATGCCTTGAACTTTTTCAGTCAATTTTTATTTTTAAATACTTTTATGGGGGATAATTTAGATGGATAAAACAAAATTCAGAGTCATTTTGAAAAGGCTTCTCTATTAACAGAGAAGAAAAGAATAAAAATTATAGTCTTCCCATGTACTTAGGACAGATCTAGACTCAGGTTTTCCTGACTCCATTCCCCCATTCTATTTACTGGGCCACCTAGCTGCCCTATTAGAAAGGGGTGATTATACAATTTTTGTTGATTATCTCCTTTTTACACTCAGCCTAAGAAAGCATTTGTGTTGCTGTGACAAGTGTTTGTATCATATTAATCTTATCCTCTGCTAAAATTCTGAGATCTTTTTCAGACAAACAATTATTTAGGAATGACTCTTTCATTCTGTTCTTGGAGGTACTTGGTGGTACAATGGATAGAATGTTGCACTTGGAGTCAGAAAGAACTGAGTTCAAAGTCTACCTTAAACACTTACTATGTGAAACTAACCAAGTAACACTTTGTTTCAGCCTGAAAAGTACCCTCTAATAATAAATGCCATGATTATCATTGTAAATTTCACTTACTTTTATCCTTATGAAATGTCATCATGGGGATGCAGTATGGCATTGTGAAGAGAGAATTCTGGAAGGCAGGAAGACCATATTCACATGTTACCTTTAATCTTTTAGTACTCTAGGGAGGAAACTCTCTAAGATTGTAAATTGAAGAGAAGGAATCGATATACACTGGTAGAGGAAATTTCTACAGCTGGGAGTACCCCTATACCAATGAAATCATAGATCTAGTCCCTATCTCTTTTATTTTAAGTTCATTTTGTTATATTTGGACTAATATTGTAACATTTCAGTATCCATTTGCATTCTGACTGTCATTTGCCATGTTAGCCACCCTTTATCTATATTTTATAATGTGAAATTTTGATAAAAATTTACAATATGCTTTCCCCCCCCCAAAAAAAAAACCAACAAAATAAAATAATATTATCAATTCTGACATTCTATTTGTACACATGAGGAAATTCAGGCTGAAACAAAGTGTTACTTGGTTAGTTTCACATAGTAAGTGTTTAAGGTAGACTTTGAACTCACTTCTTTCTGACTCCAAGTGCAACACTCTATCCATTGCTGCCCTTCCCCTTGCCATGGAACCTAGCATAGCGGTTATGTCTGAAAATGTTTTATTATAAGCCTGTGATTTATTACTTCTCTAAGAGACAAGTAACATGCTTCAGTATTCCTCTTGATAATAGTAATTATTGGTTACTGCATTTATGAGCATTCTGAAATCTTTCTAAGTTGATTTCCTTTACATTGTCATGGACATTGTATAAATAGTTCTTTTGGCTTTGTTTACATCATACTACATCAATTTATATATCTGTTAAAATTTCTATGAACTGTTCATTTTCTTTTTACCTTTGGTGTAACAATATTCCATTATTTTATATGCCACTATTTGTTCAGCAATATTCCAATCATTTTTTTTACACTGATAGTAACAATCCAAAGTGCTTTTATGATACACTGAAGACTATTTATTAGTCAAAGACCTATGGTGCATTTCAACTCAGTGCTGATGGAGACACACTGATTAGAGATAAGGACATGATTCTAAAATGATGGGCTGAACACTTCCATAGTTATCTCAACAGACAGTCATTAGTTAATGCTGAAACCATTGACTTTACCTCAGGTTGAAATCAATCATGCTCAAGCTCAAGAAATGGTAGATGTGCAAAGTTAGAGAATCTACCCCAAATGTTCATAGGCATCTGAGGCAGAGCATTCTAAGCTCATATCGATCTAATCAGCCACAGTAGACACACTTACTTGATTCTACTATAGTGATGTCATTTTGGTTCTCTTTGAGAGAGAACAACAATAACCAACCAACCAACCAAACAAACAAATAACCATTCCCATCAACAAACATTAATTTTCCTTCTAGTATTTTGCTATTACAAAAGTTATGGTACCTTTTGTACACATACATACACATATATTCCTAGATGCATACACACATACATATACATCTGTAGCATATCCTCTGTCTTTTTTTTTTTTTTTTTAACAAGACAATTGGGATTAAGTGATTTGCCTAGGATCACACAGGTAGCAAGTGTTAAGTGTCTGAGGCCAGATTTGAATTCATATCCTCCTAATTCCAGGTTAGGACCTGGACTAACCATGTGGTTAGTCCAGAGGTGAGAAGGAGTGCTGAGAGGTCCCCTGTGAGTGGTCTACTATGTAGTAGGCATGAGTTTGGTAGGTTATCAGGGTTACATCATATAGTTAGGTGATGTTAGTGCAACTAAGAGTTGTCAAGTAAGTACAGGGATGGTTGGTGCTTTATTCACTGTTCCATCTAGCTTCCCCTAATGTCTGTTTTTGAGTTTCTTTTGGTTTATTTAAATATGGTATTACTTGACTTTATTGGCAAAATCCTAAAAATCTGTCATTTTATTTTCTCTTCTAAATTTTCTTTTTTTTTTTTTACATCCCTTCCCTCACCACTGAGAAGTAAAGACAAAGACAATCTGTTAAAATATTTATGTGTTTCTGTGCATATTACATATTAAATAAATATTATACACAAATATATGTGTATAATATGTATAATACACATAATGCATATGTATGTGTTGTCTGTATAGTCATGCAAAGCAAATTTCTTCATTACTCATGTTCTTCTCCATGAAACAAAATCAATGAAAAGAAAAAAAAAAGAAAAATATATTTCAAAATACACTCTGAGTCTATGAGTTCTCTTTCTGGAGAGAATAGCATATTTCATTATGAGTTCTTTGGAATTACGGTGGCTCATTATGTAGACCAGAATTACTAAGGCTGTCTATAATATCTGGACTAGCTCCCTGGAGGGCCTCAGGATCAGTCAGAGTCAATCAAAGTTCTTGGTCTTTAGGGGGAGAAGTGAAGGAGGCAGGCAAGCTGCTTCAACTTGCCAATGATGTATTCTTGATTGTGGAGTTTGGAATCTCCAATCTCCCTCCTCCTTGTCCAGCAGCCAAGTGACTCTGATCTCTCTCCCTCAGTCCTCCAATCCTTGCCTATGATTACCACACTACCTCATCAATGTTGAGGAGAGCCATCACATCGCCACCTCATCTAAATATATATATATATATAAATAAATATATATATATATATATATATACACATATATATATATACGTATATATATACACGTATATATATACACATATATACGTATATATATACACGTATATATATACGTATATATATGTATACACACACACACACATACACACACACACACACACACATATATATATATATATATATATATATATACAGAGAGAGAGAGAGAAAGAGAGAGAGAGAGAGCCATTATCTCACATAGAATAGGTAATTAGTATTAAATGCTCTGCTGTCTGATTCAAGCACACCTTTTCAGAGTTTCAGCCCTCTACAATTTATTATATATATATATATATATATATATATATATATATATGTATATAAAACCATGTGTATTTATGTGCACTGTTTTCTTGGTTCTGCACACTTCACTTTGCATTAGTTCATACAACTCTTTCCAGGATTTTCTGAAACTACCTCCTTCATTATATCTTAGAGCACAATAGTATTCCCTATATTTATGTACCATAAATTGTTAAGTCACTTTTTAATGATGTGCTTCCCCTTAGTTTATAATTCTCAGCCATCACAAAAAGATCTGCTCTAAGATATATTTGTATATATAATTCTTTTCTTCTGTCTTTGATGTTGTTGGGAGTATAGGACTAGAAATTGTATTGCTGAGCCAAAGTTGAAAAGCTTTTTGGACTTAGTTTCAAACTGTTTTCTAGAATGGTTGGACTATGTCACAGTTCCATCAATAGTGCATTAGTATACCTATTTTCTCATATCCCCTCCAGCAATTGCAATTTTTCTTTTTTATTTGTCATTTTAGTCAATCTGATGAGCACCCCAGAATTGTTTTAATTTCCATTTAATTAAAGATGAATAACCTTTATCCTTATTGATAGCTTAGTTTTCTGCCTCTGAAAACTATATATTCATATTATTTGACCATTTATCAACTGGGGGTCTGAATTTTGTTGTAATAATTTTAATTCAGTTTTTATTTTTAGGGATCCTGTATATTTTAGAAATGAAATATCTACCAGAGACTTGGCACAAAGATGCTCTTTTTTACTCAGTTCTCTGTTTTTTTTTTCCTAATCTTGACTGCATTTATTTTGTTTGTGCAAAAGTTTTATGGAATCAAAATTATTCTTTTTTACTTTCTGTAAATTTTTCTATCTCTCGTTTGTTGATGAACTCTTCCCCTATCCATAGATCTACTGATAATTTCTTCCATTCTACACTATTTTGCATATATCACTTTTTTTTTTTTTTTTTTTACTCTGAATTCGATACCCATTTTGATCTATGTTGGTCTATGTCTAGAACTAGTGCTCTATTTACTACACCACAATCTATATCTATATAAAGTAATTCTTCTGTGATTTAATTAGTATGGTACTGAAACAGCAAAATAACAAGTTTTATTATCACTTTTATTATATTTACTTAGTCAAACCAGGAGCAATTAATATATTTCAATTATATAAATATGTCTTTATTTGGGTAAAGAATCATTTTGTAATTCAGTCAATATATATTGTTCCTGTATGTGTCCTGATGGATATAATCCCAAATATTTTACATTATCTATAGTTATTTTAAGTAAAATTTCTTTTTATAACTTTTTCTCCTAGATTTTGCTGCTAATATACAGAGATGATGATAATTTTTTAATGCTAATTTTATATTCTATAACTTTGCTGAAGTTATTCATTCTTTTGATTAGTGTTTTTTTAAGTTTACTCTTTAGAATTTTCTAAATAAATTATCATATCATCTACAAAATGTAACAGTTTTCCCTCCTCATTGGCTATGCTTGATTGCTTGGTCTTATCTTACTGCTATAGCTAGCCTTTTTTGTATGATATTGAACACTATGGAAGATAATGAATATCTTTGCTTCACTCCAATCTTATTGGAAAAGCTTCTAATTTATCCCTATTTACAGATAATGCTTATTCTTGATTTTTATAGATAAAACTTATCATTTAAAGGAAAAATCCATTTATTCCCATGGTTTTTAGTAAGTTTTAAAAACAGGAATGCATACTATTTATGATTAAAAAAAACCCTCTTTTTTGCACCTATTGAATTAATTGTGTGATTTTTGTTGTTTTTATTATTGACACAATAAATTATGTGTGTGGTTTTCCTAATATTGATCCACATTCCTAATAGAAATCTAGGCTTGTCATAGTGTATGAATGTTGTGACATACTATTGTAATCTCCTTGTGAGTATTTGCTTTAAAACTTTTCATTAATATTCATTAAGGAAAGGACTTTGGAGGTATAGCCAAGATGATGGAGTGAAGCCAGGAAGCTGCTCTAGTTTCCTCAGTTTTTCTCAAAAGCCATAGAAATCAAACCAAATTAGAAATTCTGAAACTTAAAGGTGAGATTAATAAAATAGAAAATGAGAAAACTATTGCTCTAATAAATAAAACTAAGAGTTGGTGTTATGATAAAAACCAAAATAGATAAACCTTTGGTTAATTTAATCAGAAAAAGTAAAGGAAAAAAACAAATTATCAGGGATAAAAATGACCAGGGTGAACCAATAAAAAAGAAATTAAAGCAATAATTAGTAGCTATTTTGCCCAACTGTGTGGCAGCAAGTCTGGCAATTTAACCAAAATGGATGAATATTTACAAAAATATAAATTGACTAGGTTAACACAATAGGAAACAAATTACTTAAATAGTTATATTTTAGAAAAAGAAATTGAACATGTCATTAATGAACTCTCCTAAGAAAAAATCTTCCGGGCCAGATATATTCACAAGTGAATACCAAACATTTAAAGAGCAATTTTAATTTCAATACTATGTAAAATATTTGGAAAAATAGGTAAAGAACGAGTACTGCTAAATTTCTTCTATGACACAAATATGGCACTCATACTTAAAGGAGTAAGAGCCAAAAGAGATAAGCAAAAGTACAGACCAATGTTCCTAATGAATATTGATGCAAAAATTTAAATAAAATATTAGCAAAGAGATTACAGCTATTTATCATCAGGATAATACATTATGACCAAGTGGGATTTATACCAGGAATGCAGAGCTGTTTCGATATCAGGAAAATTATTACTTTAATTCACCATATCTGTATCAATAACAAAACCAACAGAAATCATATGATAATCTCAATAGATGCAGAAAAAAGCTTTTTAACACAATACAGCACCCATTCCTATTAAAAACACTAGAGACTATAGGGATAAAGAGGGATTATTTTCTTAAAATAATAAGCAGAATCTAATGAAAACCTACAGCAAGCATTATTAGGAAAGCTTGACACATTCCCAAGAAGATCAAGGGTGAAGCAAGGATACCCATTATCACTACTATTATTCAACATTGTACTGGAAAGATTGGCTTTAGCAATAAGAAAAGAAAAAAATAAATAAAGGGATTAGAATAGGCAATGAGGAAATAAAACCATCACACTTTGCAGATGATACGATGATATACTAGAGAATCCTAAACAAGCATAAAAAAGCCTACTGGAAATAATTAACAGTTTTAGCAAAGTTGCAGGATATAAAATAGATCCACACAAATAATTAGCATTTCTATATAATCCTGACAAAGCCCATCAGCAAAAGATATAAGGAGAAATTTCATTTAAAATTATTGTAGACAAAATAAAATACTTGAGGGTCTACTTGTCAAGACAAATCCAAGAACTATATGAACACAATTACAAAACTCTTCTCACCAAATAAAGTCAGATCTAAACAATTGGAAAAATATCATTTGCTCATGGCTAAGCTGAGCTAATGTAATAAAAAAAGACAATTCTGCCTAAATTGGTCTACTTGTTCAGTGACAAGTGCCATACCAATCAAACTGCCAAAATATGATTTTATAGAACTTGAAAAATTATTAACAAAATTCATTTGGAAGAACAAAAGATCAAGAATATCAAGGGAATTAATGAACAAAATAAAAAGGATAGTAGCTTAGCAGTACCAAACCCAAGACTATATTATAAAGCAGCAGTCATCAAAATCATTTGGTACTGGCTAAGAAATTGAGTGGCAGATTAGTGGAATAGATTAGATACACAGGACACAATAAGCAAAGCTTATAACAATCTAGTATTTGATTACCACCCCCACCCCCAACTACAGCTTCTGGAATAAGAACTAACTTTTTGAAAAAAAAATTGCTGGGAAAACTGAAAAATAATATGTCATAAACTCAGCATAGATCTACATCTCACATTCTATACCAAAATAAGGTCAAAATGGGTACATGATTTGGGTATAAAGGATGATACCATAAACAAATTAGGAAAACAAGGGATAATTTACCTGTCAGATCTTTGGAGAAGAAAGAACTAGGGAACATTATGAAAGGCAAAATGGATCACTTGATTACATTAAAAATTTTTTATTGCTCTTATTTCCTCTTTTTAAAAATTGTTTTATAATATTTTGAAATAACTTTTTTATTGACAGAACATATGCCTGGGTAATTTTTTACAACATAATCCCTTGCACTCACTTCTGTTCTGACTTTTCCCTTACTTCTCTCCACCCCCTCCCCTAGATGGCGAGCAATCTTATACATGTTAATTATGTTATAGTATATCCTAGATACAATATATGTGTGCAGAACCAAACTTGTTGCACAGGGAGAATTGGATTTAGAAGGTAAAAATAATCTGGGAAGAAAAACAAAAGTGCAAACAGTTTACACTCATTTCCCAGTGTTCCTTTTCTGGCTGTGGCTGATTCTGTCCATCATTGATCAATTGGAACTGAATTAGATCTTCTCTTTGTCGAAGATATCCACTTCCATTAGAATACATCCTCATACAGTATTGTGGTTGAAGTGTATAATGATCTCCTGATTCTGCTCACTTCATTTAGCATCAGTTCACATAAGTCTCTCCAAGCCTCTCTGTATTCATTCTGCTGATCATTTCTTATGGAACAAATAATATTCCCTAACATTCATATACCATAATTTACCCAACCATTCTCCATTTGATGGGCATCCATTCATTTTCCAGTTTCTAGCCCCTACAAAAAGAATTACCACAAAACATTTTGGCACATATAGGCCCCTTTACCTTCTTTAGTATTTCTTTGGGATATAAGCCCAGAAGTAGCACTGCTGGATCAAAGGGTTTGAAAACTTTTTGGCCATAATTCCAGATTGCTCTCCAGAATGGTTATATTCATTCACTACTCCACTAGCAATGCATCAATGTCCTAGTTTTCCCCAATCCCCTCCAACTTCATCATTATTTTTTCCTGTCATTTTAGCCAATCTGACAGGTATATAGAGTTGTATTAATGTGCATTTCTCTTATCAATAGTGATTTGAAACACTTTCATATGAGTGGAAACAGTTTCAGTTTCATCATCTGAAAATTGTCTGTTCATATCCTTTGACCATTTGTCAATTGGAGAATAGCTTGATTTCTTATAAATTAGAGTCAATTCTCTATATATTTTGGAAACGAGGCCTTTATCAGAACCTTTAACTGTAAAAATGTTTCCATAGTTTGTTGCTTCCCTTCTAACTTTGTTTGCATTATTTTTTTTAATACAAAGGCTTTTTAATTTGATATAATCACATTTTTCTATTTTGTGATCAATAATGATCTCTAGTTTTTCTTTGATCATAAATTCCTTCCTCCTCCACAAGTCTTAGAGGTAAACTATCCTATGTTCCTCTAATTTGTTTATGATCTCATTCTTTATGCCTAAATCATGGACCCATTTTGATCTTAACTTGGTATATGGTGTCCATGCCTAATTTCTGCCATATTAATTTCCAGTTTTCCTAGCAGTTTTTGTCAAATAGTGAATTCTTATCCCAAAAGTTAGTATCTCTGTGTATGTCAAATACTAGATTGCTATAGTTATTGAGATTACATTAAATTTAAAAAAAAGTTTTTGCACAAAAAACTCGACAGAAACAGATAAAAAGAGAAGTACAAACCTGGGGGAAACTCTTTGCAGCCAATATTTTTGATAAAGGTCTCATTTCTAAAATATAAAAGAAATGTATAAAATTTATAACAATACAAGTCATTGCTCAATTGATAAATGGTCAAAGGATATAAGCAAACAATTTTCATGTGATGAGATTAAAGACATCTATAGTTATATGAAAAAATGCTCTAAATTACCATTGATTAGAGAAATGCAAATTAAAACAACTCTGAGGAACTACCTCACATCTCTCAGATTGGCTAAAATGACAGGAAAAGATAATGATAAACACTGGAAGGCATTTGGGAAAACTGGAACACTAATGCAGTGTTGGTTTGTGAAATGATTTAACCATTCTGGAAAGCAATGAAGTATTCAGCACTATATACTAAATATTGAGGATACAGAGAAAGGCAAAAATGGTATCTTCTTTTAGAAACTATAATCTATAATGGAAGAAACAACATATAAATAAATAGCTATGTGGAAGACACACACAGATAGAAGTTAACCTTGGGGTGAAGAGTAGACTCCATATTGTAAAAAAATAATGCAGTAATTTTAAATTATTTAATATTTTATATTCCCCAATAACATGTAAATCAATTTTTTTACAGTTATTTTTAAACTTTGAGTTCCAGATTCTCTCCTTTCTTCCCCACCCACACCCCATTAAGAAGGCACATGTGAAGTTAAACAAAACCTATTTATAAAAGTCATGTTATGAAAGAAAACAGATTCTTTCCTCTCTCCCCCCAAAAAAAACCCTGTTTGGTTTGATCTTAGTCAGCCTGTGAAGTGTTAGGAAGCAGTTAGATTGAAATGGATACATTTTGATTTAAGAAATATTGAGTCCAGATAAACAACCAACCAGATAAACAACTGCTATAGCAGTCCTCAAGGAGTGATGGTTGTCTAAAGTAGGATAGATGCTATGTGAGTAGAGAGAAAAGCATAGTTGTGAAAGTTAAGGACTTGGCAAATGAATAGATATGGGAGTTGATGGAGATATAGGAATAAGTAATGACTCTGAGATTGAGATATCTGAGGGACAGAAAGGATAGTGGGGACATCAACAGAGCATTTCTAAGGCTTGTAAAACAGCTCCTGAAGATCCACTTTCCCAGAAAACCATAGGTACATTATAACACATTTTTTCCTATTATGCTAGAATGTACATTAAGATCAAAATAATAAAATCATAATACAAATCACTGCTCCTCAACAAAAAGGAAATGCCTGAGGAACAATACAGTGGATATTCAAGGAGGGGTTGTTTATTTCAAGCACCACTGGTCCCCTTGACCTCCCCCGCCAAAAAAAGAATACAAATGAATGAGCCATTAGCTATATATATGAGCTAAACCTTTGGCACTAGGAATAAAGGTCTTTTGTTCCTGAGTATTAATGCAGATCATCAAAAGTGCTTAGTGTCAAAAAAATGGAACCACTAGATGATGCAGCTCTGTCAACCATACTATGAAACATCCTACATAGCCTGTCACTCTCTATGTTCATTCTTGCATACACTGGTAGCAACTTTGAAAAGAAAGATGAGCCTCAAACACCTTCTATTTATTTTATTTACAAGAAAAAAGCATATTTAAACAAACAAAAATCATTTATGGTATACAGAACCAATTTAAAATTATGATATTAGTGCAAGAGAGACAGGTAGATGATAGAGTAAATAGTGTGTTGAGTCTAAGGTCAGGAAGATTCATCTTCCTGAGTTCAAATCTAGCCAAAGATACTTGTTCTGTAACCCTGCAAAAGTCACTTAAAATTTGTCTCAATTTCCTCTTTTGTAAAAGGAATTGGAGAAGGAAATGACATGACTTTAGTACATTTGACAAACCATTTCAGTATCATGACTAAAAGAGGTCATGAACAGATTTTAATGCCTGAACAACATTTATTCAAGAGAGGGAATAAGAACAAACCATATATATTAACAGATATTTAAATGTAAGCAGTATTATCAAACTTATAGGCCTTCCCAGTGATATTCAGGAGTGGTAACTTTCTAATACAAATAATTACAGCAGGTATGGGGCACCAAGGACCTGAGTAATGCTGAGAACATCAGTTAAAATTTTAGCATTTTTTTAATCTCTAAAATTTATAAGCTATTATTTGTAGCCAAATATTGAACATTACTATGAAATATTCTTTTATTATGTTACAGTCTCTGTAATTGTTTGCAGCCTGTGTTTCCATGATAATATTACAACTTCTCTTCCTTCATTTGTTGATCTTTATTCAAATATTCTTTAACATCCTTCTCTCTGATTTTTGGATTTACCTACATAAATACATTTCTCTAGTATGCAATGGTACTTTATACCTCTTTTAGTTATTCTATTCTGTTTTTATAATGTGTGTTCTTCTTGAAACATAATATAGTCAAGTCTCAGTGATAAATATGAGGTCAAATCTCATATATAAGAATAGATGAGTAAATTTGTATATCACACATTATATTTTTATATTAAATATCATATCTTATATTAGAATGCATATACATAATGTTTGTTTTCCATATTCTTTATGCATTTATTTATATATCATTTAGTCTATGAAATTCTGTCTCCTTCCTTGGATTTTGTATCCTAGACATTTCTGGTCACTTCTGTTGCTATTCCTCTTTCTACATTATAGTTAGCTCCTTTTTTTAAAAAAGCTTTTTATTTTCAAAACATATGCATGGATAACTTTTCAACAATGACCCTTGAAAAACCTTGTATTTCAGATTTTCCCTCCCTTCCTCCCATCTCCTCCCCTAGATGGCAAGCAATCCAATATATGTTATACATGTTAAAATATATGTTAAATCCAATATGTGTAATCATATTTACACAATTTTCTTGCTGCACAAGAAAAATCGGATCAAAAAGGAAAATAAATGAGTAAGAAAACAAAATATAAGTGAACAACAAAAAGAGTGAGAATGTTATATTGTGATCCACATTCACTTCCAACAGTCCTCTCTCTGGGTGTAGATGGCTCTCTTCATCATAAGATCATTGGAACTGGCATCAATTGTTGGAAAGAGTCACATCTATCAGAATTGATCGCCCTATAATATTGATATTGCCATGTACAATGATCTCCTGGTTCTGTTCACTTCACTTAGCACAAGTTCATGTAAGTCTCTCCAGGCTTCTCTGAGATCATCCTGCTGGTCATTTCTTAAAGAACAATATTAATCCATAACATTTATATACCATAACTCATTCAGCCATTCTCCAATTGATAGGCATCCACTCAGTTTCCAGTTTCTTGCCACTATGAAAGGGCTGCCACAAATATTTTTGCACATGTGGGTCCCATAGTTAGTACTTCATAGTTTATAGCTTTATTATGTATTATTAATTATGTACATAGACAGTTTCTCTCTCTGCCTTACTGTTTTTAATTTAAAGAGGGAGTCAGGGAAGATGAATGCCATCTTCCTTAGGACAATGACCCAAAGAAATAAAATTTCTGTTCAACTATAGAAGTAGAAATTCAGACTGAATATAAAGGAAAACTTGTAAAATGTAAATAGATTCTAATGTAAATAATAAACCAAATTATATGAATTTGACTAGATTTCACTAAAGTCCTTCTCAATTGTACCATGAATAAATGAATTATGATAGGGGGGTGGGAGGATGGGGAGACAACTCTCAGACCAAATAGCTTTATAATTGAATTGTATCAAATATTTTTTAAAAAATAGATGTTTTCTATACTACAGAAACTAGAAAAGAAGGTATTTTGTGAAAGTATGAAAAAATATTGTCCTGATTTCCCAAACCCAAAGGCAATAAAACAGTGGAATAGATGATTATATTACTATCTTTAAGAACTAATACTAAAATTAAGAAACATACATACAAAGAAACTACAGCAGTATATATCTAAAGTTGTTTACTAAGTCTAAGTTGGTTTTATGACAAAAATACTCTATTTTTTACCACAAAAAGTTCAAACAGTATAGATGAAGATGACCTTTTTTCTGATATCACCAAGATATTTGCGGAATACATGGGACAGCCAATCTTTTTAATCATATATTTCTTTCATAACATTCTTTATGATTGTTTTTCATAGTTGTGGGAGGGAACTTTGGAGTTGAGATAAAGTATGGTGTGACTATATAACAAGCACAGTGCAGATAGCATAAGCCAATAAGGAACATCTTCCAAGGAGCTAATTTTAAATGGCATGTGATTTAAGGAAAAGAATCATCTTAGAGGGAAGAGTATATAAGAACTATACTAATTACTGCTTATAGGTTCTCAGCCATCAACAAAACTTTATTTTCCCTTGTATTCTTGGAGAAATGGAGTAGTTTGTTAATGGGATACCCCGAAGGCCAGTATTGCTGAACTGGAGAGTTACAAGAGTTTAGCAGCATGGACCCATTAAAGATGGATGCAAATCCAGAGAACAGGAGTTTAAGATCTCATTTTTATATAGTTTTAGGGGTAAAATAGACCTACTTCTATTTGTGCTGCCTTAGAGTTTGGTCATTAAGATACCCAATTCATTTCAAAATGGCTGGTAAAACTTCAAACTCACCATCCCAAAATTATCAACACCTTTTTGATGTTCCATTGGTCTACGGATGTGGAAGTTGAATAATCTATTCTCTGCTTCTCCCCCATTCTTTTCTTCACTACCTCATTCTCTGTTCTCATGCTGGCATCTATCTTTATACTATTTTTAACCATTTAGTCTCTACTTTTATGTGCTTTCTTTCTTCATATCTTATGTGTTTAGTTAATTTCCCATTCACAATTGAAGTTTCTACCAGTAAGTACTCAAAAAACTAGGTATGCATGCTCCTATTCTATAATTTCTTAATTCATCAGATTATGAAGAGCTTGGGCATGTTTGTAGGCATAAATGAGCCAGTAGAGAAGGAGATGATAAAAATAAGTGCTTTGAGAGCAGAAATTGGGGAGGAGACAAAAAGGCATCATGAATGGAAAAAATTTAAGAAGCCCTGATCTAGAGGAGATCAAAATCACTGGAATATAAAAAGTCTTAGTCTAGTCTTTTCAACAAGGGCTGACTGGACATATTTACTCTTTATAAAACCAAAGGCCTTGAAAATAAAACTGTTCTACAAGATTATCAAGTTATGAAAATTTCCACTTATTAATATGGGGTAGTGGTTAGGCATATATGAGTTGGTACAAAATAAAAGAAATAGAACCAAAAGATAGTAAATATAATGAATCTATATGTTCAGAACCTTGCACCAAGTAGTGGTAACCTGGACTTTATCTCAGGGTGGGAAATTTGCCCTCAGGATATCATGACTTGAGCAATTATCAAAAGATGGGGAGACAGGCCTAATTTCAAGGGTCTAGCTCCCTCAGTGCAGAGAGCAATTGGATGTTGTTATGGAATCCTTATAATAGGGTAAAGAATTCAAAGGGGAGAGAGGTATACGAATACTTTGCTCCTGCCTCTGCCCTTGCTCTTCTCTGTCACAGTCCAGGATACTCTATTCTCTTTAGAAAAGGCTGTTGGGCTGTAATTGTTAGATTAGACATGATAAGGACTTGAAAATACTTCAAAAGGACTTAGTTCTCAATAGGTCATTTCTTTTTTGTGAGTCTTGGCCACAACACAGATAATCAAATTTTAGTAATTTGATCAAAATGGGATTTAGGAAACTTGGATTATTTTTTTCTACTTTGAATATGCTAATCTCCTTGATTCCTTCTTTCTTTTTCCATAAGTGAATGGATTTGAATCCATTTCGGTCAGCCACAAATTTAATTGAGTTGATTGAGTCTTCCTCAAGGTCCTTTTCAGGTCTACTATTCTGCTACTGATACATACATATACACATAAATCCGCCCCCCCCTCCCCAGCCTTTTTCTCTCTGGGTCTCTCTGTCTCTGTCTTGTTCCTCTCTTGCTAATTCTCTCTGTTTCATATACAGACATAGAACAATTCAAACAATCCCTGGCAAGATATTTTGGCTAGAAAATAAATCCCTTCTGAGATTTGTAGTTTTCCTATTTTGGAGAAACAGGAAACTAAAGTGAGATAAGCCTTCAAAATGCAGTAAAGTTGTAAGGGAAGGTGCAGCAGAGATTTTCATGTACAGTGATAGTTTGGTCATTCTTAGGAATGAGAAGAGAGGGAAGTGATGATGTCCCATGGAAGCAGCATGAAAGATTCAACAGCTGATGCCTGCCACATTGGCAATTCCCTTTTGTAAGATCATGAGAGAAAAGCTCTACCTAAATGAGCAATCAGAAAGGAAACTACTAATTCTTTCCAATCTTACTTCCCTTTATATTTTTCTTAAATTTATGCCTTAAGGTACACATTTGTTGGATTTATATTTCTCATAAATATTTGTGGTTGACTGTTATTATGTTGCTGGGTTACCCCAGTGTCCCTTGTTTGTGACACAAGGGCATAGTGGCAACAGTATGGGAGATGGGGACTTTTTTTTAGCTACTTTATCCCCCAGTCTTCATTAGAGTTGTGCTTTCTAAGTTGTAGTATAATTATGAGCTATTTCATAACTTATAAGAGTAGAATTAGTGTGAATGAGGAACCCATTTTATAAATTTGCCTCACAGATTTAAGCCAAGGGTACATCCCTTCCTATATTTTTGTTTATGATTGTGGGTGCCTAAGATAGACAGCCTTCTCAGTCATTGGAAAGAGTCTATACCACTTTAGGGAAGGTTGGGGCAAAAATCCTGGGATGTTACAGTATCCCTTGAGGAAATGCTTCTTCCAGAGAAATAAATGTTGCAAAATTATGAAGGTTTGCCTCCCCTCCCAGAAGTGAAATAAGAAGAAAATTCCCATTCTTTTGCTTGATGTTGGGAATTGCATGTGTTATCATTATACTTTCCTCACATATTAATAAGCTTTGTTGTATTTTTCATCCTCTTCTTTCTTTGTTCCTTATTTATCCCTCCCCCTCTCTCTCCCTTCCTTCCTTCCTTCCTTCCTTCCTTCCTTCCTTCCTTCCTTCCTTCCTTCCTTCCTTCCTTCCTTCCTTCCTTCCTTCCTTCCTTCCTTCCTTCCTTCCTTCCTTGTAAACTATCAAGTTATATGCTCTGGGATATAAGATTTTTCCTTTTTGGGTTGAAGAGCATTCTAGACCTCATCTATATCTTCCAAAATTTCATAATAAATATCACATTGAATCAGGAGTATTATTACCTAATGCCGATGGTTAGCTATTCCAGGGGAAGACTCTGCATGGCAGACTTTTGAAATATGGATACTGTGTTGTGACTTATCAAGGTGAATATTTCTTGATATAAATATTAGTTGAATAAGTACTGCTCATTGCTAATCCCTTTTGATGGCCGAAAAAATGAAGAAGATGGATGACAGCAGGGATGCCCATGTAATTGTAAGCTGGTAAGTTGAAGGAGGGCAGTCATGCACGAGGAAGGGAGGAGGGAGGAACGTTTCAAGGACAGACACACTGAAGCATGCTCCAAAGCACTCATAGAGTAAGAATGGCTGACAGCTTGAAAGTGACAGCCACACACAGGCCCTGACATGTCACAGCAGAGCAGAGATGTGAGGGCTTAGATGTTATGTTTTCCATGAACTGAAGCAGGTTCTGTTAGGTAACATTAGTGATGTGAAGCAAAGTATATGACTAGAGATTGGGCTTTCGAAGACCTTTTAAAGGGAAATGTCAAGTAAAATAATACTTGAATTTAAAAAGACTTAACTAAAAGATAGAAATTAAAGACCTCAGACCAAACTGGTTTCAAAGCAAATTTAATTTAGATTTGATAAAATTTTATTTTGTGCCAGATATGTAGATACTCATGCTGTGAGACAAATACGCTGTTGCTATAAAGGAAAAACAAAAACAAAAGCAAAAATAAAAACATTGTTCTTGCCTCCAAGAAGCTTACAATTCTTATATGGGACTGAATATTTGATGTATACCCAGAGAGTGGAAAGTAATGGATTTGGAGTTTGGAGCTTTATTTATCAATTTCTACATGCCAGACACTGTGCTAAGCACTTTATAAATATTTTCTCATACTATTTCCATATGTGGGACCTTTAATAAAATCACTTAGTCACTCTAGGTTTCTTCATTTGTAAAATAAGAAATTTCAACTAGATGAACTTCTGAAATTAATTCCAAAGTAGCTCATTAACCCACTGGATAGTGCTGACTAGGAATCAGGAAGTTGGTCCAGTCTTTTTTGTAGACCTAATTTCAAATCCTGCCTTAGACACACAACAACTTTATTATGGCTCTGGGCAAGTTTTCCTCATTTTTCTGATCTGTTGAATTTACCTCACAGAGTTATTGTGGGGATTAAATGAGTTAACATATGTAAAGTACTTTGTAAAGTTTAATCACTAGATGAATGATAGCTATTATTTTAATTAAATCTATGATCCTCTAGAAAGTGATTTCAGTAGGGAGAGAGTACAAACACTTTAGGAGATCCAAAAATGTCTCTTCTATGGTATGATTCCTGAGTTGAGCCTTAAAGGAAGCTGGAGATGGAGAAAGACTAAACCATATGTGGAGAGGAGTAAGGTTTGAGGATGGAATAATATATGGGAAAGGACAGTGATGAGATATGTTGACACAAAATATAACTGTTCTTGGTACAGATTGAATTTAGAGAATAATTCCTTTTCCAGTGTTCTCTTTAATTCTTTATGTATTTTATATTCTCTCTGAATTGGATTATTCATAATTTCCCAAACTTGTCTTACCCTTTGTAAACTATCTTTGATTCCCTTCTTTTCATCAGTCCTAAGAATATATTTCCTGCCCCTACATCTTGCTTAAAAGGCTACTATTTCAACAGTCCTTTCTATTCCATAATCAATTATTTGCTCTTCAAATATCTATTAGCAACTTTCATCATTCTTTGAAATTAATAATAAATCTATTCACATTTATTTTGTGACATTGCTTACAAATTGAGAACTTAAAAGAAAGGGGAAAAAAAGCAGAAACAGTTAATAAGTGACTACTATGTGTCAAGCATAAAGCTAATTTTTTAAAAATAAATATTACCTCATTTGATTCTTACAATAACCTTGTGGGGAAAGGTTCTATTATCATCTCCATTTTACAGTTGAGTAAACTGAGGCAAAAGGAGGCTAAACAACTTGCCCAGTACCATAAAGATAGTAAGTGTCTAAGATGGAATTTGAATTCATGCCTTCCTGATTCTAGGCTCAGTGCTATATTCATTTTGCCATCTAGCTGCCAAAAACCCTATAAATCAGTCAGAAAAAAACAAAAACAAAACAACAAGTTATTGTTAAGGACTTAAAATATGCTAGCTAAAGGATCTTATGAACCCCAATTTACAGATGGAAAACCTACCAGAGCTCAAACTCTATTGAAATATATGGCCTTTGTGACTCCAGGGTGACTACCATTCTACAGTGAAGCTTTGGAAACAGGATTTGAGTCGGGATATACTAGACAATATGCCTGTATTAACAGCTAGATGGTCCAGTGGATAGAGTGTGGGCCTAGAGTCAGGAAGATTCATCTTCCTAAGTACAAATCTGATCTCAGACATTTATTTGCTACGTGACCTTGGACAAGTTAATTAATTCTTGTTTGCCTTAATTTCCTCATCTGTAAAATGAACTGGAGAAGGAAATGGCAAACCACTCCAGTATCTCTGCCAAGAAATCCCTGAATGGGGTCATACAGAGTGCTTTTTTGATTGACATGTCATATTGCTGACTCATGTTGAAATAGAAGTCTACTAAAAATCACCAGTCTTTATTATACAAACTGGTTTGGCTAGATTTTTACATCTTGGATATACATATTTGACTTTTTAGGCTGTCAGTATTTAACATTCAACCTTAAAAAATTCCCTTGGATTCATCTCCAATTTTTGCAACTTGAGGTTTAAGTACCGATTATGTCCTCCAATCTTTTGATGATTTCTTCCATTTTTGTCATCTGCAGATTTGACTTTGCATTGATAACTTTGGCTGAATCATTAACAAAGATGGGAAATAATCATGGGAATCGATCCTGGGGAGCTTTTGATAGGCACTCTTTTCCAGGATGAGTGGTAATAGTTTCTACAAAACTGTTTTCAGACCAGTATACCTTAGGTTCAGGTTTACTTATAACACACATTAACCCTGTGAACTTGGGCAAATTATTTAAACTCTCAGAACTTTAAGATACTCTTTACACTAAAGTTGCAGAGAAAGTACTAACTGGAATTAGTATAAGAAATTTTTTCACCTATATATCAATAATATCTCAGGTGTAATTGATGTCACATTGATCCCAAAGTGACTACTCTTGGTTTCATTCATTCAGCCAGTTCAAAATCCACTTAGTCTTGCAGTAATTACAAAGTTTTATATCTTATTCATAACAGCAAATGAGAAGCTTTGTTAGATGACTTGCTAAAATTCAAGTCTATGACATTCCTTTGATCTATTTACCCCCATCAAACTATAAATTAGTTAAATCCAACAGGTTCTGCTATCTTGGTAGTTAGAGTCCTTTCTATTTTTTTAAAATGCTCAACAACAATATCTTTAATAACATATTTTATAATTTTCTCAAAAATGAAAATAATGTTTAATTAACTGTAGTTTTAAAATTCCATCTTCTTTTCTGATCATGATCTGATCTGATCAACAAATAAAAATAAACTTTATGAAGTTCCTACTCTATATCAGGCACCAGGCTAAGAAAGACAACCCAAAGCCAGCAAACAGAAAAACCAACAAAACAGTCCTCCTAAGTCCTTATATTCAAGGAGCTCACAACTAATGGGGGGGCGGGGAACAACATGTAAACAATTATATAGAAACATAAATTGCTGCTAAAATTTACCTGTCTTCAGTACTCTGAATCTCTCCCTTTCTATACAATTCTTCAAAGAACTTTAACGGGAGTTTAACAATCATACCCCCAAAGTTTCTCTAATTTCCTGGGATATGGCTTCTGTATGTATTACTCACTGAGGGAAGTTACATAGTTCTTACCGTCTTCTAGAAATTAGGTGGCAACGTAGATGAAAGCTGAGTCTGGACTTAGGAAAACTTGTGTTTAAATTAAGTTCCAGACATTTAATAGATGAGTGATACTTGGCAAGTTACTTAACCTCTGTCTGACTTAGTTTCCTTAATTGTAAAATGGGGAGCATAATAGCTAGCACCTACCTCATGGAGTTATTGTGAGGATCAAACAAGATATTTGTAAAGCACTTAGCATGGTGCCTGGTACAGAGTTGTTAATAAATGCTTATTCCATTCTTATTTATCTTAAGTTGCAAGTCACTTTTTCTAGGTCTCATTCAATGGACTTTGACACAATGCTTCAGCTGCTTTTTCATTTCTTCCTTCCTTCTTCTTTCAATTTTTCTATTGGTGAGTTCCTCCCATAGCTTCCATTTTGAGAAAGGGCTTAATGAGCCATCTTCCTACTCTGGACTTTACCACCATATGGACACTTGAGTTCTAATCCTGACTATGTCAATTCCTACTCTTTTGACCTTGGGTAAAGCACCTTATCTCTAGATTTTCTTGTCCATTAAATTTAGGGATTGAACTATATGATCCTTAAAATTATTCTAACCATGAATCTATGATTCTATGGAGCAATAAGGATAGGGGAGTTTCTCACATAAAGGAAATCATAGGGCATAGAAGTAAATTATGATTTTCTAGCATAGGGCTGAAGCATTGTCACCTACAAGTTTCAATATTTGCCTGAGGTGTGATGGGCTTTAAATTAAAAGCTTCTGTTAATTGTGCATCCCTGGGAAATGGCTATTTAACAGCTGAAAGCATTACTTTTTCTCATAGATCTGTTATTATGTATTTCCCTGAGGATTTGTTGATTGGCTTTTGTTTCAAAAGGTTTTGGAGAAAGATATCTGTGAGGCTGTGCCTATGAATGAATCTTCCTGGATTTGCAGAATAATGTGGCATTATTACTAACTTTTCCAATATACCTCTGCTGAGAGCACATCTAATTCCATGATTTTAATGATATTTTCTCCCCTTCCACAGCTGTACAGTAAACACCACAGGAAAATAATCAAAAGTTGATTTTCTCTCCTATACTTTCCTCCCCCTTTCTCTTTCCCCCCCACTGCCTGCTCCTCTCCTTTGCATGTAATAACCAGACATTCCTAACAAATGGAATTCTGCCTGTGCCCATGTGGTCAGTCTGAAATGGGCTAAGAGCCGTTAAAATTGCTTCCTGCTGGGCTCAATGATTTACAAATTACAGTATTCACAATGTAGAAAGTTATTGGCCTGGCCTAATTTCCCCATAGGCTGCCTTAAGTAGCTTTTCTTCACAATTTACTGCTAAGAATTTCACACACAAATTGGTCCCTTGGCCACACAGGTGCCATAGCACCAAGCTTCAGTCTGGCAGGACTTGTAGACTTCTGATCAAGTCCGACAGCCTTCTCTGGATGGCAGCAGCAGTTTGGAGGTGAATTTCTTTCCCTCCTCACTACTTTTCTAGTGAAACTAAATATTTGTGATTCAAATGAAAAATTAAACCTCTGTATTATTCCCTCCCCCCCACCTTTTCCTGCTGCTATAAAGCCTTTTATCAGAGCAATTATCAGTAGTTTAATAAGTGATAAGAGCAGCAGGTTTATTTTTTTTTCTCCATTTTCAATCACACAATCATTTTACACCCCCTCCTTCCTCACCTCCCAGTGCTTAGGCACATAGTTGGTGCTATATTAGCTGGCACTTGTGTCTGTTGTTCCTATATACATATTCTTATGTGCTTTTTATATGTGTTTTCTCCTTCATTATATTGCAAGTTTCTATGAGTGAGGACTATAGCTGGTATTTTTTTTTTTGTGTGTGTCTCCCCAGACAGCCCATTGTAGTGTTCAGGATATAATGTGAGCTCAGTAAACAACATTTGCTAACTGGCTTTTAATGAGAAATTATATTCTGTTTTATCAAATGTAGTTTCTGCAGAGCATTGCAAAAAAGTATGTTTTCATTTCCTTCCTGAGCTCACTGGTTTTTTTCCCCTTTCCCCTCTGCTTAAAAAGTATCACCTTCAACTTGTGACATAATTCTCAAAGTATAAGAATTGCATGTTATTATACGCCCATCAAGAACCTAATCTATTAAAAGGAGCTGAGGTTAAAAGATGCTGCCAAGGCCACATAGTTTAGTAAGCTTCTGAGGTTAGATTTGAACTTGACCCAAAATTGTCTATATACTATGTCAGGTCATTCCCTAATCCATCAATCCCATTTCTCATTAATCCTTAACATGTATCTTCTGCTCTAATAAAATAGATTACTCTTTCTTATACATGCCATGTTTATTTATGTTTGTGCTTTTCATCACACTTTTAATGTTAACTTATATTGTCCTCCTTATTGTCTATGAAGCAGTGCTCTGTAATAGATTAAATGGTTGTCTTGGAGTCAGAATGAGCTGGATTCAAGTCCTGTCTGTGGGACTTGCTGTATGACCCTGGAAAAGTTTCTCCTAAGTAAAAGAATAAAAACAAAAAACAAAAATAAACCTAAAAAGCCAGAATAATATGTGTAGTACTTGCTTCAGAGGATTTTTTTTGAGACTTGAATGAAATAGGGCTAGAGACTATGCCTGGATTGAGAATTCCCAAAAGAAGAAACTTCTTCTAGCAATGCAGACACCCAGCAAATATGTGTCAAAATTCAGATTTTTCTTTCCTCTCTCCCTCCCTCCTTCCTTCCTTCCTTCCTTCCTTCCTTCCTTCCTTCCTTCCTTCCTTCCTTCCTTCCTTCCTTCCTTCCTTCCTTCCTTCCTTCCTTCCTTCCTTCCTTCCTTCCTTCCTTCCTTCCTTCTTTCCTTCCTTCCTTCCTTCTTTCCTTCTCTCTCTTTCTTTTTCTTTCAAGGCTTAAGTGACATAATGCATATAAAGTCGCAAACAAATTCACCTTTAATCTATACTTCTTAAGTTTATGCTTTTCCTGCTACCTCATATTAATTGATACTTGGCCTTCTATGATACTGATACTTTTCATCCTGCTGTATTCAACTCCATTCTCCTCCTTTTCCCCTCTTCCTTCTATATCAAAGTTTTTGGAAAGCTGCTTTACTTCTCTTAATCATAGCTTCTGTGCTTATATATAGTAGTATATTATAAATAGTAATTATAGTAATTATAAATATATTTTTGACCCCTGCTTGAGATACTATTGATCGATTAACAGAGTTCAATCCTAAGAATTTTGTGGAAGGATATATTTAATTAGTCATTGGGTATTCCCTCACTCAGGGAGGAACTTGAAGAGAAGAAAGATACCATTTTCTTTTAATATTTTTAACAGTAAGATCATTTTATCTTCTACTTTTAGGCTATCCACATATAGACAGCATATAAAAGCAGGGATAAACCAGTCTTCTGGATTGGTGATACAAAATTGGAGCATTAACATTTTTGTTTCAGTTGCATCTGACTCTTTTTAATCCCATTTGAAGTTTTTTTGGTAAAGATACTGGAGTCATTTGCCATTTCCCTCTCTAGCTTATTTTACAGAAACTGAGGCAAACTGGGTTAAATGACTTACTAAGGGTCAAGTGTCTTAGGCCAGATTTCAACTCAAAAAGATGAAAGCCCAATATAAAATCCACTGTGCCCACCTAGCTGTCCCAAACTTCATACTGCTTTTTGGCTGAATCATTTGTGAATCACTATATGAATTGCTAGGAGTGGACAGTAGTTATTCACTTAAAAATCTTTCCAGTATTTTTAGAGTTCTAGATATATTTGCCTGGAAGACAGCAGATCTTTGTACAGCTGTGAGTTATTGAGAAATTGAGATATTGAGATATTGAGAAATAGCTACAGCAGGGAATCTCCAAGCATTGCTACTTGAATCTTCTTTGATATTTATTAAATGAACTTTGTTTTACATAGTAACTGAAGATTCATAGTAATGGAAAAATTATTTGCTCCTTCATTTTTCTATTTTTGGAAATACTGATAGGGAAATTTATCTTGCTACTAGGTCAATCAGCCTTCCTGGAACTTTTACCTAGGAACATTTTTTCCTAATTGTTCCCTCTGTGGGTAATGCAGGAAAATTTTAATTTACTTTTCAGTGAACATACATCAAAACCCAAAACAATCACATCTATCATATCCCCTGAGGGGAGAGGAGGATTTTGGGTCTCTGGGTGTTTTCTGTGGATTAAACAAAGAAATGAGTGTGAAAAGAAAAAAAAGTTTTATGGGATGATAAAATAACTGATATTTACATAGTAATTTACATATATTTTCTCATTTGATTTTTACATCATCCCTGTAAAGTGCTGAAAGTATTAATATTCTCATTTTGATATTAAAAAACTAAAGCTCAGACAATTTATGAGACTTGTTTGGGGCTACATGACTAGTAGGTGCCTGAAGTGAAATTCAAAGCCTGGTCTTCCTACCTCAGTCTTGTATTCTTTTATCTATTACCACTTTCTGAAATATTGTGGTTGGCTTGCTGAGCCTTTCAGGAGATTTTAAGAATTAAGCTAATTAGTTTTGATTGATCAGGTTAAGCCTGCTCTTAGATAAAGATGAACTCGGTCTGTGATAATGTTTTGTGGAAATCAGATTTAGTGAATTTTTCTGTGGGATGGTGATATTCATTGTGCCAGATGTATTGATAATTATTCAGATCACTCTGGTACTTCTTATATTAGAACACTGGGGAAAATTCATTAAAATGAACTCTGTGGGAAATCCAAATTGTTTTTTCTCTGTATAATTTTGTAAAATTAGTACACTGCTTGAACTAACAGACTTAATCTGCAAACTTTGGAGATGACACAAAGCTGATGACCAATCTTTTTATGGTAAAGGCTTTCAACTTAGTAGAAAAAAATTAAACATTGTCTAATAATGTACCCCATTTCAGTTCTTTTTTTTTACTTTTTAGATTGTGTATTTTGTTTTATTTGCATGGTGATTTGAGAATCTGGGTTTCGTTACGTTTATAGAGTTGGGATTTTTTTACTGAGAGGAAGTAAGAGAGTTGAAGGGCAATTGGTACTTGATGGTAAGATAAAAGCTAAGTTAAGATGATCTCAGTTCAAAATAAACTCTCCTCTGCCTCTAATACAACCATATTCTTTCAGTATAGATTCACTATTGCAAAAATTAGAAAAATTGTTACATTCTATTTTATAAACACATTTTGTTCAGTCATTTTTATTTACCTGATTATGCATATATTTGTGTGTGTTTTCCAATATCTACCTATTTTTATCTTTGAGTGTGTTTATGCCTATAGGAGAGAGGAGAGACAGAAACAGAGATAGAGACAGAGACACAGAGAGAAACACAGAGAGAGACAGAGACAGAGACAGAAAGAAAGGAAAAGAGAGGGAAAGAAAGAGAGAAGGAGAGAGGGAAAGACAGAGAGAGAGACACAGACAGAGAGAGAGAAACATTTTTTGCTCAGGAGAAAATGATGACATTGACAAGTTTCATCACAGATCTCAATAATCTTCCTTCAGGTTGGTTTTAATGGTAACCTAAGAATATGGGAGAGGGTGTGGTGTGTGTGTGTGTGTGTGTGTGTGTGTGTGTGTGTGTGTGTATGTGTGTGTGTGTGTGTGTGTGTGTCAGGGATTCACCTGAGCTCTCCCCCAAAGCTCTTCAAATACCTCTAAATAATGTCCTAAACAAATTCTAGAGTGACAGAACCCCACAAAAAGGCTGAGTGAAACAATTTTCCATCCCAACACAAACTTAGAAGGTCATCAGGAAAAGTCTATTGCATCAGGATGTGAGTGGAGTGAAGTCCAGTTCAGTGCCCATTAGCATGGACCAGGTCCATCACAAATCAGGAGCAAGGCCTTGATATAACTGAATCAGTGGCAGCAATGGCAGTTTTCAAACCTCTCAGCTCACAGGTGCAGAAAACAAAGTAGAAGGTCAACATGAATGATTTATACCTGGGTGAGAATGGAGTACAATGGAGAACAGTGTAGTGAAGACCCAACCAGCACAGACACAGCCCCAGCAAACCAGGAGTAGACCTTGAGAGCCAATGAATCAGCTGCATCAGTGGCTGCTTCCAGAGCCTTCAGCCTACAGATGGTAATGTATTGGAACAAGTGAGCAGAAGGATAATATAAGGGTCTATTTGCTAGCACTGAGGCAGGACTCTGTTGCTTTGCCCATCCTCAGATCTGAGTCATAGTCCTAAGCAAAAGGGAAAGTCCCTGGGAAAGGAGGAACAGCAGTTTACCAAAACTTGTGGCCACAGTGGAACAGAGACCCTCCTCACAATTGCAAGGCAGAAAAGCATGCTTGTGGTCATTCACAGACCAGAGCACAAAGCAGGAGAGTAGTTAACACTTCTCAGATCTACCAAATTGTAGATTTACAGGTCCTTAGAGATATCTCTGAAAACAGCTGCATAAAATCCTTGAATCTTGGAGATTCAGAGACATACTTTAAAAAAGATTTAAAAATCAAGTAATAGTCTGCAAAAATGATTAGACAACAGGAAAACTTTCTGAGCATAGAAGGTTGGTATGATGACAAGGAAGATCCAAACATACTCAGAAGAAGATAATATAGTCAAAACTATATCTAGAGCCTCCATGAAAAATATAAAATGGTCTCAGGCTTTGAAAGTAAAAGAGGCAGGGGAAAAATTGAGAAGATAAATAAGAATGACACAAGAAAGTCATGAAAAATGAATCCAACTGCTTGGTAAAGGAGACAAAAAATACTGAAGAAAATATACACCTTAAAAAACATTTTAGGTCAAATGGCAAGGGAAGTAGAAAAAGCCAATGAGGAAAAAATTCTTTAAAAAGCAAAATTGGTTAAATGGAAAAGGAGGTACAACATTTCACTGAAGAAAATGATTCCTTGAACATTATAATTGAGCAAATGGAAGATAATGAATTTCTGAGAAATTAAGAAACAATGCACAATTTCAAAAGAATGGAAAAATACAATATGAAATATCTCATTGTAAACCAATTGACCCTGGGAAATAAGTTCAGGAGAAATAATTTAAAAATTATTGGATTATCTGAAAGCCATGATCAGAAAAGCCTAGACATCATCTTTCAAGAAATTATCAAGGAAAATTGCTCTAGTATTCTAGAAACAGAGGGTAAAATAGAAATAGAAAAAAATCCTTTAATTATTTCCTTAAAGAGATCCCAAAATGAAAATTCCCAGGAATATTATAGCCAAATTTTAGAGCTCCTAGGTCAAGGTGAAAATATTGCAAGCAGCCAGAAATAAATTATCTTGGAGCTACAATTCAAATAAAACATTATTTAACAGTTTCTATGTTAAAGGATTAGAGAATTTTAAATATGATATTCTAGAGGGCAAAGGCTGTAATCTATAATTACAACCAAGAGTCACTTACCCAGCAAAACTGAGTATAATTCTACAGGGGAAAAGGTAGATATTCAATGCGATAGATGACTTAAAAATATTCTTGATAAAAAGACCAGAATCGAATTTAAAATTTGTCTTTCAAATGCAATACTTAAAGAGAAGCATAAAAAGGTAAACAGTAAAAGAAATCATAAAGGATTTAATAAATTTAAATTGTTTACATTCCAATGTGAGATGATACTTGTAATTCATAAGATTTTTCTCATTATTAAGGCACTTAGAAGAAATATATATAGATAGAGGACATAGATATGAGTTGAGTATGGAAGGATTTAGAAAAATAAAACTAAGGGGTGAGAGAAGAATGTACTAGGAGGAAGAGAAAAGGAGAGATATTCATGTGAGAGGCAAAAAAAGCTTTTACAATGTAGGGGAGGATAGGGAAATTCAAGCCACTGAGTGAACCTTACTGTAATCAGAATTGGCTCAAAGTATACACCTATTTTGGGTATACACACCCACTCAATTGGGTATACAAATCTATCTTACCCTACAGAAAGTAGGAGGAGAAGAGGATAAGGCAAGGGGGAATATGATAGAAGAGGGGCAGATTTGAGGATAGGGTAGCAAGAAACAAAACGTTTTTGAGGAGGGAAAGGATGAGAAATAGAATAAAATACACAGGAAGGGGGAAATAGGATGAAGAGAAATATAGTCAGCATTAGTAACCGTGAGAAAAATTTTGAAGCAAGTTTCTCTGATAAAAGTCTCATTTTTTCAAATTTGTAGATAACTGATTCAAATTTATATATATAAAAAGAGCCATGCCTCAATTGGTAATTGATCAAAAGATATGAGCAGTTTTAAGATGAATTAATCATAGCTATCTGCAACTGTGAAAAATTGCTCTAGCTTGCTCTTAACTGGTTAAATGCAAATTAAAACAATTCTGAAGTACTGCCCTATACCTATTATATTGACCAGTAAGGCAATAAAGGAAAATGACAAATGTTGGATGGAATGGGAGGAAAATGAGGCATTAATGCTCTGTTTGGGGAATTGGAAACTGATTCAAGCTTTCTGTAGAGCAATTTGGAACTATGTCCAAAGGACTACAAAATCATGCATACTCTGACCTAGTAATACCAATATTAGGTCTATATTGTAAAAGGAATAAATAATAGAAAGGAAAAAAAAACATATGTACAAACATTTATAGCAGTTTCTTTCTGGGGTCAAAGAACTGATAATTAAGGGGAACAGCTGAACAAATTGTGGTACATGATTATGATGGACACTATTGTGCTATAAGACATGATGAACAATACACTCTCAGAAAAACCTGAAAAGACTTCCATGAGCTGATGCAAAGTGAAATGCACATAGTGAAAGCAATATTGTAAAATGATCATCTGTAAATGATAAAACTATTATCTGTAATACAACCATCCAAGACAACTTTAAAAGACTTATGATGAAAAATACATCCCCAGAAAAAATTGTTGTCTAAATACAGATAGAAGTATACTTAAAAAAAAAAAAACTTTCCTTGTTTTTCAAGGTTTTTTTGTCTATATTTTCTTTAACAACGTTTGCATAATTACACATGTATAACTTATATTGAATTGTTTGCCTTTCCAATAGGGGCAGGTAGTGAGGAAGGGAGGGAGGGAGAGAATTTGGAACTTAAAGTTTTAAAAATGAATGTTAAAATTGTTTTCATCTTTAACTGGAGGAAAATAAAATGCAAAATAAATTTTAAAAATATTATCAGAGGACCATGAATGCTCTTTCTGAGAAAGCAAGAAATGGTTTTGAGAGCATGATTGCTTGAGTTGGAACATATATATGTTTCCATTCATGCATGATTTCTAGAACTACAAGTGCCTCTGTAGATGTTTCCTAGCTATTTGTGCTTGTGAATTTGTATGTTGGGTGTGTGAGCTTATTCTCTTAATGGTTCATAGCATACTATGGAATGTGCCTGTGGGAATTTGGTGGAAGTTTCTAAATGTCCTTCCTTTAAATGAATGTATCCACTCATTGACTGGTAAATTGATTGATAGGAGCTTCCATGGATACTGACCTCCATACATAGTGTGCCTTGAACCTGAAACTGTTTTCTGGGAGCTCTTATGTATGACAGAGGCCAGGGGCCATTTACAAGAGAATCAGTTTTCGCATGTATACAAAGCATGTTTTAAATAAATAATAAAGGCTTACTGTTTGATTGGTTGGACATTTAGTGTACTGATGATTTTTGATAGCCATATTTGTTGCTATGCTATTTATTTAAGTTGAAGGAGTTAAAGATGGCCTCAACTATTGCTATGTTTCAAAGGGTAAATAAAAATATAAAGAGTATCTTGCTTTATTTTGTTGATTCATAAAAATGAATAAGTTATTTTAAAAATAACTGTCTAAATAAGAGAATGTGCTTAAGTAGTAAGAAAACTGGTCTTTGGATCAACTGACTAAGGTCATAGAGTTCTATTTCTGATATAACTAATCTGTGATAGTTAATTATTTTTACACTCTGTGCACATTAATTTGCTTATATATGAAAGAAAGATATTTCTTTCCTTCCTTCTTTCCTTCCTTTGCACTTTCCTTCCTTCCTTCCTTCCTCCCTTCCTTCCTTCCTTCCTTCCTTCCTTCCTTCCTTCCTTCCTTCCTTCCTTCCTTCCTTCCTTCCTTCCTTCCTTCCTTCCTTCCTTCTTTCCATCCTTCTTTCCTTCCTTCCTTCCTTCCTCTCCAACTCTTCAAGATTACTATTTTTTTTTGGATTTGGAAGACAATGCTAAAAATATTTTAAAAGAATAATATCAAAAAGCCCTGAGATACAATAAAAATATTAGAACTGAAAGGGATCTTAAAAGATCACATAATTTAATTCTCTCATTTTGTAGATGATGAAGCTGATCCCATTTTGCAAGAAGGGATCAGGATAGGATTCAAAAGATTACTAAGAATAAGGTTTTCTGATTTATGGAATGTCTAAAATGGGTAGCCCAGACAAATAGTCTAAATGATCACTAAGAAGAGTGGCTTTAGTTAACTGTGAGATTAGTCAAAATACATAAAATTTTGGTCTTAATAAGAATACCTCAAACAAATTCAGAGGGCATACTGGTCCTGTGCCTGGACCCCACCCAGAAGATTGCCTACCCCATAGTTTTATATTATGATAACTTTCTAAGTCTGCTCTGAGGAGAGACTTTACCTCTGCCTCTGGGCACTAGGGCTTCATGTGCTGCCTGCTTGAGAGGAAGAGATTCTTTATATTGACACATTCACAGTGCAACAGAGGTGTCATTAACAGAGTTGTAAAACTGACTTATTTGCAGAGCAGAACTGAGCTGGGGCCCTTTGGTGTTATAATCAACAAAGCCCCTGTGAGCACTTGAAGTTTTTACTGCTGAATGTTTAAGAAAGAGCAGGAAAACTTCAATATCACCCATGTGAAAATGTCACCTTTCTGGCAACAGTGATGGGTGTTGAGTAGCTCTGATTTTCTTTTCTTTTCTCACCCTTGTCCTATGAAGGCCAAGGTTGCTTTCATTTGAAGCTCTCCCACCTTCCAGAAATGATGAATTACTTTGTAAAGGAAATGAATAAGCAAGGTTGAGTTGTTAAAAGACTATACTGTAACTCCCAGGTAATTGGCTTGTATTTACTGGTTTTGTCAACCCCAGAAATAACTTTTTCCTTTTATTTACTCCTACATCTTATTAAACCATAACCTCACAAAATATTAAATTGGGTACAGATGCATACAAATTAAAGATCCATATATCTACACACACATATGTAAAGCATTCTCACTTATAGAGGAGAGGGATTCTGAAAAATGATGTAAATCTCAAGTTTTGACGTTTCCATGGATCTGTGATCTCAACAATATAATGGATACACTCTTTTTCTCACTATACATAGTTTTTCATGTCCTTTGGATCATATAATTAGTTGTGAGAGAACTTAGAAGTCAAGTAATCCATGCTATTTATTTTATGAAAGAGGAAACTACTGTAAACATGTTGTCAGTTGTCCAAAGTCATAGGAAGTGAGTAATAGTGTGACTCAAGATCTTTTGAATCCAGACCCAGTGTTATTTCTATGATGTTTATATGTTTAATATTTTGTGGATATCAGTGAATCATTAAAATTATCTATCTCTTAATTCCTAGTCTTTTCATTTAACTAATGCCAAATTCTCTTTACCTTGATTATACCTTTACCTAGGGTTTACTATACCCCTCGACTTCTCACACTGAAAATACAGTCTGCCCCTGAAGTTTCTTCTTCTGATTAGCTATTTCCTCTCAGAACTTCCATTTTTAGGAAAGCACCAAGACGAGCTATGTCTTCGTTCTTACTGAGGCTCTACACCTGACTCTGTTCTTATCATGTCCCTACCCAGGTGTCTTCTCTCTATTTATTTCTTGCTTTTTAAGCTTCCTTTTATGTTTTTTCTCTCTTCATTAGAATGTAAGCTCCTTGAGGATAGACACTGTCTTTCTTACTCCTTGCATTTGTATTTTTAATGCTTAGAATAGTGCCTGGAACATAGTAACACTTAAATACTAGTTGATTTGTTTGGAATCTACACAGATTATCCTTCATGATACTGATAAAAACTTTTAAAAACTTCTGTGTCCATGATTTATTTTGGTCATTATGATAACTTGATATCAATAACCAGATGATTGTTAATGTAAATTATTTTTGGATTTATACATATTAGTATGAGCTTTACATATATAAAGGAGACATTTTGCTAGAGGAGGCCTTTTAAATCTGTGGGTCAAGGGTCTAGGGTCAAGTTTAGCAGCATTTCTAACTTCATATTTTTTTAATAGTATTTTATTTTTCCAAATACATGCAAAGATAGTCTTCATTCACCTTTGCAAAATCTGGCGTTCTAAATTTTTCTTCCTCTCCCCCCTACCCTCCACAAGTTAGCAAGTAATCCAACATAGGTTAAACATATGCAATTCTTCTAAATATATTTTTATATTCATCTTGCTGTTTAAGAAAAAAAATCAGATCAAAATGGAGAAAAAACATGAGAAAAAACAAACAAATAAGCAAACAACAATAATAAAGATGAAAATACTATGCTTTGATCCACATTCAGTCTGTAGTGGATGGCATTTTCCATCACACTGACTTCATCTTGAAAGTATCATTTTAATTTATTACTATGTAACTTTGAGGACTATAACCTTAGAGACTAAATGAGGTGGCTAATTATTATTAGTTAATATTACTAATAAATATTAGTTAATAATACTAATAACTATAAGGTATCTTAAGATTTATAGAATACTTTGCATATATGATCTTATTTGCTTCTCATAATCCTGTGAGGAGGGTATTATTATTCACATTATAAAACCTAGAAAGTTGAGTGACTGGCTTATATCACACAGATAGACATTGTCCCAGCAGTATTTTAACTCATGTTCTCCTGACTTCAAGTCCTACATTTGATGTAATTTCCAACTTAGCTACTGCTATTATCTATTTTCAAACTATATTGCTATGGAATTAGTGAAAATTCCATTAATGTTTTTCCTCCCATGGTAGTATTTCTTCCAATTCCTTCCAAATATGCTTTGGAGAAAAACCAGATTATTTAAGTCTTATACCAAAGTTTTTTGCAGGCACTTGTTCTTCTTCATTTCTTTTTCTTTTTGTTTAAGTCCTGCTTTTTTCATTCTTCCATACTCCTCCAAAACACATTTCAAGTTAGGGTGTACTCTAAAGTGCTATTGGTTATGGCTATGGGTAGTTTTCTACTTATCAAAGAGTAAGTGTTTGATCTTCTATCCAACTAACTGGTTCTTTTTGGTAGGGGAAAAATATAATTAAAATAAATGATTTACTTATTCTTCAGGATTCATTCCATTATCTCAGAAAACTATATTTAGAATACTTTATGGGTAAACATCTCACCAAAGTTGTTTTTTATAAGTCCCTATTATTACATATGTTTTTAATAGGGAAAGGACACAATTTGTTGAAAGCAAAAGCTAATGAAACATAGTGGACAAGAAAAGTAAATTAGATCAGCATTCCTTTAATTTTGGGGAATACATTGGTATAAATATGCCATGAATTAATGGATTGGACCCTGTGGAATGCAAGTACAGGGGCATAAATGTAGTAAACATTTGTGGGCAGATAATGCATACAAAAAAGCACACAAGCAGGGAAACAAAACAGACAGCTAAAAAGAACCTGTAGATATTTAATCTATTTTTGAATATACTTTCATCCACTCATGAGGGTTAATTTTTGTATCCCAATACTTTCTCAAATTGAGGATAGCAAGTCTTGGTAACTCCTATTTAACTTCCTGATTGACAATCTGTATTTTTCTCAACAATTTCAGATTGACTTTTCTTTTTCCCTTTTCTTTTTGTCTGTCATTTCATTTTTTTTCTAAATTACATGTCAAAAAATTTTAACATTCATTTAAAAATTTTGCATTTCAAATTCCTTCCATCACTATCATCCCTCTCCCTTGATAAAGTAAGCAATTTGACATGGATTATGAATATGAAGTCATGCAAAACATTTTCTCATGTTAGTCATGTTGCAGAATATACACATACACACACAGATAAACCAAAAAACCTCAAGAAAAATAAAGTAAAAATTTAAAAATATGCTTCAATCTGCATTTAGAATCAATCAATTCTTTCTTTGGAGGGTGGCATTTTTCATCCTAAGTCTTTTTGGAATTTTCTCGTGTCATAATATTGCTGACAATAACTTAAGAAATGCACAGTTGATCATTGCACAATATTGGTGTTGCTGTTTACAATATTATCCTACTTCTATTTATTTTGATTTGCATTATTAGTTTATAGTAGCCTTTCCAGTTTTTTTTTTCCCTGAAACTATCCTGCTCATTATTTCTTATGGCACAATAGTATTATATTAGAGTCACATACCACAACTTGTTCAGCAATTCTTCAAATAATGGGAATCCCTTCATTTTCTAATCTTTTGCCATCACAAAAATTACAGCTACGCATATATTTGTGCTCATAGGTCCTTTCCCCTTTTTTATGAATTCTTTGGGAACTCTTTGGGAGTCCTTTGGGCATAGCTCCAAATTGCTCTCCAGAATGGTTGGGTACAGTCACAATTTCACCAAACATGAATTAGTGTCCTAATTTTTTCACATCTCCTTTGTCCCTGTCATTTTGCTTTTCTGTCCTATTAAGTAATCTGATAGGTGTGAGGCAGTACCTCAAAGTTGTTTTAATTTGCATTTCTCTGATCAATAGTGAATTAGAGCATTTTTCTTTCATATGGAGATAGTTTTGAAATCTTGATCAGAAAACTGATCATTGTACCATTGACCATTTATCAACTAGGGAATAACTCATATTCTTATGAAATTTTACAATTCTCTATATACTTGAAAAGTGATACATTTATTAGATTTAATATTTTTATTTTTCCCCATTTACATTTAAAACATTTTTTTTACATTTTCTTAAAACTTTGAGTTCCAGATTCTCTCCCTTATCCCTACCCTAGACACTAATAATAAAGCATATGCAAAATTATGTAAAACATTTCTATAAAAGTTACATTGTGACAGAAAAACATAGATTACCCCCACACAAAAAAACAGTTAAGAAAAATAAAGCAAAAAAGGAGAGAAAGAGTATGCTTTAATTTATATTCAGACACAAACAATTCTTTCTCTAGGATTTTTTTTTATCATAAGTCCTCACAGTAGTTGTCAATCATTGTACTGTTGAGAATAGAAAAGTCATTCATAGCTGATCATCCCAGAACATTGCTATTACTTTGTATACAATACATTTCACTTTGCTTGAGCTCATGGAAAACTTTCCAGGTTTTTTCTGAGAATATTCTGCCCATCATTTATCACAAACAATAATATTCAATCATAATCACATATCACAATTTATTCAGCCATTCCCAATTGTTAGGCATCCCCTGAGTTTCCACTTTTTTTTCTTGCTCTACAAAGAGAACTGCTATAAATATTTTTGTACATATGATTCTTTTCCTTTTTAAAAATTATCTTTTGGAATTCATATGTAGTAGTGTTATTAATAGGTCAAAGGATTTGCATGAATTTATATCCCTTTTGATCATTTATCATTTGGGACATGATAAAGTTACAAAAGAAACTGGCTATAAAAGTCCCCCACCCTAGTTTCCTGCCTTCATTCTAATCTTGGCTGTATCAGTTTTCTTTGTTGGAAATATTTTTAATTTCACATATTCAGATTGATCTATTTTACAATCCATGATATTCTCTGTCTCTTGTTCATAAAATTTTTTCTTAATCATAGTTTTGATCCATTAACTTTTTTTTTTTCTTTATTAAAGCTTTCTATTTTTCAAAACACATGTGTGGATAATTAATCAACATTGCAAAACCTTGTGTTCCATTTTTCCTTCTTCACCCCTGCCCTCCCCTAGATAGCAAGTAGTCTGATCCATGTTAAACATGGTAGAAAAATGTTAAATCCAGTATACACATACATATTTATACAATTATCATGCCACACAAGAAAAATCAAATCAAACCAGTAAAAAAAAGAGAAGCAAAATAAAATGCAAGCAAACAACAACAAAAAGAGTGAAAATGCTATGTTGTGAACCACATTCAATTCCCAAAATCCTCTCTATTGGTGTAAATGGCTCTCTTCATCAACAGTTAGAACTGGTTTGAATCATCTCATTGTTGAAGAGAGCCACGTGCATCAGAATTGATCATCCTAAAATCTTGTTGCCAAATATAATGCTTAGCATCAGTTGATGTAAGTCTCTCCAAGCCTCTCTGTATTCCTCCTGTTGGTCATTTCTTACAGAACAATAATATTCCATAACATTCATATACCATAATTTACCCAGCCATTCTCCAATTGATGGACATCCATTCATTTTCCAGTTTCTAGCCACTATGAAAAGGGCTGCCACAAACATTTTGGCACATACAGGTCCCTTTCCCTTTTTTAGTATTTCCTTGGGATATAAGCCCAGGAGTAGCACTGCTGGGTCAAAGGGTATGCACAGTTTGATAACTTTTTGAGCATAGTTCCAAATTGCTCTCCAGAATTATTGGATTCCTTCACAGTTCAACTAACAAAATATCAGTGTCCCAATTTTCCCACATCCCCTCCAACATTCATCATTATATTTGTCATCTTAGCCAATCTGAGAGATGTGTAGTGGTATCTCAGAGTTGTCTTAATTTGCATTTCTCTGATCAATAGCGATTTAGAGCACCTTTTCCTATGACTAGAAGTAGTTTCAATTTCTTCATCTGAAAATTATCTGTTCCATATGAAAGAATGTTGGGATATGAATGTTATGGAATGTTATTCTTCCATAAGAAATGACCAGCAGGATGAATTCAGAAAGGCTTGGAAAGACTTATATGAACTGATGCTGAGTGAAATGAGCAGGACCAGGAGATCATTATACACTTCAATAACAATACTGTATGATGATGTATTCTGATGGAAATGGATATCTTCAACAAAGAGAAGACCTAATTCTGTTCCAATTGATCAGTGATGGACAAAATCAGCTACACCCAGAGAAGGAACACTTCGAAATGAGTGTGAACTGTTTGCATTTTTGTTTTTCTTCTTAGGTTATTTTTATTTTCTGAATCCAATTCTTCCTGTGCAAGAAGAGAACTGTTTTGTTCTGCACACATATATTGTATCTAGGATATACTATAACATATTTAACATGTATAAGACTTCCTGCCATCTAGGGGAGGGGGTGGAGGTAGGGAAGGGAAAAGTCAGAACAGAAGTGAGTGCAAGGGTAATGTAAGAAATTACCCATGCATATGTACTTTCAATAAAAAAGTTATAATAAAAAAGATGAAAAAAAGAAAATTGTCTGTTCATATAATTTGACTATTTATGAATTGGAAAATGGCTTGAATTCTTGTAAATTTCAGTCCATTCTCTATATATTTTAGAAATGAGGACTTCATCAGAATCTTTGATTGTAAAAATGTTTTCCTAGTTTATTGCTTCCCTTCTAATCTTGTATGCATTGGTTTTGTTTGTATAAAATTTTTTTAAGTTAATATAATCAAAATTATCTATTTTGTATTCAATAATGATCTCCAGTTCTTCTTTGGTTACAAATTCTTTCCTCCTCCACAGATATGAGAGGTAAACTATCCTAGTTTCTAATTTGTTTATATCATTCTTTATGTCTAGATCATGAACCCATTTCAACCTTATCTTGGTGTGGGGTCAATGCCTAATTTCTCTCATTACTAGTTTCCAATTTTCCTTTAGTTTTTGTCAAATAGTGAATGCTTATCTCAAAAGCTGGGGTCTTTGGGTTTGTTAAACACTAGATTACTGTAATCATTGACTATTTTGTTCTGTAAACCTAACCTATTCCACTGATTGACTATGTATTTCTTAGCCAGTACCAAATGGTTTTGATGACCACTGCTTTATAATACAATTTTAGATCTGGTACAGCTAGGCCATCTTCATTTGCATTTTTTCATTAATTACCTTGAAATTCTTGACCTTTTGTTCTTCCAGATCATTTTTGTTGTTATTTTTTCTAGATAGATAGTTTACTTTTTTTCCTATTAAAATAGTTTCTTGGGAGTTTGGTTGGTGTAGCACTAAATAAATAGATTAGTTTAGTTAGTATTGTCATTATTATATTTATTTTAGATATATTATATATATATATAATAGAATATGTAACCTATAATATATTATATTTAAGTATATTATATTTATTATATTTACCTATCCAAGAGCACTTGAAATTTTCCCAATTGTTTAGATCTGACTTTATTTGTGTGGAAAATATTTTGTAGTTTTGCTTACTTAGTTCCTGACTTTCCCTGGGCAGATAGATTCCCAAATATTTTATGCTATTGACTGTTATTTTATTTTTTTTATTTATTTTTTTTATTATATATATATATATTTTATAATATTATCCCTTGTATTCATTTTTCCAAATTACCCCCACTCCCTCTATTCCCTCCCCCCGACGACAGGCAATACCATACATTTTACATGTGTTACAATATAGTCTAAGTACAATACATGTGTGTGAATATCATTTTCTTGTTGCACAATAAACATTAGAATCCGAAGGTACATGCAACCTGGGCAGACAGATATTAGTGCTAACAATTTACATTCCCCTCCCAGTGTTTCTTCTCTGGGTGTAGCTACCTCTGTCCATCATTGATCAACTGGAAGTGAGTTGGATCTTCTTTATGTTGAAGACCTCCACCTCCATCAGAATACATCCTCATACAGTATTGTTGTTGAAGTATACAGTGATCTTCTGGTTCTGCTCATTTCACTCAGCATCAGTTGATTTAACTCTCTCCAACCCTCTCTGTATTCCTCCTGCTGGTCATTTCTTACCGAGCAATAATATTCCATAACTTTCATATACCACAATTTACCCAACCATTCTCCAACTGATAGACATCCATTCATCTTCCAGTTTCTAGCTACAACAAAAAGAGCTGCCACAAACATTTTGGCACATATATGTTTCTTTCCACTCTTTAGTATTTCTTTGGGATATAATCCCAGTAGTAGCGCTGCTGGGTCAAAGGGTATGCACAGTTTGATAACTTTTTGGGCATAATTCCAGATTGCTCTCCAGAATGGCTGGATTCTTTCACAACTCCACCAGCAATGTATTAGTGTCCCAATTTCCCCACATCCCCTCCAACATTTGTCATTATTTGTTCCTGTCATCTTAGCCAATCTGACAGGTGTGTAGTGGTATCTCAGAGTGGTCTTAATTTGCATTTCTCTGATCAGTAGTGATTTGGAACACTCTTTCATGTGAGTGGATATAGTTTCAATTTCTTCCTCTGAGAATTGTCTGTTCATATCCTTTGACCATTTATCAATTGGAGAATGGTTTGGTTTCTTATAAATTATGGTCAGTTCTCTATATATTTTGGAAATGAGACCTTTGTCAGAACCTTTGTTTTTAAAAATATTTTCCCAATTTGTTACTTCCCTTCTAATCTTGTTTGCATTAGTATTATTTGTACAGAAACTTTTTAGTTTGATGTAATCAAAATCTTCTATTTTGTGATCAATAATGATCTCTAGTTCTCCTCTGGTCATAAATTCCTTCCTCCTCCACAAGTCTGAGAGGTAGATTATCCTCTGTTCCTCTAATCTATTTATTATCTCCCTCTTTATGCCTAAATCATGGACCCATTTTGATCTTATCTTGGTATATGGTGTTAAGTGTGGATCCATATCTAATTTCTGCCAAACTAATTTCCAGTTTTCCCAACAGTTTTTTCCGAATAATGAATTTTTATCCCTAATGTTGGAATCTTTGGGTTTGTCAAAGATTAGATTGCTATAGATGTACCCTTTTTTGTCCTTTGTATCTAATCTGTTCCACTGATCTACCGGTCTATTTCTTAGCCAATACCAAATGGTTTTGGTGACTGCTGCTATATAATATAGCTTTAGATCAGGTACACTTAGACCACCTTCCTCTGAGTTTTTTTTCATTGGTTCCCTTGCAATTCTTGACCTTTTATTCTTCCATATGAATTTTGTTGTTATTTTTTCTAGGTCATTAAAATAGTTTCTTGGGAGTCTGATTGGTATAGCACTAAATAAATAGATTAGTTTGGGGAGTATTGTCATCTTTATTATATTCGCTCGGCCTATCCAAGAGCACTGAATGTCTTTCCAATTATTTAAATCTGATTTTATTTTTGTGGCAAGTGTTTTGTAATTTTTCTCATATAATTCCTGACTTTTCTTTGGTAGATGGATTCCCAAATATTTTATACTCTCAACATTTGTTTGGAATGGAATTTCTCTTTGTATCTCTTGCTGTTGCATTTTGTTAGTGATATATAAAAATGCTGAGGATTTATGTGGATTTATTTTGTATCCTGCCACTTTGCTGAAATTTTGAATTATTTCTAGTAGCTTTTTAGCAGAGTCTTTGGGGTTCTCTAAGTATACCATCATGTCATCTGCAAAAAGTGATAGTTTAATTTCCTCATTTCCTACTCTAATTCCTTGAATCTCTTTCTCGGCTCTTATTGCCGAGGCTAGCGTTTCTAGTACTGTATTGAATAGTAATGGTGATAGTGGGCAACCTTGTTTCACTCCTGATCTTACTGGGAAAGGTTGCAGTTTATTTCTATTGCATATTATGCTTACTGACGGTCTTAAATATATACTCCTGATTATTCTAAGGAATAATCCATTTATTCCTATACTCTCAAGAGTTTTTAGTAGGAATGGATGTTGGATTTTGTCAAATGCTTTTTCTGCATCTATTGAGATGATCATATGGTTCTTATTAATTTGATTATTAATATGGTCAATTATATTAATAGTTTTCCTAATATTAAACCAGCCCTGCATTCCTGGAATAAATCCTACTTGATCATAGTGTATTATCTTGGAGATGATTTTCTGAAGTCTTTTTGCTAATATCTTATTTAAGATTTTAGCATCAATATTCATTAAGGAGATTGGTCTATAATTTTCTTTCTCAGTTTTCGATCTACCAGGTTTAGGTATCAGTACCATGTCTGTGTCATAAAAGGAATTTGGTAGGACTCCTTCATCCCCTATTTTTTCAAATAATTTATATAACATTGGGGCTAATTGTTCTTTAAATGTTTGGTAGAATACACATGTGAATCCATCTGGCCCTGGGGATTTTTTCCTGGGGAGTTGATTAATAGCTTGTTCTATTTCTTTTTCTGAAATGGGACTATTTAAGCAATTTATCTCCTCCTCTGTTAATCTAGGGAGCCTATATTTTTAGAGGAAGTCATCCATTTCACTTAAGTTATCAAATTTATTGGCATAAAGTTGGGCAAAGTAACTCCTTATTATTTCTCTAATTTCCTCTTCATTGGTGGAAAGATCCCCCTTTTCATTTGTAAGACTATCAATTTGATTTTCCTCTTTCTTTTTTTTGATCAAATTTACCAAAGGTTTATCTATTTTATTGGCTTTTTCATAAAACCAACTCTTGGTTTTATTTATTAATTCAATAGTTTTTTTACTTTCAATTTTATTGATTTTTCCTTTTAATTTTTGTATTTCGAGTTTAATTTTTGGTTGGGGGTTTATAATTTGGTCTTTTTCTAGCCTTTTAAGTTGTAAGCCCAATTCGTTAATCTTCTCTTTCTCAATTTTCTTCAAATAAGCCTCTAAAGATATAAAATTTCCCCTTATTACTGCTTTAGCTGCATCCCAAAGATTTTGATATGATGTCTCATCATTATCATTATCTTGGGTGAAATTGTTAATTGTTTCTATAATTTGCTCTTTCACCCAGTCATTCTTTAAGATGAGATTATTCAGTTTCCAATTACTTTTTGGTCTATTTACCCCTAACTTTTTACTGAATGTAGCTTTTATTGCATTGTGATCTGAGAAGAAGGCATTTATTATTTCTGCCTTCCTACATTTAATTTTGAGATCTTTATGTCCTAGTATATGGTCAATTTTTGTATAGGATCCATGAACTGCTGAGAAGAAAGTATATTCCTTCCTATTGCCATTCAGTTTTCTCCAAAGGTCTATCATACCTAGTTTTTCTAATGTTCTATTTACTTTTTAAATTTCTTTCTTGTTTGTTTTGTGGTTTGATTTGTCTAAATCTGAGAGTGCAAGGTTGAGATCTCCCACTATTATAGTTTTACTTCTATTTCTTCTTGCAGTTCTCTTAACTTTTCCTTTAGAAAGTTAGATGCTATACCACTTGGTGCATATATGTTTAGTATTGATATGGCTTCATTATTTATGCTACCTTTCAGCAGGATATAGTTTCCTTCCTTATCTTTTTTAACGAGATCTACTTCTGCTTTTGCTTGATCTGAGATAAGGATAGCTACCCCTGCTTTTTTGGCTTTACCTGAAGCATAATAGGCTCTGTTCCAACCTTTTACCTTTACTCTGTATGTATCTCCCTGCTTTAAGTGTGTTTCCTGTAGGCAACATATTGTAGGGTTCTGCTTTTTGATCCAATCTACTATCCGTCTCCGTTTGATGGAATCGTTCATCCCATTTACATTTACAGTTAAAATTACTAATTCTGTATTTCCTGCCATCGTATTATCCCCAGATTATGCTTTTTTCCCTTGACCCCCCTGATCCCCCTCCCCGATATTTAATTTACAGACCCCCCTTGTGACGCACAACCCTCCCTCTTTTTTTTTTTTTTTTTAGGATCCCTCCCCCCTCCCTCCAAGTCCCTTCACTTATTCTCCTTTTCCTTTTCCCTTTTCCTCTCCCCCCTTTTAATGAGGTGAGAGAAAATTCTCTGAAAAACAAATATGTTAATTATTTACTCTTTGAGCCTCTTCTGATGAGAGTAAGATTCACACAATGATTCTCCCCCTCACTAAGTTCCCTCAGATATGGTGTATTTTCTATGTCTCTTCCTGGGATGTAGTTTCCCTCTTTTTATCACTCCTTCCCCTTTTTCTGAACCGACCTCCTTCCCTTTACTACACCCCCCTTTTTTTCTTTTATATCAGTAAAATCAAATTATCCTTGAGTATTTTTTATATACCCACAACAGAGTTACAGTTCTCAAGGGTTCTGTGTACCTTTTTCTGTTTCTCTTCAGTCTTGTGGATGTAGATCAAATTTTTTGTTTAAGTCTGGTTTTTTTCTTAGAAACATATAGAATTCCTCTGTTTCATTGAATGACCATCTTCTTCCATGGAAAAAGATGCTAAACTTAGCTGGGTAGTTCATTCTTGGTTGCAGTCCTTGATCTTTTGCCTTACGGAATATCAGGTTCCAGGCCCTTCTATCTTTTAATGTGGAGGCAGCCAGATCTTGGGTGACCCTTATTGTGGCACCTTGGTATTTAAATTGTTTTTTTCTAGCTGCTTGCAGGATTTTCTCCTTTGTGTGGTAATTCTGCAGCTTAGCCACAATATTCCGTGGTGTTCTTTTTTTAGGGTCTATTTCAGAAGGAGTTCGATGAATTCTTTCCACATCTACTTTCCCTTCTGTTTCTATTATCTCTGGACAGTTCTCTTTGATAATTTCCTGTAAAATAGAATCTAGGCTCTTTTTTTGGTCATAGTTTTCTGGAAGTCCAATAATCCGCAGATTATCTCTCCTAGATCTATTTTCCAGGTCTATAGATTTTCCCAGTAAGTATTTGACGTTGTTCTCCAGCTTCTCATTTTTTTTGTTTTGTTTGACTGATTCTTGGGTTCTCTGTGAATCATTCATTTCTATTTGTTCCATCCTGACTTTTAAGGAGTTATTTTCTTCTTTCACAGTTTTTAGTTCTTTTTGTAAATGCCCAATTTCGTTTTTAAATGAATTATTTTGCTCTATTGAATTTTTTTTCCATTTCCCTAATTTTTTTTTTGAGAATTATTTTCTTTTTCCAATTCAGAAATTCTATTTTCTTGAGACTTTTTTATCTTTTCCAATTCAGAAATCCTACTTTCCTGTGTTTTTTTAACCTTTTCTAATTCACTAATTTTGTTTCCCTGCATCTCCTGTGAATTCTTTATTTTTTCCAACTCCAATTTCAGGACGTTGTTATTCTCTATCATAACTTCCCTTTCCTTTCCCCATTTTTCTTCGATCTCCCTCAATTTTTTAAGAGCTTCTTCTAGGAGAGAGTTATGTGATGGGGGGCAGGAATCGTTCCCCTTTAGGTTGTTATCTTCTGAATCTTTGCTGTTAACTTCCTCGGGGTTGGATACCCGCTCTTTCTCTGTATAGAAGGAATCTATAGTTTTTCTAGCCTTTTTGTTCATATTAAAAAAAAAATGTTTTGGGGTCTGTCCCTGGGGTAGGAAATTATTTACTTCTTTACCAGCTTCCTCCCAGACCGGATGGATGCAGCGGCTCCTGCACCTGAGCTAAGATAGAGCTCTGGGAGAGAGTTCCCCACCCCCTCCCTGGAGGTGCCTCAGAGGTGATTAGCACTACTGTGCTTCGAGGGTGTAGAATAGTGAAGACAGCACGAAGCCCAGCCTATGTGTCCGGGTGGGGAGTGGATGTCTGCAGCAGGTGACGTGAGAAGCCCCTGTGCTCAAACTGGAAGTGTCTGCCAGAAACCGCAGTCCCTAGTTCAAAGGTTCCGCTTCTCTGGGACTTCCTGGAGCTGAGTTCCACTCCCTCCAGCTAAGCTAGGCAGTGTGAGTTGCCTTGGGCCGTATCCACCCACTTGTCAGTCTCTTAACTATTCTCAGGAGGTAGCTGAGGCCACACCCCCTGGTGCCGAGTCTGCTGAATCACCCCCCAGGATCGGGGAAAATCTAATCTGAGTTTTAAAATATTTTGGCTTTCTCTTCTGAACTGCTAAATAATTAGCAGAGAAGAGCTAACAGCCTGTGCCAGATTCCTTTACCTCAGTGGCTTCTCTGATCCCAGAGCCCTTCCCAGCGCAATGGGCGCAGTGTGCCCCTACCCCACCGTCTGTGCTGGTCTTTCTTATTCCTCCCCTGAGAACTGACCTTTCCTGTTGAAACTCCAGATTCTCTTCAGCTGGTAAGTTGTGCTTCCAGTCCTTGTGGTATCTATCAGTCCTGAGCTAATTTTGAGACTTAATTTATCTAATTGGTTGTGAGGGAGTGAGGACGTTCACTGAGTCGTGTGTTTCTTCTCCGCCATCTTGGCTCCGCCCCCCATCTTGGCTCCGCCCCCTATTGACTGTTATTTTAAATGGAATTTCTCTTTGTATCTCTTGCTGTTGGATTTTGTTAGTGATGTATAAAAATGCTGATGATTTATGTGGATTTGTTTTTTATCCTGAAACTTTGTTAAAGTTGTGAATTACTTCTACTATCTTTTTAGTAGATACTGTGGGGTTCTCTAAGTATACCATCATATCATCTGCAAAGAGTGATAATTTGGTTTTCTCATTACCTACTCTAATTCCTTTAATATCTTTTTGTTCTCTTATTTCCAACACTAGAGTTTATAATATAATATTGAATAGTAATGGTGATAGTGGGCAACTTTGTTTCACTCCTGATGTTATTGATGCTTTGAAATAATCTTCTGCTGATAATTTGTTACACTCTCGATATTTGTGAGTTCTGTCACTCTAGAACTAATTCAGAGGCGGGATTGGCTAGTTAGTCTGAGGGTCATAGGAATAGGTCAGAAAGAAATGTGTGTCTTCTCCACCATCTTGGCCCCACTTTCGATCCATTAAATTTTCAATGCTTCTTTAATTTGCTTATGATATCACCTTTTATGTTTAAATCATATACCCATTTTGACTTTATCTTAATATATAAAGTGAGATTTTTGTCAATTCTAGTTTCTATCAAACTGCTTTCTAGTTTTCCCAGCAGTTGTTGCCAAATAGTGAGTTCTTGCCCAAAAATCTTGTATCTTTGTGTTTGCCAAATGCTAGTTTACTATGATCGTTTACTACTGTGTATTGTATACACTGATCCACCCTTTATTTCTTAGCCTGTATCAGAGTTTTGATGATTATTACTTTGTAATACATTTTGAGATCTAGTACTGCTGGGTACTTCATATTTTTTTCCATTGATACTCTTGTTATTTTTCATTTTCCAAATGAATTCTGTTATTTGGTGGGGTGCTGAATAATGTTAATTTACATAGAATTGTCAGTTTTATTATATTGGCTGAATCTATCCATAAGCAATTAGAATGAGCAATGAGAAAACAATTATTATTCTTTGTAGCTGGGATAATTAAAAACTTCAGCAAATTTGCAGAATAAAATTGTTATTATCATGTCTGACTTCGTAACTACAGTTGGGGTTTTCTTGGAAAGGATATTGGAATGTTTTTCAATTTCCTTCTCCAATTCATTTTATAGATGAGGAAACCGAGACAAACAGAACAAAGTGACTTACCCAGAATCATGCAGCCAATCAATATCCTCTATTTCCCCAGTTGCTTAGATCTAACTTTATTTGTGTGAAAAAAAAGTTTTGTAATTGTGTTCATGCAATTTCTTGGTTGTTCTTGGAAGGGATACTCCAAATATTTTATATTATCTGCAGTTATTTTAAATGGAATTTTTTATCTCTTGCTGCTAGATTTTGTTCTTACTTAAAGAAATACTGATAATTTATGTGGGTTTATTTTATATCCTGGGATGAATAGATAGCACAGTGGGTAGAGCACTGGACCTGAAGCCAGGAAGACCTGAATTTAAATCCAGTTTCAGATATTTACTAATTGTGTGACTCTGGGCAAGTCAATTTGCCCTCTTTGTCTCAGTTTCTTCTTCTATACACCCCAACTAGAGTTATTATTTTTATTTTTTTATTAATTTTTGTAATTATAACATTTTCTTTGACAGTACATATTCATAGGTAATTTTTTTTTTTTACAACATTATCCCTTGTACTCCGTTCTGTTCCAAATTTTTCCCCTCCTTCCTTCCACTCCCTCCCCTAGATGGCAGGCATTCCCATCCATATTAAATATCTTATAGTATATCCTAGTTACAATATATATGTGCAGAAATGAATTTTGTTGTTGTTGTTGTTGTTGCAAAGGAAGGGTTGTATTCGGAAGCTAAAAATAATCTGGGAAGAAAAACAAAACAGTGCTCACAGTTTATACTCATTTCCCAGTGTTCCTTTTCTGGATGTAGCTGATTCTGTCCATCATTGATCAAGTGGAATTGGATTAGCTCTTCTCTATGTTGAAGATATCCACTTCCATCAGAATACGTCCTCATACAGTATCATTGTTGAAGTGTATAATGATCTCCTGGTTCTGCTTGTTTCACTTAGCATCAGTTGATGTAAGTCTCTCCAAGCCTCTCTGTATTCCTCCTGTTGGTCATTTCTTACAGAACAATAATAATCCATAACATTCATATACCATAATTTACCCAACCATTCTCCAATTGATGGACATCCATTCATTTTCCAGTTTCTAGCCACTATGAAAAGAGCTGCCACAAACATTTTGGCACATACAGGTTCCTTTCCCTTTTTTAGTATTTCCTTGGGATATAAGCCCAGGAGTAGCACTGCTGGGTCAAAGGGCATGCACATTTTGATAACTTTTTGGGCATAATTCCAGATTGCTCTCCAGAATGGTTGGATTCTTTCACAACTCCACCAACAATGCACCAGTGTCCCAGTTTTCCCACAGCCCTTCCAACATTCATCATTATTTGTTCCTGCCATCTTAGCCAATCTGACAGGTGTGTAATGATATCTCAGAGTTGTCTTAATTTGCATTTCTCTGATCAATAGTGATTTGGAACACTCTTTCATATGAGTGGAAATAGTTTTAATTTCATCATCTGAAATTTGTCTGTTCATATCCTTTGACCATTTATCAATTGGAGAATGGCTTGATTTCTTATAAATTAAAGTCCATTCTCTGTATATTTTGGAGATGAGGCCTTTATCAGAACCTTTAACTGTAAAAAGGTTTTCCCAATTTGTTACTTCCCTTCTAATCTTGTTTGCATTAGTTTTGTTTGTGCAGAAACTTTTTAATTTGGTGTAATCAAAATGTTCTATTTTGTGATCAATAATGGTCTTTAGTTCTACCTTGGACACAAACTCCTTCCTCCTCCACAAGTCTGAGAGGTAAACCATCCCATGTTCCTCCAATTTATTTATGATTTCGTTCTTTATGCCTAAATCTTGGACCCATTTTGATCTTATCTTAGTATGTGTTGTTAAATGTGGGTCCATGCCTAGTTTCTGCCATACTAATTTCCAGTTTTCCCAGCAGTTTTTGTCAAATAATGAATTCTTATCCCAAAAGTTGGGATCTTTGGGTTTGTCAAACACTAGATTGCTATTTTTATTCACTATCTTGCCCTGTGAACCTAACTTATTCCACTGATCATCTAGTCTGTTTCTTAGCCAATACCAAATGGTTTTGGTGACTGTTGCTTTATAATATAGTTCTAGGTCAGGTACAGCTAGACCACCTTCATTGAATTTTTTTTTTTTCATTACTTCCCTTGAAATTCTCGACCTTTTGTTGTTCCATATGAATTCTGTTGTTATTTTTTCTAGGTCATTAAAATAGTTTCTTGGGAGTATGATTGGTATAGCACTAAATAAATAGATTACTTTGGGGCGTATTGTCATCTTAATTATATTCACTTGGCCTATCCAAGAGCACTTACTGTCTTTCCAATTATTGAAATCTGACTTTATTTTTGTGGCAAGTGTTTCATAATTTTGCTCATATAATTCCTGACTTTCCTTTGGTAGATATGTTCCCAAATATTTTATACTATCAACAGTTATTTTGAATGGAATTTCTCTTTGTATCTCGTGCTGTTAGATTGAGTTGGCAATGTATAAAAATGCTGAGTATTTATGTAGATTTATTTTGTATCCTGCCACTTTGCTAAAATTCTGAATTATTTCTAACAGCTTTTTAGCAGAGTCTTTGGGGTTCTCTAAGTATACCATCATGTCATCTGCAAAGAGTGATAATTTGATTTCCTCATTTCCTACTCTAATTCCTTGAATCTCTTTCTCAGCTCTTATTGTCAAGGCTAGCGTTTCTAGTACTATATTGAATAGTAATGGTGATAGTGGGCAACCTTGTTTCACTCCTGATCTTAGAGGGAAAGGTTCTAGTTTATCGCCATTACATATGATGTTTACTGACGGTTTTAAATATATGCTCCTTATTATTTTAAGGAATAGTTCGTTTATTCCTATACTCTCAAGCGTTTTTAATAGGAATGGATGTTGGATTTTATCAAATGCTTTTTCTGCATCTATTGAGATGATCATATGGTTTTTTATTAATTTGATTATTAATATGGTCAATTATACTAATAGTTTTCCTAATATTAAACCAGCCCTGCATTCCTGGTATAAATCCTACTTGATCATAGTGTATTATCCTGGGGATGATTTTCTGAAGTCTTTTTGCTAATATCTTATTTAAGATTTTAGCATCAATATTCATTAAGGAAATTGGTCTATAGTTTTCTTTTTCAGTTTTTGATCTACCTGGTTTAAGTATCAGTACCATGTCTGTGTCATAGTAGGAATTTGGTAGGATTCCTTCAATCCCTATTTTTTCAAATAGTTTATATAGCATTGGAGTTAGTTGTTCTTTGAATGTTTGGTAGAATTCACATGTAAATACATCTGGTCCTGGGGATTTTTTCTTAGGGAGTTGGTTAATAGCTTGGTCTATTTCTTTTTCTGAGATGGGACTATTTAGACTACTTACTTCTTCCTCTGTTAATCTGGGCAAGCTATATTTTTGAAGGTATTCTTCCATTTCATTTAAGTTATTGAATTTATTGGCATAAAGTTGAGCAAAGTAGCTCCTAACTATTGTTTTAATTTCCTCTTCATTAGTGGTGAGTTCTCCCTTTTCATTTTCAAGACTAACGATTTGCTTTACTCTTTCCTTTTTTTAATCAGGTTTACTAAAGGTTTGTCTATTTTGTTGGTTTTTTCATAGAACCAACTCTTAATTTTATTAATTAATTCAATAGTTTTTTTACTTTCAATTTTATTAATCTCACCTTTTATTTTTTAGAATTTCAAGTTTTGTATTTGTCTGGGGGTTTTTAATTTGTTCCTTTTCTAGCAATTTTAGTTGTAAGCCCAATTCGTTGGCCCTCTCTTTCTCTATTTTATGCAAGTAGGCCTGTAGAGATATAAAACTTCCCCTTATTACTGCTTTGGCTGTATCCCACACATTTTGGTATGATGTCTCATTATTGTCATTTTCTTGGGTGAAGTTATTAATTATGTCTATGATTTGCTGTTTTACCCAATCATTCTTTAGTATAAGATTATTTAGTTTCCAATTATTTCTTAGTCTATTTTTACCTGGCTTTTTATTAAATGTAATTTTCATTGCATTGTGGTCTGAAAAGGATACATTTACTATTTCTGCCTGACTGCATTTGATTTTGAGGTTTTTATGCCCTAGTATATGATCAATTTTTGTATAGGTTCCATGAACTGCTGAGAAGAAAGTATATTCCTTTCTGTCTCCATTTAGCTTTCGCCAAAGATCTATCATATCAAACTTTTCTAGTATTCTATTTACCTCTTTGACTTCTTTCTTATTTATTTTGTGGTTTGATTTATCTAATTCTGAGAGTGTAAGGTTGAGATCTCCTACTATTACAGTTTTGCTGTCTATTTCTTCTTGCAGCTCTCAATTTCTCTTTTAAGAATTTAGATGCTGCACCACTTGGTGCGAATATGTTTAATATTGATACTGCTTCATTATTGATGCTACCCTTTAGCAGGATATAATGCCCTTCCTTATCTCTTTTAATTAGATCAATTTTTGTTTTTGCTTGATCTGAGATGAGGATGGCTAACCCTGCTTTTTTGGCTTCACCTGAGGCATAGTAAATTCTGCTCCACCCTTTTACTTTTATTCTGTATCACCCTGTTTCAGGTGTGTTTCCTGTAAACAACATATAGTAGGATTCTGGCTTTTAATCCAGTCTGCTAACTGCTTCCTCTTTATGGGGGAGTTTACCCCATTCACATTTATGGTTAGAATGACTAATTTTATATTGCTTGCCATCCTGTTAACCCCTGCTTATGCTTCTCTCCTTTCCTTCCCTCTTACCCCTCTACTCAGTATTAAACTTGTGAATACCACTTGCTTTTCACAGCCCTCCCTTTTTAGTATCCCTCCCCCACCTTAAACTTACTTCACTTATTTTACCCCTTTTCCCCACAATTTCTGTATTCCCTTCCCCTTAGCTTACTCCTTCCCTCTCACTTTTCAATGAAGTGGAAGAAGTTTCACCATAAATCGAATATGTCTATTGATACACACTATGTTCATCTCCCTTCTTTCTTTCTCTCAGATATAATAGGTTACCTTTGCCTCTTCATGAGATGTAGTACCACCACTTTACACTTTTTTATGATATAATTTCCTTTCCACCTCTAGTTTCCAGGACAAATTATACATATGTTCTTTACATATTTTTATAACAGAAGTATATATCTCAAGATTTCTTTTTACCTTTTTAGAAATCTTTCGAGTTCTGTATTTGAAGATCAAACATTTTATGTAAGTCTGGTTATTTTTTTTATCAAGAATAGATGGAATTCATTTATTTTTTTAAATGTCCATCTTCTTCCCTGGAAAATGATGCTCATTTTTGCTGGGTAAGTTATTCTTGGCTGCATACCAAGTTCCTTAGCCTTTTGCAATATCATGTTTCAGGCCCTTCGTTCTTTTAATGTGGACGTTGCTAGATCCTGGGTTATCCTTATTGAGGCTCCTCCATATCTGAATTGCTTTTTTCTAGCAGCTTCCAGTATTGTGTGATGGTCCTTGAATTTGGCCACTATATTTCTTGGCGTTTTGATTTTAAGGTCCCTTTCAGTAGGTGATAGATTAATTTTTTCAATGTCTATTTTACCCTCTGTTTCCAAAACATCTGGGCAGTTCTCTTTGATAATTTCCTCAAAAATAGTGTCCAAGTTCTTTTTTTCCTCACATTTTTCAGGGAGTCCGATTATTCTCAAATTGTCTCTCCTTGATCTGTTTTCCACGTCTGTTGTCTTTCTAATAAGGTACTTGACATTCTTTTCGATTGCTTCATTTCTCTGGTTTTGCTTGACTACTTCTTGGTTTCTCCTTGATTCATTAATTTCTACTTGTTCCATTCTAATTTTCAATGATGTATTTTCTTCACTCTCTTTTTTTATATCTTTTTGTAATTGTCCAATTGAGTTTTTATCTTCTATGGAATTTTTTTTCCGTTTTATCCATTTTATTTTTTTAGAGAGCTGTTTTCTTTTTCCAGCCCGCTAATCCTGTTTTCCTTGCAGTTGTTTACCTTTTCCAATTCACTAATTTTGTTTCTCAATGATTTGATTTCTTTATCCACTCTGTCTTTAAATGGGTGGGGTGACTTCTCCAGGCTCTCTTGCCAAGCTTCCCTTTCCTTTTCCCATTTTTCTTCTAGCTCTCTTGTGAGAGCCTTTTTGATCTCCTCTATGAGATTCTTTGGTATTAAGGAGCAGCTCTTATCCCCCTTAGGGGATTCCTCTGGGGACAGTCTGTTTTTAGTCTCCTCAGTATTTGAAGTCTACTCTCTCTCCATACAGAAGCTGACAATGGTTAGAGCCCTTTTGAATTTTTTGTTCATTTTGTCAGAGCGGGAATCGAAGAAAACAAATTGATAAGAGAAACAATTGGTCTCTTTTGGGGGGGATGGGGCTGGATGGTGTTAATGGGCTTCCTCTACAGACTGGGGGGGAGGGCAGCAGCGAGGCACTACAGGACAGAGATGGCTGTGCTGTGTCTGTCCTCTGAGAATTTGCTGAGTCACTCCAGATGGGGGTTGGGGGTGGCCAGGTCCCAAGAGATGCTAGCTTTCCAGGGGTTTTATTCTTCACCTCTGGTGTTTACACCCTCTCTGCTGCTCCTGGCTTGCTGTCAAGATGGAGTATCCACACTGGGGTAAAAGTCTTTTTTGCAGAAATGGCAGAGATCATACCCCTCCCCCTCAGGTCTGAGCTGTGTGAGCTGCTGGTCTGAGCTGTGTGAGCTGCCCGTCTCACTCTAGCTTGCCTGCCCTCAGTCTGCGCCCAGTCTGATTGACCCTCCCCCAAGCAAACACAGACCTTCTCTGGCGAATTTCAAGGATGTCTTCTCTTGGTGATTATTTGTGGGTTTCTTTCTCAGTCAAGCATTAACTCTGAGGCTTGTCATGAAGTAAGTTCTGAGAGAAAACAAGGAGCTCAAGCAGCTGTTTCCCAACTGGAGTTATGAAGAGTCAAATGTGACTATAAGAATTTTATGTTCTGCATATTTGCTGAAATTTTAAATTATTTCATCTACAAAGAATGATAATTTTGTTTTCTCATTGCTCATTCTAGTTTCTTCAATTTCCTTTTCTTCCCTTGTTATAGTAGTTGGCATCTCTAGTACAATATTGAATAATAGCAGTGATAATGGGCATCCTTTTTTTACCCTTGATCTTATTAGGAAGGTTGTTAGCTTACATTATTACAGATATTGATTGCTGATCACTTTGTATAGATACTATTTATTATTTTAAAAATGTATTCCCATGTTTTCTATTGTTGTTTTCTTTTTTTTTATCAGGAATGAGTGTTGTATTTTGTCAAAAGTTTTTTTTTTTTCTGTAACTGGAAATTGAGTAGATGCTCATCATTTGGAGAATGGCTAAATAAGTAATAATATATGAATGTTTTGGAATATGTTCTATAAGAAAGGATTGCCAGGATGATTTCAGAGACACTGGGAGAAGCTTACATGAACTGATGCTAAGTGAAGCGAGTAGAACCAGGAGAACATTATATATAGCAACAGCAAGATTATACAATGATCAATTCTGATGGACATGGCTCTTTTCAACAATGAGTTGATTCAGGCAAGTTGCAATGGTCTTATGATGCACAGAGTCATTTACATCCAGAGAGAGGACTGAGGACTGTGGGAATTGAGTGTGGATCACAACATAGCATTTTTACTCTTTTTATTGTTGTTTACTTGCATTTTGTTTTCTTTCTCATTTTTTTTTAACTTTTTGATCTGATTTGTCTTGTGCAACATGGTAATTGTGGAAATATCTATAGAAGAATTGCACACGCTTAACATATATTGGATTATTAGGCATCTAGTGGAGGGGATAGGGTGAAGGGAGGGAAAAATTGGAACATGAGGTTTTTCAAGGGTGAGTGTTGAAATTATCCATGCACCTGTTTTGAAAATAAAAAAGCTTTAATTAAAAGGTTTTTTCTGTCTGAGATAATCATATAATTTATTGTTTTCTTGTTGATATGTTCTATTATGCTGATAGATTTTCTAATATTGAATCAGTCTTGGATTCCTATTGTAAATTCCTCTTAGTCATAATATATAATCTTAGTGATATATTACTGTAACCTCCTTAGACTGACATTTCTATAAGCCACAATGGAGTGTCTCTTTCTGAGTCATGATTTTTCTAATAATTTCTCCCATGCTACCAAGCTCATGATTTTTTGGGTCTTTCATTCAAAAGACAACAAGAACAACAAAATCCAAATTCAGGTTGAACCTTGACTTAGATGACAACTTCTAACTTAAATATTTTTTCACCATTTCTTGCCCTGTTATCATGTAGCTAGAAATATGCTTTTCAGTCTTAATATAGTCTTTGGCTTCCTGCAAAAAGAGGGGAAATAGCTTTCCATCTGGCTTCAGACTCCTCCTTTCCAGGAACAAAGAGAAAACCCCTTCCATCAACTCTGCAAATCATTCTTTGTTGGAGTAAAGGGAGCTATGTCGGTTTTTTAGCTTTAAGTACTTGTTATCTAATTTGAATTATCTAAGGCTCTGAGAAAACTCCATTCTTGAGATGGACAATGAAAGTCTATCCAAATTCTTTCTGCAATGTTCCTCTGCAATTTTCCTCTCAACAATCACTCCAATCAATACTCCCCTCCTAAAGTTACAAATCTTTTTCACTGTCCTCTCTGGAAGGCTTGATCTATTAGGTAACAAACTTGCTTTTATTTTTCAATGCATTTTATTCCTATTCTTTCCATTGCTTAATTTTCCTTGTGACTGATTCCCCCTGATGATAGTCTCCCTTGCCAATCTTTCCAGCATTTACATGCTTACATTCATTCCTTTTACTCACTGGTTGAGGAGCTGTTGGAATATTCTTTGATCTTCATGGCCACTTCTAAGTTCTCCCTTTACTACCCTTAATCAATGACCTCTCCACCTTAAGAGTTTTGTTTAATCCATATTTACAACCCAATCAAAATTCTGGTCACTTTTGTATACCTATGTCCAGGGTACTATTCTTATTTTTTCAATGAATTGGTGTCTGATTTATAGTACCTTTTTCTTTATTAAGTCCTACTAGCATCTTAGGGAACTTCAATATATATACTATATTCCTCCAAACACTACGGTTTCTTACTATATATGATCTATTCCTCACCCAATGTTAGTGACATACACACAAAGATGGTCTTGCTATCATCCGCAAATGCTTCATTGTCAAGTTCTTGAATTATGAAATTCCCTTATCATATTATAATCTATTGTCATTTTACCTCACCCTCTTCTTTCCCAAAACCAAATCCAATTCTTCATCTATACTATGATCTCTAATCCTTCAACCACTAATTTTCTCCCAGACTATCACTTTTGTAGTAATTATATTCTCCTTTCTTATTGGTGATCAGTTCAACTATATAAGATGTTTTTTTTTAATCCCTTGCCCCCTCATCATATGTCCAATGTTTTCAAACCTAGCCTTAGCCTTGGACTACTCCCAGCATCTGCTTCCATTGTTCCTACAAATGAACTACTGAATAAAGCTAGTGAAAAAAACAAAAAAAAATATGTTGAATCAACTACCAATTTGTGTTATACAAAGTCAACTAGATCTATATTGTCATAAGGTATTTCTTTTATAATTTCTAAACTCATTATCTTACAATATTTTTCAATTTTTTCATTTCTGCTCAAATCTCCTTTGGCCACCTCTCTTCTCCCTCTCCCCATTCAAGCTGAGAACTTTGCCTCACATTTTCTTGAAAAAATTGAAACCATTTTTAAAGAATTACCTCTTTTTTCCTTTCCCTCATCTCATGTCATCCAAATACTTTTTATCATAATCTGTTCCTTCACTTCTGTCTCACATAATGTGTTGGCTTTTTTCTGTGCCTGAACATACTCCTCTATGCATATAAATAATACCATTCCATTACCTCTACTCCAACAGATTGCCTCTATCACCTCCACCACCATTTGCCCTCAAAATCTTCCTGGTTACTGACTGCTTCCTTACTACTTTACAAACATGTCCCTGTCTCTCTCTTCTGTCAAAAACAAAACAAAGCAAAACAAAACAAACAAACAAAGAAACCTTACTTCATCAGTCCATAACTTCTATCAGTCATCCCATATCTTTGTTGACAATCTTGAGGAGGTTATTTGCAATAGAGGTTTCTACTTTCTTTCCCCTCATTCTCTTAATTCTTTACAATTTGGAATTTGACTTCATCATTCAACTAAAACTAATTTTTTTCAAAATTATTAATACTCCTTTGTCACCAAATCTAATGCCTTTTTCATTCCTTAAGTTTCTTGGCTTTTTCAAAGCTTTTGACGCTTTCAATCACCTTCTTTTTGAAACTCTTCACTCTCTAGGTTTTTGTAACACTACTTTCTCCTGCTCCCTCAATGTGGCTGACCACTTCTCAGTCTCCTTCATGTTGTTTTTCATAGTTCATGCTTACTACTTCAGGTCTCTGTCATTAGCCCTCTTTTCTTCTCTTCTCCCTTTATACTATTTTAATGAATGATTTCATCACTTTCTATGAGTCATTTCTATATCAATGATTCAAATATTTACACATCCAGCTCCATCCTTTTGGTTGGTCTCTAGTTAATTGGCAGTTGGTCATCTCAAATCAGATGTTCTTCACACATCTTAAAAGTCAATAAATCAAAAAAAATCTCATTGTTTTTCTCTCTAAACGCTCTTCCCTTCAAAACTTCCTTATTCCTGTCCACAATAACAGTAACTCTTCTGTCATAAGAATTTATGGTGAAGGTCTCATCTTGAACTCCTTACTTCCTCTCACTCATTATCCCTTTCATTTAATCTGTAATCAAGGCTTGTTAATTTTGCCTCTGTAACCTCACTCTTCATGTGTCTTCTTCACTCCTTTGACCTTGCCACTGACTTGGTGCAGGCTCTTACTAGCTCTCACCTGGAATATTACAACAAGTTTTTGGTTGGTTTCTTTGCCACAAGACTTTTCCCACTCCAAAACATCTTCCATTCAGCCATCAATAAGCTCTAGAGACTTCCTATCACTGCAATGGTCTTATATAAAGTCCTCTTTTAGGAGTTTAAAGCCTTTTATAACTTCCTTCTTTCCTGTCTTTTCAGTCTTGTTATAGCTTACTACACTACATATATTCTCTGATCCAGTGACCCTGGACTTCCTTTTATTCCTCACAAAACATTTCATCTTCCAATTTCAAGCATGATCAGTGTTTCTCCTATGCTTGGAATGTTTTCTCTCTTTATCTTTGCTTCCTGAGTTCTCTAACTCTAACTAAAATCTCATCTTGTAGGCAGCCTTTTTCTGTCCTTCTTAATTCAAGTGATTGTTTTTAATCTTTCTATCCGCGATGCTTAGTTTAATGCCTGGTACTTTGTAGGTGTTTAATAAAGGTTTATTGACTTAAGTTCACATAGTTGTTAGATATAAAGTAACTGTTAGGAAATAAATACTATTTCCTACTGACTTTTATCGTGATTTTGGGAATGTGTCCCACAGTCCTTTCAGAGACTGCATTTTGAATAACTTATTAATACTGTGACCAATGTCATAAACTTTTAGATGATTTAATCATGCATGTGCTTGTGAAAAACTTAGACTTTAGCAAAACTTTAAAGCATACACCTAACTCCAATATTTCTCTTTTTTTGTTTTCCCTTCTATCTCTTCTTCTAACAAAAATTCTGCCCTTTCTGGGGACATCTAATTCTATTCCTTTCAACAAAGACAAATTAAGAACTTATGATGTACAAGGCACTGTACTGGAAGATAATTTATAGATTTTCCTTTGCAGTGGTCCATTTCTGGAAGAAGTTTTTCAAGAAGTATTAGCAAAGTCAGTACTAAACAGCAATATATTCTTTTATTTAACACATTTTAGGGAAAAGCTCTGCAGCTTAATTGGAACTAGGAACAAAGCTAGGAACATGTTTGTGGGGAGGAGGGAACAGGGAGGTAAGGCCAACAAAAGATATCATGTCAGTAAATATCCCCCAATTTGAGAAAGCAAATGACACCCCCGGATAGGAAAGAATGAGAAAGGGGAATAGCTAAGGTTATCACCAGAAAGCTTTGGGTCTGGTGATCTTCAGACTAAACCAGGATAATAGTTCATTGAGAGACTGTTTCCAGGATTTGACAAATCATCACACCAAGATTTGAATACATATACCATCATCATACATCATAAATAATGAAGAAGGATAGATGTTTATAAGGTTGAGTAATGTCTTCCTCAAGGTCATCTGATTGATTTCCTGTCTCTAAAGTCACAGATAGTCAAGTGCCAATCTGGTGTATGAGAGATGGAATTTTAATACATATAAGGTTCTCAAAGATTTCAAAGGAGGAAGAGTATGATAGGAGACAAAATGGCCAGTAGTTAAGACAAAAGAGCATATCAGAAAAACAGAATCAGATATTTTAGGACTATTACAATCCTTATCTAAGTATTTGTGATGGTGAATATATTTTAGTTTCACATTTCTCCATTAAAGTATATATCAATTTATATAACATATAATTTTAAATATTCTTTACATACAAGCTTCTGTAAAACATGTATTAAACTTTTTTTCTGACAGAATTTTCAGAATTCTTTTAAACAATATTTACCTTCATTTAATAGATGACCCATATAGAAAGACCCATTAATATTCCTGAAGTAGATAGGCTAATTGTAAATTACAAATTATATTATCTAGACTCTTGGGGACTCATTCAATGTGAATTCAATTATCCACCAGTTTTGGAGATATGCTTACTGTTACTTCCTGTCTGCCTTTCCACTAGGCTTTCTATATGGCATTTTAACTTAAGACTTCATCTTTCATCATCCTATAAAATCATATCAACACAGTGTTGCCGTTGGGTGGCCTGATCATTAAGAATTTCTTGTCCCAGATGTTAGCTCGTCATGTAGATTAGCAGCTAGATAACATAGTAGCTACAATATTGGACCCAGAGTCAGAAAGATTTGAGTTCAATGCTGCCTCAGACAACTATTGGAGATAATAATAGTCTCTACTTTACAATGCTGTTGTAAAGATCAAATGAGATAGCAAATATAAAAGGCTTTACACAATTTTAAAGTGCTTTTCAAGCTTTCTGACAATATATATGCAAGCTAAAATTATATAAATGCTATCATCATAATCATCATCATCAGTACCAGTATTATCACAAACTTTGACTTTCTGAAACTATTACTGTATTTGGAAAATTAACTGATTCCAACTCAGGTAATTCATATTTCTTGCCACAGAAGAATTACAGTTACCATAATAACCCATGAAATATGTCATTTCCATAGAAGACTACTTTTTCCCAAAGCTACTAAAGACCCTTTAAAAAGTTCTACCCACCAAAACTCTTGGTACTATCCAATTATTTAACATTAGAAACTGATATGGATTTATTAATGGAAATTACATAAAAAAGAGGCCTTAACCAAATATTTTACCACTGTACACAATGACTATGGAGTCCTCTCACTTGACTTGAATTTGAAACTTCCTGTATATGTGTATTGCCTCCCACTATTAGGATGTGAGCTTTTTGATAGCCAGAACTATTGCTTTTCTATTTATATTGTCAACATAGAGCATAAGACTTTGCATCTAGTAAGCATCCAAATTCTTATTTCACTTATTGGTCAGCACTATTCCAGCTCAGGCCTACATTACCTAAGATTTGGCTTGCTGAAGGGAAGAAAAAGGCAGAGACATCCTTTGCCACATGCGACCAAGGGCTAAAGTCTTTTCACTATACCAAGTTTTCTACTTTTATTATGGCACTAAACTCATAATCTGGACATTAGCATATAATGAGAATTAAATAGGGACACCCAGAAGAGTAAAACTGCTGCCATCATTACACATTGGCTGGGATTACTGGCTTCTTTCCCTTCCCACATTTTTGAATTGCTATTACTGTTGATTTTTCTCTGATGCTCCAAGAGCCTGCTCCTCCACTAACAACTCTCTTCTCAACTTTTTGTGATATGATATTTGGTTCCAGTATTTAACAGAAACTGCTATTTCAAACATTAGCATTTATTTCCTCCTAATTATTAAATTCAAAGACTTCCATTGGGACAAGTCACTTAAACACTCTCAATCTCAGTTTTGTATTCTCTAAAATGGGGATAATGATTGGGCCTATTCACAATGCTGTTGAAACATAGTTGTCAGGCATTTTCTCCCATGATGACGACTTCAAGAGCTGGACTGGAGGTATTACTATCTTTAAGACTCTTAAGTTTAAGGTTTTGGTCTATTTCTAAAAGGAGGAAGAAGTATTGGTTTGAGATGCGTTTTACACACAAACATACATATATAGAACATACAAAACACAACATATATATATATGTATATATATATATATATATATATATATATTACACATATATATTCATACACAAATGTGTATATATATCTCTATATATCCCTTTTTAAACCTTTGAGGAAGCTGTATAAAAATCATTTATTTATTATTATTAACTTTAAGTTTTTTTCATCTTTTGACACAGTCTCCCAAATTGTCTATCTTCTTGAACTCTCCTTCTTTGGCTTCCACAATGCTCTTCTCTTTTAGTTCTCCTTCCAGTTCTCAAATGTGTTTTCTCATTCCTTTTTCTGAATCATTATTCCTGATTTCCCAGAAATGAATGTCTAGGCTAGTTTCTCTCTTTTTATATTTTCTTTCTTTGTGATGTTATTGATTTACGCAAATTTAATGATTGTTTTTATAAATGAGTACCAAATTTGTATACCCATGCCTAATCTCTGGAACTTCAAATCAGTATCACTAAATACATGAGAGGAAGGGAAAGGGAATAAACACTTAAAGAGCACCTACTGTGCATCAGGGACTTTTGTTAGTGCTTTACAAATATTGTCTTATTTGGTCCTCCCAAAAACCTTTCAAGTACTGAAAAACAATACTGTTGTTATCTCCATTTTATGTTATGCATATTGAGACTAATGGAGCTTAAGTGACAATTATTAAGTATCTTCCTATTTTCTGGCACAATATTATATCCACTGCAATACTTGGCTGGTCTATTGATATGTGAAACTCTTAATTGATCTCCTATCATCATACTCTCTCTACTATATTCAACAGTCTTCCTAAAATACAGGTCTAATCATATCATTTCTCTGCTCCAAAATCTTCAGTGGTTATCTAGTGTCCCTAGAAGAAAAAATATATTTATTGAGTAATTTAAGGTTTGAAAAATGCTTTCTATGTCAAAAATGTTTGGAATAGATTATACATGTCTTTTTATTCCTATTTTTCAGAAAGGGAAGTAGAGATTTGGAGATACTGTGGCTTCCTTACATAGATACTATATACAAATACTAAGTAGCAGAGGTAGAGTTTGAATTTTTCTCTTTAATTTCCTTTTCAATAGGCCTTACAAAGCCTCAGATTGCCATTAGTGGCACTAGCATGGTTATTCCCTTTGAACCTACCAGTTGAAGAAACCACTAAATGCTGCAGGTTGCTAAGAAGAAGTGTTTTCTAAAAATATTAATTGTGTGATTTTCACCTGACCTAAAGAAAAGATGAGGTTGGGGCTGGTTCCTTATTTTATCCAAAATGTCTACAGAGTTCTATTGACTGTTGGGTGAAGTTTTACATATGCTTTTGGTTTTTCATATCATTCTCATTTCTATATATAATCATCCCTATTCTTCTCTGTAAGTTCTCCTTTGTAAGAGAAAAAATTAAATGAAACCATCTGGGTATGTATGCATGATTATGTTTTTGGTCTGCCACCTCTCTAAGTAAAGGAGAAAGGTACATTTATATTTCTCTGGGATCACAACTAACCGTTATAATTAAATAACACATATTTTTGTTTTAATAAAATTATGATTTATATTACTTTCATTGAATATATTTCTCTTGGTCTTTTTACTTCATTCTGTATCAGGTTCATAAAATTCTTCTATGTTTTTCTGAATTCATCATATCGAATTCATTTAAGACTGTGTATAAAACTAGATTTTTATAAAGTGACAAAACTGATCAACAGAAGTACACAGTTGCCACAATTTCACACAGTTCTCTCAGCATCTTTAGTGCCTTCCTTATTAACCTGCTCTATTTTAGTATCTCCATTTTCTGCAGAGTTGTGACATTTTTACAAAGAGCATTTTGATCCTGTCACAGACTTAATATTTCAGAAAGAATTATTTGAAATTCATTTGATTTATTAATATTAACCTGATAAAGTGATGCATGACTTATATGGATTTCATTGCCTTTAAAGTTCAGAGACTTTAATCTGAATTAGACATTAGATATTTTTTATTTGCTGGTATGATTGAATAATAGGAAAAGATGTAAAAGGAACAGTCAGTCCATTTTCAATTCTTAAATAAGAACATATTTCTATCTTTATTTTTTCTTAGTTTCTTTTTTCTTTTCTCTTCTTCCCTCCCTCCTTTTCTTCCTCCCTTCTTTCCTTCCTTCCTTCTTTTCTTTTCTCTCTCTCATTTTTCTTTTTCTCTTTCTTCTGATTATTTTCTGAAGAGAAAAATAGCTGTGGCCTTCCTTTAATGATCTATTACAGTGTGGCATCTCAATTGACTAGTCACAAATATCTCTGATATATGGATACAGGAGGATGATTCCTTTGATGGTTTTGGATAAAGAATGCTATTTTAAGGTTCCAGTTTGGATGTGGCAGTGGGGAATATGTTGACATTGCTATATGAATCTTTGAGGCAAAGACAGAAAATTATAAAAAACTGTAATTTCACTTCACTAAGTTAGAATACATTTTAAAGGAATATACTTTGGTAAATTGACATTATTTCTACAATCATTTTTTTCAATTTTTAGTTAGATTTAACAGTTGAGCACCTCATTTGAAAACTTAAGGCTTTAAGGTGAGAAAAAATTGCTTTCATTTGTCTGGAGAAAGATTATAAATTCAGCTGTCTACTGGCAATCACTTCTTATCTTTTATGTTCCCTTCCAGATATAAAATACAATTCCAGATACAGGGATCTAGATGGGAAAAACATATAAGCCAAAAATAAGGATAATTAATTATACATCTATACACAAACCTGAAATTGAATATAATGGAAAAAATAAAGGAACATGTGACACTGAAATGTATACCAGTGTATATCATAGAGAAGAAAGACTATGAAAGTCTAAATCTGTCATTGTATTAACATTATAAAGTGAGAGGATTTGAGATAATCTAGTTCAACAATCTCAATTAAATCAATGAAGAATCTGGGTTCAGAGAGACCAGTTACGTGATTTTCCTAAGATACCACAGTATAAGGTCAGATACTAGGTTTCTTTCAAAACCAATTCTTTGACTCCAAAACCACTTTTCTTTTTATTATACCATATGTGGCTTAAAAGAAAAAAAAAACTCCCTTTCCTTAATGCCAAATATTTTCTATTTACTTTATATTTAAATTTTTATGCTCTATGTGTTTTATATATTTAAAATTATGAGTCATACACTTGGGTCTTTGAAAAAGAAAGACTACTTATGCACAAAATTATTGTTATTATTAAAATTTCTATGAGTGCAGATAGGTCCCATTTTACAGCTGACAAATATATGTGTATATGGTGAGGAGGAAAGATCATGTTGAAACAATCTACAAAAACTTTATCTTAATCCTTTTATCTTGTAGGTTTTTTTTTTCTCATCTCACATTCTAAGTTGAATTGCATAAGGAACATATTTTGATTTTATATCTGTGGACAATACAGAATTCTGCTTTCAGAGGCACTGGTAATATCTATTTTCTTAAATAATGGCACATCTATTTTCTTAAATAACAGTGACTTAATTCATTCAGTTCTCCATTCAACATATTGTAAAAGAATCTTGTTCAATAAATATTTATTAAATGTCTACCATAATGAAAAACATTGTTCTGGGAGATAAATAATATTTAGATAAGACTTGATTCCTTTTCTTATGGAACTCTAATTGTGATTCTCAAATAGGTTTAATACTATCACAATATTATACCATCTGAAAGAAACTAGCTACTATAGTAGAATTAAAAAAAAGATGTCCCAAGGATCTTGGCACCTACACATAGTCATAATCTGCCAGAAATGATTGACTCATATTTGAGACAGTAATTTGGATGTTCTGACAATGAGTTCTTTACAGTTTGTCATTCTTATAACCCAAAAGCTGGCTATATTCTGATTTTGATTAAGCAATTTCATTTTCTTTTGTTTCTCATCATAATTTCATGTTCTGTATTTCTGTATTCACAATGAAATAATATATGGTACATTCTAATCATAGGATGGTAAGGTTGAAGAGACTAAGAAACCTTCAAGAAATGGGGCTGATTATAGTATAATATTATGTAACCTTTTGGCTATATGTTATTCATTGATTTACTCAAAGATATATTTATTGAGTATGCATAGTCCAGACCTATGATTTCTTTATGTTTTTCCATTTTTTTCTCTTTAATATGCATTTTTTATTTTTCCAAAAATTATGTGATAAAACAATTTATAATTTTTTAAAGTTTTGAGTTCTAAATTTGATTTCTTTCTCCCTCCTCTTTCCCCTTCCTGAGAATATATTACACATGGGCAATTGTATAAAACATTTCTATATTAGTCATTTTATACAAGACTCAGATAAAGGAAAAAGAATGAAAATGAAAACTAGCATGCTTAATCTTTATTCAAAAATATTAGTTCTTTCTCTGGAGGTGGATAGTATGCTTCATCTTTTGTTTCTTGGGGTTGATGGCATCCTTTTCATCTTTTCCCATATGCCTCTAATATCCAACATTCTTTTCCTTATTTTGTCATATTAATCAGTGTGATAAGTATGAGGTGGTATCTCAGAATTGCTTAAATGTGCATTTCTTTAGTCAATTGTGGTTTAGAGCATTTTTATATGACTATAGAAAGCTTTTTTTTTTTGAGAATTGCCTGTTCATATCCTTTGACTATCAATTATAGAATGACTTGAATTTTTATAAGTTTGACTAAATTTTCTATATATTTGATAAAGAGGCCAGAGATACTGCAACCCCCCTCCCAAGTCTTATGCTTTCCTTTTAATTTTGGTTGTGTTGATTTTGTTTATGTAAAATTTTTATAATCAAAATTATCTATTTTACATTTTTAATGCTCTCTCTATTTTCTTTGGTCTTAAATTCTTTCCTTTTCCATAAATCTGTCAGATAAACTATTCCATGCTCTCCTAATTTGTTAATGGTATCATCTTTTATGTGTTAATTATGAACCCATTTTGACTTTATCTCATTATTTTATGTAAGATGTTGGTTTATACTCTCTATGATTTTTTAATTATAAAAAAATCTAGGGTAGAAACTCCTATAGATAAAGGTCGGGAATATCATTCTATAACTTACAATTTTAGAGAACTATCTATGTCACTGAGAGATTGGATGACTTTCTCATTGTCATGTAGCTAGCATATCTCAGAGATAGGACATAAACGCAACTTTTCCTGAGTCCGAGGATGACCTTCCATTTATTGTGTCATGCTACTTTGTTCTATAAACTGGATAGCACAAGGATTGTAATAGCTGACATATAGTAAGTGTTTTTGTTTAATAGTTATTTGATGTTTACAGGTACCCGTTGAGTTAGATATTCTAGATTTTATTTTTGTAGATGAAGAAACCAAGGTACAAAGAAGAATAATCCATTGGAGAACACTTAATTTGGAGTCAGAATACTTGGATTCAAATCCTAGCTTTGCCATTTTCTTTCTACATGCTTAATTTTGGTAAAATAACCTAACCTCTCCAAGTGCCAATTTCCTTCCTGTAAAATGAGAAATATTGAATAAATGTGTGTATAAATGTATCATATTATACATTTATATTTCTTTATACATAGGAATTTATATATGTTTGTGTAGATATGTGTTTATGTGTACACATATATATAGTGTATTCATATATACATATATGTATATATATATATGTGTGTGTGTGTGTGTGTGTACACATACATATGCATACACCCATAAATATTCCTATGATTCATTGAAATAGCAATCAGGGTTCTTTTGACCTTCACTCTGGTCCTGTCTTTTTCTTATAAAACAGCTTGCACTACTGCTAACACAGTTAACAATGTTATTATTAAAAGTCTTCTCATTTCTATATTATACCAAGTTAAATTTATAGAGTGGGTCATAGTGTACCATTGATTCACATTCCTTCCTCTGTAAACTTTGTCCTTTTCATCTCACTTCAACATTTCCAGATGCCTTCAATAATAATAATAATATTTATAAATGGCATTAACATGGACTATCTGACAGTAGTTCTATTATATACCTTCCAAATCTAGTCCTTTTTTCTTTTGTTCTTGCTTTTGAATTACTAGCAAATTTCCTCTCAGACCTGGGGCCTTTGGGCTATTTCCACACTGGATCTGGTATTCCCATCAATTTTTCCAGAGTAGTGGTAGGGAACTGATTTGTAGTCATTTAGGTGTGATTCACCAATCTTGAATGTTTATACCACTTAGTTCATTCCTGTTTCATTAGTAATCAATTTGAGACCTCTAATTGTTCTTTACAAAGTTTTCCAATTTCTGTTTCTCATTATTTTACAGGCCAAAATGAATAGGTTTTTAAAAATGTCATTTAATCCGTCAACTTTTTAATAATTTTGCACATTCCTACAGCCACTCCTTGTTTCAGGAAAGTGCCTTCTGCTCATGATTCATTTCATTTTCCATCTATCTTGAGTTTTGTGTATAATAGTTTAAAGTCTAACCCTCACATTCCCCATCTCTAACACATGCACATACACACACACACACACAACACACAACACATACCTTTATAAATTTGGCAAATAACTTTTATTTCTTGTTTCTTTTCAATATTTAATAAATCCTATTTGAATCATTTGTGTGAAAGACATTATGATGCTTTGAAAAAAATTCTGGAGTAAAGAGGAAAGATAGAATTTTCTATAGCAGTGAAATATATAACAAGTCTGTAATATATACCACTGGTTTTTAAACGTTGTGTAGCTAGATTTCTTCTCCATATCTTCTATGTTTGTCCATTTCTCTCCTTTCATACCACAACTACTCTTACTCCTGAACTATTGAAATAACTTCCTGATTTGCCTGTGCAAGCAATGTTTTCCCTCTCCAGTTTTTCCTTTCTACAATTGCCAAATTGATATTCCTAAACTTCAAGTCTGACCATTTTACTCATTGACTCAAGAAATACCAGTAACTCCCTGGTATTTTTAGGTTAAAAAATAAACTCTTGTCTTTGGAATTTAAAATCTCTCACAATATGACTACAACTTATCTTTTCAGATGAATTATTTCTCTCCTAACCCCTTTGAAATTCTACATGTTGACTATACTGGCCTGTTTTCCTCTCTTTCTTCACATGAAATTCCATTCTATTTTCAAGTCTTTGAATAGGCTGTCCCTATGTTTTCTGGAGCTGTTATGGAGATATCTCAGCATATTCCATGTATCCTAGCCAGAATTCTTGTCCAGCTCTACTATGACCTCAGGATTAGTGAAAGGGGACCAAGGGGGCTTATAGATCCATCTTCTACCCTTAGGCATTGTGGAGAGTTGAAGCTATGAGAGTTTGTGTATAGGAATAGGAGAAGGGTAACCATAGCTTAGAAAATATGAGCCAGATTTCCCAGGAACCAGGAATGGGAAAATTGAGAGTGTGATATTATGATATTGATTCATATAGGAGAGTGGAGGCTGTATTCCTGGAAACTTATTAGCACCAAATAGCTGATAGTGACTCTTGTTACCCCTTTACTCTTTGACCCCTTCTCTTCTCTCAGAGGAGAAAATGTGTTTCATAAAACTTTGTTTAAACTTGTTTAAACATTTTCTTTGTTTCTTAAACCTATAATTTTAACAAAAAAGCTGTTAACCACCTGCATTGCTAGGTTAGCTATGTTACTAGGAATTCATCTTGGATGGAGTATGTGTTTAAGGGATACATCCTGGAAGAGGGAGAAAGAGATTTAGAACTACAATATTCTGCCAGAACAGTCTCATTGGCATGGGGTTCAGAGCAGTAGAGAACTGTTGATTTATTTTTACAACATTCCAGGGCAGAGAGAATACTTATACCAGGTTTCCCCACCCCAAGCAATTAGTCATCAGGGTCTGAGGGACTGTGACTAACTGTGCTGGCACTGGGGCAGAACTTATTTGGAAAAAGAAAAATGACTCTCAGAAAAGAGGAGTTAAGAGAATGTCTGGAGAGAAAGACAAACTCATGAGAAAGAATAAAGTGATCCTTGAAAAGTTGGGGTTAGTAAGGGTAACTGAAAGCATAGCCATGTTGCTCATCGGAACTGCATAGAACTATACTTTTTCTTCTTTCACTCTTTCTGTGTTCCAACAGTTTCTGTAGACCTGAGTCCCCTCTGATGACATAGCCACACATCTGTGATCCTTGTTCCACTTTCACTTATTCCTCTCATTCTCTTCATACTGATTGAGGTGTAGGAGTTGGAATACTTACTCCCCACTACTACACATTATCCTCTTACCACCATCATTCAGATGTCTTCCTTCTGAATGTTGTCTATGGAACTTTAGGATACTCTCTTTCTTTCCTCAATGAGTTCAGTGACTTTTCCTCTCCAATTCCTGCATTCAGATTAGAGTATTTCAACATATGTATTGCTATTCCTTTAAACACCCCCAAATCCCCAATTCTACAATCTATTAAATAATTTATGTTGACCTATTACTCAACTGTACCTTAGCCACACAGTAGAATGATTAGGCCATCGACCTTGCCATCACCCCAAAATGAACTTATGCAATGTTCAGTAACAGTGAAATTCCCTTTTCTCATCACCATTCTTTTGACTTTTCACCTCTCCCTCTGTTTTCCCATATCAAGCCCTATTCTTTGTGGACATTTTGATCTCAAATCCCTCACTTTTCAATTCTCTTTCAGGTTATCACTACTACACCAGCTTCCCTCTCTCTTCCTATCCCATATAGATACTTTGATGAACTAATTTGAATCTACAAGATCCTCTTCTCTTGAGTCCCTGGCCTCCATATTATATTGCTGATTTGTAATTTAATTCCTGGAAAATTCCTATTCTCCATTGTCTTTGCTTCTATACACAAGCTATAGAATGAAAATGGAGAAAATTATACAATTATTCTGACTGTTTTATAACCTCCAACTGGAGCCTCACTATTGCTAAACAATTATTCTACATCTCCTTTTTCAACTCATGATCCCACATTACTACATAGGCTTTTTCCACTTTTTATTCCCCTTCAAAACTTTGATAGATCTTCTTTTCTTCTACTTCTCTTTTAGGAAGTTTGCCTCATATTTTACTAATAAAATATGAAGCCATTCAATTAAAGTTTTTTTCTTCCTTTCTTTTTCTTCATCTAATATCACTCACTTGCCTTCTGCCATTACTGTTCTATCTTTTGTAGTCAAAGTTCTTGATAAGACTGTCTACCATAATAACTCTACTTTTCCTCCTCTTCATCTTTTCTTAATTCCTTACTACCCAGCTTCTGACTCATCATTCAATCAAATCTTTCTCTAAAGTTACCATTGTTTTCCTATCTGCCAAATTCAAAGGCCTTTTTTAAAGTCCCCATTCTGCCTTCTTTCTGCAGCCCTTGACACTATTAATGATACTTTTCTCCTTAATACTCTCTTTTCTCTAGGTTTTCAGAATACCACTCTGTCATCTCTTATATTAATATTCCTTCTAAATGTCCTTTGCTAGATTTGCATCTAGATTATACCTAGTAACCATAGGCCCTTTCCTCTTCACTCTCTAAACTACTTTATTTGATGATCTCATCAGTATTTGTGGATTTTATTATCATCTTTATCCTAATGTTATCTAATCTATTTTGGCAGTCCTAACATCTCTGCAGCTCACCAGTTTTGCATCTACTTTGAGAAATCTCAAATTATATTTCAAGTAGTCATTTTAAACTTGGTATGTCTAACATAAAACTCATTATCTTCTAAGTACTTCCCTCTTTCAAGTTTTTTCTTTCTTTTTTTTTTTAATATTTAAAACTTAAATACAAAACATAAAAAGAAAAAATGGAACATGTGGCAATATGTGCAGCAGAATATGAGAGGATTTCAAAATAAGACAAAAATATTTCCATTTCAAGAAAGTCTATATAATATATATGATATGTCATATTAATAGCTTGTCCATCTTTGGCTCTTTATAGATTTTCTTTTGTTCTCTGTTGTGCACTTTTTACTTTATTTAAAAGGGGAAAATCCCTTTTATCCTTTTTGTTTCCCCCAAGAAGGATGCAATTAAGTGTGGATACACACACACACATACATCTACACATATACTTAGATATCTATGATTATATATATATATACATATATATATATACATCCATATATATATATATACATATTTATATCTATATACATTCATATGTATCTGTGTAAGTCTGTGCTATGCTTGTTTTCTTAACTTTGCTGGGTATGATATTTTTGGTCACAACCTACTTCTTTTGTTCTTTGATATATAGTGTGGCAAGACCTGTAGTCTTTTATGTAGCTGCTGTTACATCTTGTGTGATTTCAATTGTAACTCCCCTATATTTGAATTTTTTTCTTGTTGCTCATAATAATTTTTTTGTAATCTAGGGATTTCAGAATTTGGCTATGATGTTCCTATAGGTTTTCCTCGGAGTACATCTTTTATGTTATGATTGATAGATTTTTCTTTTTATTTCTACTTTCCCTTCTTGTTTAAATACTCCAGGACAATTTTCTTGTTTGCTTATTTTCTTTGGAACTTCTAGGATGATTCTGTTGTTCTTCTCCAGCTCTTATTTGTTTTTGCCACTCTAGGTTTGCCCTGAGATGCAATTTTTTTTCTTGTTTGTGAAGGAAATCTGGACAGCTTGAAATTTTCTGACCTACTTTACCATCTCTTCCTTATTACTGATGGGGTCATCAGCATTCTTCCAGTTCTCCAGGCTTTCAACCTGGGTGTCATCCTCCACTCATTATTTTTCACTCTCCAATATCTAATCAGTTGTCAAGGCTTGTTGATTTTATCTTTGCATGATATCTTGAATATACACCCTTCTCTCCTCTGATATTGCTTATGGAAAAGGCTCTTATAACCTCACATTTTTGAAAAAAAATCTACTGGCAGTCACAAATCTTTCCCCATTCCAGTTCATCCTCCATTCAATTGCAAAATGATTTTCCTATTGTACAAATCTGACTAATTGCTTCACTCAATAAACTCTAGTTGTTCCCTATCAGCTTCAGGATCAACTATAAAACTATCTGGCTTTTAAAGCCCTGCATAACCTTCCCACTTCTCACCTTTCTATTCTTCTTTCACTATATATTTCTTCATCCTTATGTAATCTTTGATAGAGTGACACTGGCTTCCTTGCTATTCCAAAAAACAATCTACCATTTTTATTTTGGGCATTTTCTCTGAATATTTTCCTCTCCTACCTCGCCTCTCAACATCCCCCATGCCTGGAATGATCTTCCTCTTCATATTTACTTCATGACTTGCCTATTTTCCTTCAAAGTCTCTGCTAAAATGCCACCTTCTTTAAAGTTGGATAATAGGAAGTCTTTCGCAGTCCTTCTTAATTTTAATTCTTCTGTTAATTATATTCTATTAGTCCTACATCTAACCTTTTTTTATAAATATTTGTTATCTCCCAATTAGATTGGCACACTATATATCAAAGATCAAAAAAAGTAGGGTTGTGACCAAAAATATCATATCCAGCAAAGTTAAGGAAACAAGCATAGTAAGCAGATAAGTAGGATGATTTATGTTTTTCATGCTAAATAAATACTTATAGATTGACTGACTCCATTACCATTGCTAATTATTTTATGTTTTTCTTTTTCATGTCTACCTCTTTGAATTCCTTCTTACAAACTTCTTACAAACACCTTGAAGGATCAACTCAAATATAATTCTTCAACACACCTTTCCTGATTGTCGACTTATTGCTTCCTTCACATAGCTGTACAAGCAGGAGTATATGCTCTCCATTTATGTATTGTCTACTCCCCCAAGTAGAATCTAAGATCCTTGAAGGAGGGAAAATTTAACTTATTTTTATCTTCAGCACCTAGCACAGTGATGACATATTGTAGGTCCCTTATAAATGTCTTTGGATTACACAAATATAATAATTATAATCAATTAAAACAAAATAAGTAAAAACTGCAAATGACAATTTTAATGTCTTAGGTGGGCTTATTATTCAGCACAATTTTTTTTTCAAAATGTGTTTTTATTGATGATCATGATACTCAAGATTGTTTTACAGCCAAAAATTGAAGTTAATGTTTTATCCAAATAGTAGCTATGGTAAAAACTAAGGAATATATATATATATATATATATATATATATATATACACATATATCTTTCTCTTTATCTAATCAATGATCATGCACACATATATACTTATATCTTTGTGTGTGTATGCATATATATATATGCGTGTGTGTGTGTATTCTATGACATATTTCATGTCTACACAAAGAAGGGGACAAAAGGTCCCCCTGACCTTTTTTTCTGGGGAAAGTTTATAAATTTTAATTAAACAATGTTCAGGGTTTTTTCCCCCTTCTATTTACAATCTTATAGTCAATATGCAAATTGTTTTCCTGGTTTTGTTTACTTCCACTGTGCCTCAAATTATATAAACCAATATTATATATATAGTTTGTTTATGAAAATGATATTTATCTTAAGAAAAATTATCCTCTCATTCCACTGAATGAAAACCTCCCCAGCATTTATTATGTTCTTACTTAATATACAAAACACTGCATGAAGCACAAAGATACAAATTAAAGCAAGACAGTCCTGCCTTTAGTGGAAATTGTGTTCTAATTGGAGGAAACAAAACATATTGAAAGTTCTAAAATGCAAGTCAGAAAGATAGGCCCAGGGAATTTGTCCAAGATACTGAACCCAAATAAATGATAATACATCTTTTCAAATCTAATTTATATTGATAAAACAAAATATTTCTGATATTGAACCATTGATAGTATCTATTGTATTTTTCTAAAATTACATTTAAATTTACTTGGTTTCATAGTATCTCTGGCTAATGGATTCATATAAAGGAAGCACAGTGGCCTCTCTTCTCCATTAATAATAGGAATTTAAAATCACAGTGATAAATAAGTCATTTGTATTTTTTTGGCTTTTGACTTTTTTTTTTTTTTTTACTATGTATTTTTGTCTTCCTGGTACTTAAACTAGATCCATTGTCTTTAGTTCTACTTTTAGATTCTACAATACATTTTAACTTCAAATCAGTTTTTATGTGTTTATCCATTGCAAAGAGGTATAATTATGCTCATAAGAAAGACAATGCAATTTTAGATATTTAAATTAAATGTTGTTGTTAAAACTTGGATTCTTAAAAATAATTTCTTGAAATAGACAGTAAAACTATAATAGTGGGAGATCTCAACCTTGCACTCTCAGATTTAGACAAATCAAACCACAAAACAAATAAGAAAGAAATTTAAAAAATAAATAGAACATTAGAAAAACTAGGTATGATAGACCTTTGGAGAAAACTGAATGGCAATAGAAAGGAATATACTTTCTTCTCAGCAGTTCATGGATCCTATACAAAAATTGACCATATATTAGGACATAAAGATCTCAAAATTAAATGTAGGAAGGCAGAAATAATAAATGACTTCTTCTCAGATCATAATGCAATAAAAGCTACTTTCAGTAAGAAGTTAGGGGTAAATAGACCAAAAAGTAATTGGAAACTGAATAATCTCATCTTAAAGAATGACTGGGTGAAACAGCAAATTATAGAAACAATTAATAATTTCACCAAAGATAATGACAATGATGAGACATCATACCAAAATCTGTGGGATACAGCTAAAGCGGTAATAAGGGGAAATTTTATATCTTTAGAGGCTTATTTGAAGAAAATAGAAAAAGAGAAGATTAACAAATTGGGCCTGCAACTTAAAAAGCTAGAAAAAGACCAAATTAAAAACCCCCAACCAAAACTGGAAATACAAAAATTAAAAGGAGAAATCAATAATATTGAAAGTAAAAAAATATTGAATTAATAAATAAAACCAAAAGTTGGTTTTATGAAAAAGCTAATAAAATAGATAAACCTTTGGTAAATCTGATCAGAAAAAAGAAAGAGGAAAATCGAATTGTAAGTCTTACAAATGAAAAGGGGGAATCTTTCCACCAATGAAGAGGAAATTAGAGAAATAATAAGGAGTTACTTTGTGCAACTTTATGCCAATAAATTTGATAACTTAAGTGAAATGGATGACTTCCTCCAAAAATATAGGCTTCCTAGATTAACAGAGGAGGAGATAAATTGCTTAAATAGTCCCATTTCAGAAAAAGAAATAGAACAAGCTATTAATCAACTCCCCAGGAAAAAATCCCCAGAACCAGATGGATTTACATGTGAATTCTACCAAACATTTAAAGAACAATTAGCCCCAATGCTATATAAACTATTCGAAAAAATAGGGGATGAAGGAGTCCTTCCAAACTCCTTTTATGACACAGACATGGTACTGATACCTAAACCAGGTCGATCGAAAACTGAGAAAGAAAATTATAGACCAATTTCCTTAATGAATATTGATGCTAAAATCTTAAATAAGATATTAGCAAAAAGACTTCAGAAAATCATCCCCAGGATAATACACTATGATCAAGTAGGATTCATACCAGGAATGCAGGACTGGTTTAATATTAGGAAAACTATTAGTATAATTGACCATATTAATAATCAAATTAATAAAAACCATATGAGCATCTCAATAGATGCAGAAAAAGCATTTGACAAAAATAATTTCTTGAAATGCAAATTAAAACAACTCTGAGATACTATTATATACCTCTCAGATTGTCTGAGATGACAGGAAAAGATAATGATGAATGCTGGAGGGAATATGGGAAAACTGGGACACTGATACATTATTTGTTGTTAGAATTGTGAACAGATACAGCTATTCTGGAGAACAATTTGGAGATATATTCAAAAAGTTATCAAACTATGCATGCTTTTTGACCCATCTGTGTTTCTACTAGTATTATATTCTGAGATCTCCCAAAAAGATCTTAAAGGAGGGAAAAGGACCCACATATGCAAAAATGTTTGTGACAGCCCCTTTTTTGTAGTGGCAAGAAACTGGAAACTGAATGGATGCCTAACAATTGGAGAATGACTAAATAAATTATGGAACATGAATGTTATGGAATATTATTTTTCTGAACAAAAACGACCAGTGGGATGATTTCAAAGAGACCTGGGGAGATATATATGAACTCATGCTAAATGAAATGAGCAGCATTATACATGGTGACAAGAAGATTATATGATGATCAATTCTGATAGATGTGGCTCTCTTCAACAATGAAATGATTCATACCAGTTCCAAATGCTCAGTGATAAAGCGAGCCATCTACACCTGAGAGAGAAATGTGGGAACTGAGTGTGGACCACAACATAGCATTCTCACTTTTTCTGTTGTTGTTTGTTTTCATTTTGTTTTCTTTTTCAGTTTTTTTCTTCCTTCTTGATCTAATTTTTCTTTTGCAGCAAGATAACTGTATAAATATCTACACATATATTGGACTTAACATATATTTTAACATATTTAACATGTATTGGACTACCTGCTATCTAGGGGAGGATGTGGGAAGAAGGAGGGGATAATTTGTTCCAGAAGGCTTTGCAAAGGTCAATGTTGAAAATTTACTCATGTATATGTTTTGTAAATAAAAAAGTTACAATAAATAAAAAAGTAAATGGGGAAAAAAGAAAAAAAAATTCTTGAGTATTTCAATTTTTTAAATAATAATTTTGATGGTGCCATAGGCCATGGATAATCAGCATAGTCCAGGTCATACTAAACATCTGGTCCACTTCTTACTAGGGCAGTGGAATACATCAAGTTTGCGACTGGAACAAAATAAGATACTTTTAATGTATCCAACAGTTATAAAAAGAATGTTTACTTAGTTATAGTAGAGACTTCCAGAGTAGTAAAGACACATATTAACACATTTGAGCACAACTCTCCTGTGCTAGTATAACATGTTAATTATTGCTGTAGTAGTTATAGTTTTTATTTTAGCCAGAAATATCATGTCATTTATTCTAACTACCATATGTCTTCTAAGTTGTCTTTAGGTCACCTGAAATATAGATATAGATATAGTTTTTCTATAATCTTGATGTTCTATGATTTATATAGTATCCCTGGGAAAACAGCCATGTTAAACAATAGACTTTGTGGCAGGTGAGCAGTTTCAATTGATTGAAAGTGAACATTGAAAATATAGCACAATTTCTCAAATATCTTGTAAGCCATTCCCTTTTTTATAGTTGTCAGTATTTTCCTTATTAGCCATCTGTCATTAATATTTTATATGTATGTACAAACATATATTTATATTTGCATATACTTATACACACAAACACATATATACATGTATGTATAGTGTGTGTACATACACACATACATGGGTTATTTAATTAAATGATGAGTTCATGCATGTCATAATATTGGCAGTATCTTTTCTGTATTAACTTTGTTTTTCAGGGTAGATAGTCAAATTGAATTATTTCAAGTGAACTTATGAGTTCTGGAGTAGGTCTTATAGTGTGCCAAGAATCAATGCAATCAGGATAACATTACCTTCAAACAACAGTTTCTGTCGATTAAGTTTCCTCTTAGTAGTAATAAATTTAAAAGTAAATAACAAATTGTCTACTAATAACTAGAACTCTCCTTAAATGAGTTACATTCTGTTATATCATAGAATTAGAGAATCCTAAAGAAAATGGAGCAAGGAACTAAATATTTATTAATCCTTTGTGCTAGTCACTATTCTAAGCATTTACTGAATATTATATCATTTATTTCTGACAACATTCCTTTGTAGATATTATCTCCATTTTACAGTTTAAGAAGTAGCAAGAAAGAGATGTTTAATGACTTCTTCAAGGTTATACATCTAGTAAATGATGGGAAGAATTAAAAAAACTACCTCTGGGGTCCTCTACTTCAATTTTTACCTCAAACATTAATAAAATCTATACCATCTTTGTCATAGAAAAAGCTAAATGAAAACTTGCAAAGGATGTTTTTTGAGGTAATTCATTCTTCCAATTGCTCCTGGATTAGATGATTTCCCAGGTTTGAGTTTCCAATGCAGCAGCAAGAAAAAAAGAATAATATTCCATTAATCATTACATTAGCCACTATGAAATTTGTTTAAAAATGAAATACTTAATATGGGGACTCCATATACATAGAGTAAAAATCTCATTAACCTGAATGCTAAGTAAATGGAAGTTTTGGGCAAATTTAATTCTGTTCAACTGAGTTTTAACCAGAAAATCCTGTTTGTTTCAATCTTTTTTTGTAATCTTTGTAAAACGCATTAATTTATTTTCTGATTTAGTATGTCCAGTCTGCTGAATATAATTTAATCTTTCTATGATGACTGAAGATGTTGTAATACCTCAGGGCCATCATTAAGCAGATCAATTCTTATTGTGAAATGGATTCAAGCAGAGGATATTAGGCTAAATGTGTGCTGACCCAAGATGACTTTTTTAAAAAAGCTAAATCTGTAAGAGTAGTTTATGTTTTTATGTTTTAACAGTTTCTCCTAATAGTTGATTATAGTGAAAGAGTTCTAGTTTAGATGAAAGATTTTTAGCTAATTAGGATTTTCCTATTACCTCAGATATTTCCCTGAACATATATGAATAAGAGACAGAAATTAAGGACATTCCTATGAAATGCACATAGCCATGGAATCAGAGAATTAGAAGGAATCTTAGGGGCCTTCTGGACTGGACTGGATTGACTCCTGAACAGTATTCTCTCTTACAATATGCCCAACAAAAGGGCAACCCTTAGGAGACAATCTATTACATAAGTTACATGGCCTTAATTTGATGAAGTTTTTTTCTTCAGTTATTTCCTACTTTTCAATTTATAATATTAAAACAGTATACTAGACATTTCTGTATGGATACTAAGGAACCTAATGTTCTTGGTGAATCAGGTACCTTAATTATGTCACCGAAACACCACCTTGGGCTTATAGAGTGAAAGTGTAGACCTGAAAAGCATAGGTCCATATTAATTTTGTCAATGGAAAGATCCTCAAGAAACTTGTGAATGGCTTATTATTATGCTCCAAATTAGGGGAAAATTATACAATGGGTGTAGGGTTGTAGGGATAGTTTAGGATTCAGTTGTATGCTAAGAAAATGTGCTCCCTCCTAAGCGATTCCCATAGCTGCTCCCATATTCTCTTGCCAGAAACCACTGGGCAGAAGGAAATACACATGCTTGCATCCATCACAGGAGTTTATGAAGAGTAAAATTATTTCCAGAAAATTAAGATTATAATAGGATAATGGAAAATGCTTAGAAACAAGAGCCAATCACACTCAGTTAAAGCAGTCAAGGATTGGTATATTTCCATTAATGATCAGCCACTGTAGTTTAGAACAAAATCCTCTTTTATCATCCTTTTTCAATTTGATTTTCTTTTCTTCTGTTTTGTTAGGAGAAAATAGATATCTCTAGATGTTTTTAAAATTACCATACAAGCTCCCACTTCCTATACTACAAGCTCCCCTGTATTCCAAGATACAGGAAGAAGTTCTGTTGCCTTCTCTCTTCTTGGTATGATCTTTCTTTCTTTCTTCTTACTCCCATAAACTCTTTTTGGTTTCACACAGATCCTTTATGATGGCATATATTCTAGCCTTGGAAAATGAGTGAAAAACTCTAAATTATACAATTCTAAGTCAATCTAAATCTAAGTCAGTCTAAAAAAGGTGTTACAAGATCATGAATTCAGAAGGAACCTTAGCAGTCATGTTTATCCAGTGAAATTCTTATTCATGCTTTTCCATGAATAAACCATAAACAGTCTATCTAATATGCCCCAAATCCATCTAATATTTGATAATATTACTCCCATCATTCTGGATATTATACCTCTCTAGCATCACAATTTGTTTTTGACTTTGTTTCCATATTGTGGTGTGAACTCATATTAAAATTCTTGTTTACAGAAGTCAAGAAAAATTGAAAATAGGCTTAAAACTAAGGATTTGTAATGGACTAAGTTCATTGCTGGATATCCATTCTTTAGGACAGGGGACTGGCTGTAAGCTCATCCAGGATCCTTCAAAATCCTATATTGGTTCTGAACCATAACCTTGTTACATTTATTGTTCTAATTCTATTTAATATTGGTATAGACTCTGAGGAATTATGAATCATCATCCTACACTTTCAGAGATACATCTGAACACCTATCTGTTAGGTTCTTACTAAGTGCTAATGAGATAATGAGATGGTAGGTTCTTACTAAGTGCTAAGTCGGTACTTAACAATTCTCTAGTTCCAGCCTTTACTGGGAGTTTTACTTCTGTGAACTCCTGGGGAGGAGCTTAATGTTTAAAAGGAGCAAGTTCATGGGTAGAAGTAATCTTTCCACAAGCCCCTGTGTTATCCTACGCCCATTCTCTGGGAGGATAAAAGAGAGTGGCACTCTGGAGGAGGAGGAGTCTCTACTCTAGGTCAGAGTTGTCAGTTCTCTACGGGAAGAAGAATCTGGTCGAGAGATTGAGTTGAGACAGCAGATCTCCTCCAAGTGAGCGATCGATCGGCAGTCTCTGGAGACAACAGAACATTAAATCTATCCTTCACCATAACAAGAACATCAGGGAAGAAGGCCAAAGACTCATCAGGCTTTGCAGATGCAGCACTAGTTTCAGTCTCAAAAGGCCTATATGTAGTTGCTCTTATCAATCATTAACCACATACTCTGCTCAACATGATGTATGGATCAACCTGATAAATAATTACAATAACATATTTATAATTTGCAAAGTAATTAAAAAAACTTGAGAGATCATTTTGTTGTTAGAAATGCACATTGTGAATCTAAAAGTATTTTCTTAACATTCTGATACAAACTCCTTTAGCTGTCATTTAAAATACTTCATTAGAGAATATTATGTAAAGCAACAACAATAGTTTTAAGAATGACTTTAAGCAAGTTATTTTTTCTATCATATAAATACTCATATGAACTATGAAGAAAAATGAATTTGCATCCAGAGAAAGAACTGATAAATAAAACAATGATAGAATAATTTTACATTTTTATATTTGTTTGTATCTATTGGTAGCCATCTCTAGGGTGGGGGGAGGAGAGGGAAGAAAACAAGAAAAAAATTTACATGATAATTTTGCTGTATATTTAAAAAGATTAGTAGGGAGATGTGAATATTTTCAGTTTCATGCACAATCATCTTTCTCATTGTAATAAGTCATGAAAATGATTGTTTTATTCTAAAAATTAAAAATAAACAATAAAATCACATCTAGTTCCTACCTATCTTCTCTTGATTTCAAAGGCTTGGTGATGAAGTATGTTACCTATATTTTGGTATATAGATAATAAGACATATTTTCAGACACAGGTCATACAAGGACTTGTTTTGTTTGAATATGAGTATTTGTTTTCTTTCCCTTCCCCTTTTTCCTATTGGTAAAGATGGAAAACAGAAGAGACAGAGTTCTTTTCAGAAAAGGAGACAACAAAAATAAAAGAAAATGAAAAGAGACTTATTAAAGCTATCTTTTTTAAAGAAATGAAAAGAACAAATAATAAATAGATTAGCCCAGCTCTGAAAGCTATAGGTTTAATTTATATTTTAAAAAGATATGCAAATATTAAATGATAGAGATTTATGTTGTACATAGATCATTCAATACAATAGATACATTCCTGTGAATTGACAACTATTTATTTTGTTTGCTACATCAAATGTACATTTTTGCACACATATATGTGTTTGTGTATAGAGAATGTTAAAAGTGGAATATATATGTGTTTAAATATATACACATATACATATACAACCCTTTATAGTTTTAAAAGGAAGTACATATAAATATACATGCATTTTGTGCAGCCCTACTTGCTTCTTTCAAGGCTCAGCTCAAGGGCTACTTGTTACTTTCTTGATCTATCTGTTGTCTACCTCTAGAAAAATTATATTGTGTTTTCACTTTTGTATATACTTTGCATATATTATATATTGAATTATCTGTGCATATGTGATTTCTCTGTTGAAAATAAATCCCTTGTGGGTGAGGCCTCTTGTTATTTTTAAATATATTTTCAGCTCCTTGCACCAAGGGGTTATTACTAAGTCTTGTTGAATGGAAAAAGTGAACACAATTTACTTTAAGACAATGAAACTCAGAGAGTTTGTGGTCTGTCTAGAGTCACAAAGCTAGAATATTTCAAATCTATCTCTTCAGGGCTCAAACTCTATAAAATCAGTATTCTTATTCATGACACCATGCTCTCTTTCATTAACACAGTGATTCATCTATTGCATTCTCTCATTCCCTAATTTGGCATAAGTACCTGCGGGCAGTCATAGCGTCTATTCAGCTATTATCTCAAGTCCTGAACCCAGGGTCTCTCTTGCACATTGGACAAGGTGGCACTTGAGCTTCCTTCCTATTCGAACCCTTCACAACTTCATTTTTTCTGTACTGACAAGGCCAAAAAAGAAATTCATAGTCAGAAAGCCAGAGTTTTCTAAACATCTTTTACATGTATGTTTTTTTTCTTTCTTCAAATCCTGATTTTATATTTTAAATTTAGTTCTGCTTTTAATTTTCCTTTCTGGCTTAAATGAACCCCAAAGTTGTAATTCTACATCTGTAAAGTGAGGAATAATTGAAAATAATGAAAGCACTGTATTTATCCCTGAACCATTACTTCTTGTATCATGCCACAATGTTTGTACTGAATAATAAAAACATTACTTTTATTTTTGAATCATTAGAATTTTATACATGGACTTTTCTTTATGTAAAAATGGATGTGGTATGTTAGGATTGCAAGGTGAGAACTCAGGTTGTCTGGACAGTTCTCTGGCTCAGAATTCACACCTTTGTTTTGGGCCTTTAAAGGGAGTTTACACCTTTGGAATTCTGAGGGAGCAAGTTCATTGGTTGAAGTGTTTCTCACAAGCCCTGTTGAGTTCTCACTACAATCTCTGCGAGGATAAATGAGGGCAGCATGGGGTCTGGAGAGTAGTCTACTCTGGGACAGAGTTGGGACGGCACTCTGGAGGAAGAAGAGTGGAGCTGGGAGAGTGAGTTGAGATGGCGGCCTGGAAGGATAACTTAGGGACAACAGGACCTTTACAGTGGTATATTTTCAATTAAGTTATTTAAAAATCAATTCCTCCATGTTAATTGTCTATTCTATCATATTTGGTATAAGAAAAACATATTCTCTCAGAAGAGAAATTTGAAGTAGGCAGTCACTTAGAAAATACTAGCTCATGATAAAATAGATGTGCAATTAGATTCAACGAATTTTCTGAGCACAGCTATCTTTCTCTTATAATTAGCAGTTCAGTAGTGCATATTTACATAGACTTTTACAAAGTTTAAATAAACAACTGAACATAGATTCATGAAATCCAGTGAACATGGAACAGATCTTAGAAAATATTCAATTAATCCATCCTTATCTTTTTGCAAAGAACTTTTTGAAAGCAGGGCCTTTTTTTCTTCCAATTTTTTTATTCTCATCACTTAGTACATCACATAGTAGGAACTTAATAATGGCTTGTTGACATATATTGTATCTAGAATATACTGTAATATATTTAACATGTATAAGACTGCCTGCCATCTGGGGGAAGTGGTTGGGGGAGGAAGGGACAAAATCTGAATAGAAGTAAGTGCAAGGGATAATGTTGTAAAAAATTACCCATGCATATGTACTGTCAAAAAAAAATTATATTTATAAAATTGAATAAAAATTAAAAAAAAGAAAATATTCAAATCTAAAAAAAAATAATAATGGCTTGTTGACTGACTGACTGCAAATGGGGAAACTGAAGATTCAAGAAAATAAATTAACTTGCCAGAATTCCAGGGGCAAGTAAGAAGTAGTACTGTGGTTTGAATATAGGTTTATTGATTTCCCATTCAACATTCGGTTTATGCTGAGAATTTTAGATATAATATTTAAGTTAACATGCTAGTGTTCCTTTTATATTTTATTTACTTGGTGTCAAAGAAATAAACTCAAATAGAAATAAGACTCAAATTCAAGTACTGGTATCTTACTTTTAAAAGAGATATTATGAGCCTTATAGAAATAATGCTGAAATCAGAAATAGGAGATCCAAGTTCAAAAGCAGACCCTGATACATATTACTATGTGGGACTGGGACAGATATTTAACTTTTCACAGCCTAAATTTCTTTATCTGTAAAATGAAACTAGGATTATTTACTAAGGTTGTTGTGATAAAAACATGTCAATATTTATACTGCTCATAAATTTGCCTTGAAATTTCAAAGTCTAGACTAATATAACTTAAGTTCTGACAAATTGCAAAGTTGGGTTATTGCATATGCCTAGCAATGGATTGTGAGTTTGTCATAAAAAGAACTTTGGCTACAATTTGTTGAAATATTAGAGTTAGTAACTCAGTAAGACCATCTATTACTGCAAGAAAGATGTGATTTTGGTAAAGAAAGAAGAAACAACAAACCTTTTGAAAGAATGTAATAAACACCCCCAACCAAAAATTAAACTTGAAATACAAAAATTAAAAGGAGAAATCAATAATATTGAAAGTAAAAAAAACTATTGAATTAATAAATAAAACCAAGAGTTGGTTTTATGAAAAAGCCAATAAAATAGATAAACCTTTGGTAAATTTGATCAGAAAAAAGAAAGAGGAAAATCAAATTGTTAGTCTTACAAATGAAAAGGGGGATCTTTCCACCAATGAAGAGGAAATTAGAGAAATAATAAGAAGTTACTTTGCTCAACTTTATGCCAATAAATTTGATAACTTAAGTGAAATGGATGACTTCCTCCAAAAATATAGGCTCCCTAGATTAACAGAGGAGGAGATAAATTGCTTAAATAGTCCCATTTCAGAAAAAGAAATAGAACAAGCTATTAATCAACTCCTCAGGAAAAGATCCCCAGGGCCAGATGGATTCACATGTGAATTCTACCAAACATTTAAAGAACAATTAGCCCCAATGCTATATAAACTATTCGAAAAAATAGGGGATGAAGGAGTCCTACCAAACTCCTTTTATGACACAGACATGGTACTGATACCTAAACCAGGTCGATCGAAAACTGAGAAAGAAAATTATAGACCAATTTCCTTAATGAATATTGATGCTAGAATCTTAAATAAGATATTAGCAAAAAGACTTCAGAAAATCATCTCCAGGATAATACACTATGATCAAGTAGGATTTATTCCAGGAATGCAGGGCTGGTTTAATATTAGGAAAACTATTAATATAATTGACCATATTAATAATCAAATTAATAAGAACCATATGATCATCTCAATAGATGCAGAAAAAGCATTTGACAAAATCCAACATCCATTCCTACTAAAAACTCTTGAGAGTATAGGAATAAATGGATTATTCCTTAGAATAATTAGGAGCATATATTTAAGACCGTCAGTAAGCATAATATGCAATAGAAATAAACTGCAACCTTTCCCAGTAAGATCAGGAGTGAAACAAGGTTGCCCACTATCACCATTACTATTCAATACAGTACTAGAAACGCTAGCCTCTGCAATAAGAGCCGAGAAAGAGATCCAAGGAATTAGAGTAGGAAATGAGGAAATCAAACTATCACTCTTTGCAGATGACATGATGATATACTTAGAGAATCCCAAAGACTCTGCTAAAAAGCTATTAGAAATAATTCAAAATTTCAGCAAAGTGGCAGGATACAAAATAAATCCACATAAATCCTCGGCATTTTTATATATCACTAACAAAATGCAACAGCAAGAGATACAAAGAGAAATTCCATTCCAAACAAATGTTGAGAGTATAAAGTATTTGGGAATCCATCTACCAAAGAAAAGTCAGGAATTCTATGAGAAAAATTACAAAACACTTGCCACAAAAATAAAATCAGATTTCAATAATTGGAAAGACATTCAGTGCTCTTGGATAGGCCGAGCAAATATAATAAAGATGACAATACTTCCCAAACTAATCTATTTATTTAGTGCTATACCAATCAGACTCCCAAGAAACTATTTCAATGACCTAGAAAAAATAACAACAAAATTCATATGGAAGAATAAAAGATCGAGAATTGCAAGGGAACTAATGAAAAAAAACTCAGAGGAAGGTGGTCTAAGTGTACCTGATCTAAAGCTATATTATATAGCAACAGTCACCAAAACCATTTGGTATTGGCTAAGAAATAGACCGGTAGATCAGTGGAACAGATTAGATACAAAGGACAAAAAAGGGTACATCTATAGCAATCTAATCTTTGACAAACCCAAAGATTCCAACATTAGGGATAAAAATTCATTATTCAGAAAAAAACTTGGGAAAACTGGAAATTAATATGGCAGAAATTAGATATGGATCCACACTTAACACCATATACCAAGATAAGATCAAAATGGATCCATGATTTAGGCATAAAGAGGGAGATAATAAATAGATTAGAGGAACAGAGGATAATCTACCTCTCAGACTTGTGGAGGAGGAAGGAATTTATGACCAGAGGAGAACTAGAGATCATTATTGATCACAAAATAGAAGATTTTGATTACATCAAACTAAAAAGTTTCTGTACAAATAATACTAATGCAAACAAGATTAGAAGGGAAGTAACAAATTGGGGAAAATATTTTTAAAAACAAAGGTTCTGACAAAGGTCTCATTTCCAAAATATATAGAGAACTGACCATAATTTATAAGAAACCGAACCATTCTCCAATTGATAAATGGTCAAAGGATATGAACAGACAATTCTCAGAGGGAGAAATTGAAACTATATCCACTCACATGAAAGAGTGTTCCAAATCACTACTGATCAGAGAAATGCAAATTAAGACAACTCTGAGATACCACTACACACCTGTCAGATTGGCTAAGATGACAGGAACAAATAATGATGAATGTTGGAGGGGATGTGGGGAAACTAAGACACTAATACATTGCTGGTGGAGTTGTGAAAGAATCCAGCCATTCTGGAGAGCAATCTGGAATTATGCCCAAAAAGCTGTCAAACTGTGACCCAGTTTGATTGTGACCCTTTGACCCAGCAGTACTACTACTGGGCTTATATCCCAAAGAAATACTAAAGAGTGGAAAGAGACCTATATGTGCCAAAATGTTTGTGGCAGCTCTTTTTGTTGTAGCTAGAAACTGGAAGATGAATGGATGTCCATCAGTTGGAGAATGGTTGGGTAAATTATGGTATATGAAGGTTATGGAATATTATTGCTCTGTAAGAAATGACCAGCAGGAGGAATACAGAGAGGCCTGGAGAGACTTAAATCAACTGATGCTGAGTGAAATGAGCAGAACCAGAAGATCACTGTACACTTCCACAACAATACTGTATGAGGATGTATTCTGATGGAAGTGGAAATCTTCAACATAAAGAAGATCCAACTCACTTCCAGTTGATCAATGATGGACAGAGGTAGCTACACCCAGAGAAGAAACACTGGGAAGTGAATGTAAATTGTTAGCACTAATATCTGTCTGCCCAGGTTGCATGTACCTTCGGATTCTAATGTTTATTGTGCAACAAGAAAATGATATTCACACACATGTATTGTACCTAGACTATATTGTAACACATGTAAAATGTATGGGATTGCCTGTCATCGGGGGGAGGGAATAGAGGGAGGGGGGGATAATTTGGAAAAATGAATACAAGGGATAATATTATAAAAAATATATATATAATAAAAATTATTAATTAAAAAAAGAATGTAATAAACATTATAACTCCTAGATATCTTATTTATTTATTAATAATTGTGATGGTTTTGTTAAAAAATCATTTGCATGATTTGAATCAATTTTTAGGACTGTGAATATTCTTTTCAAGTGCTCAAATAGATTATTATGGCAAAAATTTGAATAATGACTTTTATTTGCTTTCCTTTCCTGTGTAGTTCTTTTCCATGACCTCCCCAAAATTCACCATAGAGGAGTCAGTCAATGTTTTGAAGGCCTTTCTTATCATAAAGGGATTAGTGGAGCACCTGAATTGTCCTTTTAATTCTTGCTTTCTCTGTGATCACTTCATTTTCTTTTTTGATCAGACATTTTTCCTCCTGAGATGCTTTACTTGAACTCTTCTTCAGTTTGTTATACTGTTCCACTCAGCATGTGCTTCTCCACAGTCCTAAGTTTGAGACTAATCTTTATTATTATTATTTTTTATTTTTGTATTCATTTTTCCAAATTACCCCCCCTCCCTCCCCCCGATGACAGGCAATCCCATACATTTTACATGTGTTACAATATAGTCTAGGTACAATACATGTGTGTGAATACCATTTTCTTGTTGCACAATAAACATTAGAATCAGAAGGTACATGCAACCTGGGCAGACAGATATTAGTGCTAACAATTTACATTCACTTCCCAGTGTTTCTTCTCTGGGTGTAGCTACCTCTGTCCATCATTGATCAACTAGAAGTGAGTTGGATCTTCTTTATGTTGAAGATTTCCACTTCCATCAGAATACATCCTCATACAGTATTGTTGTTGAAGTGTACAGTGATCTTCTGGTTCTGCTCATTTCACTCAGCATCAGTTGATTTAAGTCTCTCCAGGCCTCTCTGTATTCCTCCTGCTGGTCATTTCTTACAGAGCAATAATATTCCATAACCTTCATATACCACAATTTACCCAACCATTCTCCAACTGATGGACATCTATTCATCTTCCAGTTTCTAGCCACAACAAAAAGAGCTGCCACAAACATTTTGGCACATATATGACTCTTTCCGCTCTTTGGTATTTCTTTGGGATATAATCCCAGTAGTAGCGCTGCTGGGTCAAAGGGTATGCACAGTTTGATAACTTTTTGGGCATAATTCCAGATTGCTCTCCAGAATGGCTGGATTCTTTCGCAACTCCACCAGCAATGTATTAGTGTCCCAGTTTCCCCACATCCCCTCCAACATTTATCATTATTTGTTCCTGTCATCTTAGCCAATCTGACAGGTGTGTAGTGGTATCTCAGAGTGGTCTTAATTTGCATTTCTCTGATCAGTAGTGATTTGGAACACTCTTTCATGTGAGTGGATATAGTTTCAATTTCTCCCTCTGAGAATTGTCTGTTCATATCCTTTGACCATTTATCAATTGGAGAATGGTTCGGTTTCTTATAAATTATGGTCAGTTCTCTATATATTTTGGAAATGAGACCTTTGTCAGAACCTTTGTTTTTAAAAATATTTTCCCAATTTGTTACTTCCCTTCTAATCTTGTTTGCATTAGTATTATTTGTACAGAAACTTTTTAGTTTGATGTAATCAAAATCTTCTATTTTGTGATCAATAATGATCTCTAGTTCTCCTCTGGTCATAAATTCCTTCCTCCTCCACAAGTCTGAGAGGTAGATTATCCTCTGTTCCTCTAATCTATTTATTATCTCCCTCTTTATGCCTAAATCCTGGATCCATTTTGATCTTATCTTGGTATATGGTGTTAAGTGTGGATCCATATCTAATTTCTGCCATACTAATTTCCAGTTTTCCCAACAGTTTTTTCTGAATAATGAATTTTTATCCCTAATGTTGGAATCTTTGGGTTTGTCAAAGATTAGATTGCTATAGATGTACCCTTTTTTGTCCTTTGTATCTAATCTGTTCCACTGATCTACCGGTCTATTTCTTAGCCAATACCAAATGGTTTTGGTGACTGCTGCTATATAATATAGCTTTAGATCAGGTACACTTAGACCACCTTCCTCTGAGTTTTTTTTTCATTAGTTCCCTTGCAATTCTCGACCTTTTATTCTTCCATATGAATTTTGTTGTTATTTTTTCTAGGTCATTGAAATAGTTTCTTGGGAGTCTGATTGGTATAGCACTAAATAAATAGATTAGTTTGGGGAGTATTGTCATCTTTATTATATTTGCTCGGCCTATCCAAGAGCACTGAATGTCTTTCCAATTATTTAAATCTGATTTTATTTTTGTGGCAAGTGTTTTGTAATTTTTCTCATATAATTCCTGACTTTTCTTTGGTAGATGGATTCCCAAATATTTTATACTCTCAACATTTGTTTGGAATGGAATTTCTCTTTGTATCTCTTGCTGTTGCATTTTGTTAGTGATATATAAAAATGCCGAGGATTTATGTGGATTTATTTTGTATCCTGCCACTTTGCTGAAATTTTGAATTATTTCTAATAGCTTTTTAGCAGAGTCTTTGGGGTTCTCTAAGTATACCATCATGTCATCTGCAAAAAGTGATAATTTGATTTCTTCATTTCCTACTCTAATTCCTTGAATCTCTTTCTCGGCTCTTATTGCCGAGGCTAGCATTTCTAGTACTATATTGAATAGTAATGGTGATAGTGGGCAACCTTGTTTCACTCCTGATCTTACTGAGAAAGGTTGCAGTTTATTTCTATTGCATATTATGCTTACTGAAGGTCTTAAATATATGCTCCTGATTATTCTAAGGAATAGTCCATTTATTCCTATACTCTCAAGAGTTTTTAGTAGGAATGGATGTTGGATTTTGTCAAATGCTTTTTCTGCATCTATTGAGATGATCATATGGTTCTTATTAATTTAATTATTAATATGGTCAATTATATTAATAGTTTTCCTAATATTAAACCAGCCCTGCTAATCTTTATTATTTTTAAGACTGTTGTATTTCATGCTTTCCAGACATTTGTTCACAAAGTAGACCCTTGTTTCTGGGATAAGTTTGAGTTAATTAAAGAAAAATTGTAACTTCCTGGCAATAATCCAGATTACTTTTCTCCTCCAGTTAAACTCTGGGCAAATGTACCTATTTGCTTTCCCTTTCCCAAATATATATACTGATAGATGAGTTCAGTAAGTTGTGATGGGAAGAGTATTTAAATAAATACAAGGGCAGGATACTTAACTTCTTAGAACCTAAATTTCATCATGCATACAATGGAACTAGAAATTTTTTTTTCTAATGTTATCATGAGGAAAGGATTTTTTTTCAGCATACTGGTTGAAGTTTTCAAAGGCTAGGCCAATAAGCCCCAGTTCTGATAAATTAAAAATGACCTAACTATGGTTCAAATAAACCTCCTAACATTGGTATGCTACTTCTTCATATGGCTTACTTACAACATTGCTGATGGGTATAAGAAACACTGTGATTTTTACTTTTACATAAGTGTTTTATTTGACTTTATATTCAAAAGCCATGCTCTAGACTCATGGTTATAGGGTAGGGAGACATAATTTTTTTTCTCAATCATTTGAAAATAAGAATGATTTTCTTTAGTTTTCATTTATAGTTTTTTATTATTATTATTATTATTATTATTATTCTCCATAATATCTTGATTATTGCTGAAAGCAGAGCATATTTTTCTTTCAGTTCCTCAGGGTCTAAATCTTTCAAGCCAAAATATTTAAACTCATTGTGCTCTTTTCTTCTACTAATACCCTTCTTTGAAATCTTGTCATTTGAGTGGAGGTGACTTTCAATTTATATAGGTTGTGCTTAACACAGTACCTGGCATAAAATAAGATCTTAATAATACTTGTTGACTATATTGACAAAGAGATTGTGATCTATTACAGTAAAGGGAGTTGTAACAAATAATTAGCTACATTCAGAATCATCTCCTTTGAAGAGATCAATGTATTTCCCATCTGAAATGATTTTTATGTGATTTTATTCAAGAATAGTAAAATCCCCTATTGCAGAATCAAATTTGACTTAGATTTTTTTCTCTACATATCTGAATTAATCTCCAGACCTTAGATGATCCTCTGAGTCAAAAGTCAAATTTGCTTTCCTGGATATTGCACAACAGTCAGTTCTCAGAATCTCTTATTCTATTTTGCATTACAGTTATCATATATTTAGAGTATATTTGTATGTCTCTAATATTTTTCCTATTAGCACTCTTTTTGATCATAGAAATGAACAGATTCAGATTTGATTCTTTCCCACCCCCCCATCACCTGATGGGGTATAAAGAATAATGCTTATACATAGGACATGTTTAATAAATGACTATTGAATGAATGGGCAGATAATTTATAGTCTCCATAGTTAAATGAACATCAAATATTTCTCTGAAAAGATCAAATCCCAGTCATATGGACACCCTCTGGTTTTCATAGATAGAAAAATGACAGGCTGTGCTCAAATGAGTGACCATTAATATCTTGGCACATGATGAGATTGTTCCTTCTATCTGAAGTTTTCATTTTTCTGGGACTCATAGCTTTATGAAAAGAAATATCTTAAATACTGATGATTGATGCTTTAAAAAAAGACATTTTAAAAGCTTTTATTGTTTTCCCACTTGGAAGTAAAATATCCCACTGGAGTCAAAGACCAAAAAAGAGAGGAACACACTCAGTAGCAGGAGGGGTGAACAAGTGAACACCAGTGTGGGGCCTCAAAGAGCTTCAAGGCTCCCTGCTGCCTCTTCCATTCCTCTGACTTCTGCTGCTTTTGCTAACAGCTTTTCCTGCTGCCTCATTAGTCTGATGTAGGATATGTTTGAGCTGTAGAAGGTAAGAAAAGAGGGGTGAAAGGTTAGTTCTACACACTTCAATATTCTCTATGAAATAGAATGAATAGTTAGGATTCAGTAACAGTCCTAGGACTCTGAAACAACTTAGATTTAATTGAGATGTAATTCTTCATTTATATCTCCAGGTCAACAGCTAAAAGATTCCTTTTAAGATGTTTTCTCTTGGAAATTGATTAATAATCTGTGGATAAGCGACTACACATATAGTAGGGATTTTTCCCCTTTCTCCTCTTCTTAGTGAGGAGGGGCCAGCTTTCCTTTGTTCATCTTACCTACCCCAGGAGTAATGGGGAGCATTTTGGGGTAATTTGAGTAGTTTCATCTAGTTGAGATAGGAATTTTCTGGGACTTGAATTGAAGAGAAATTGAGATGACTTTTCAAACTCCTCAATGAGTTGTTGGAGTGCTTGTATATGCGGAACACATGTCAATCAATAAATCAACTGATAAACATTTATAAAGTGCTCATTATATGCCAAGTATTATAGTAAGTGCTGAGAATACAAGAATAAAAACATACTGTTTAGTAGGGAAGATACCTCTTAATTTTAGTGCCTTCCCTCTCTTAATTATTTCCTGTTTATCCCATATGTAGTTTTCTTTGTATATACAGTTTGCTTGTTGCAACCTTCATTAAACCGTGGGCTCCTTGAAAGCAGAGATTATGCTCTTTTTTGTATACTCTATGCTTATCATGTTGTCTGACAGGTAGCACGTACCTAATAAATGTTTATTGACTGGATGACTAGAACTACACTAAGATTTATTTTGAACATCCTGGATGTAAAGGGTGTTGGGAAAGGCTTTTTGAAGAATATAGGATTTCTTACTGAATTAAAGCTAAACTATTCAAACATAAAGCTAAATTAAGACTTTTGAGAAATACTGGACATTTTCCATGCCCCTGGTGGCCCTTGAGATAAGTGTGGCTGTTGGTTGTTAGCAATCAAGGAAGTATCCAGTTCCTCATAAGACAGATAATTTATAGTGAAAAGGATACCACCAGACATCTTATGTATCTGGAAGAGAAGTCACCAGAAAGCAAGCATGTGTGATCTAATAAGCTGTTTGAATGTTGCTAAAACCTTCCCTAAACTACAGAACTTGGATAGTAGTTCTTTATTTTCTTTTCCCTTTTGCATTCTTCATGGCGCCCTAAATTTTTTCTCTGCATATCTGAAACTATATTTAATTCTCCAGAAAGAAGATTGCTTATTGGATGGTAGCATTTTTTGTCCCATGAGTTCTTTTGTAAATTGTACTTTATTTCACTTTTCAATAATTTTTTTTTGAGTTTTATGAGTTTCTTCTTACAAAAGCTATTTGTGACAAGTTAAGTCACATCCAAAAGCTTTTATTAAGAGCTTACTATATTCTAGCCATTGAGCTTTATGCTGAAGATACAATGGCAATAATAACCAAACACTTCAACACCCCCCCAAAAAAAACAAACAAACAATCAAACAGTGTCTGCTCTAAAGGAGCCCCCTTAGAGGGAGGGAATGCAAAACCCACTAAGTATATATATTACCTATATTTATGTTGTATATAAAGCATACACATATATATTGTATATAACTATATAATATATGTATATATTGTAGTCTTGGTTAATAAGGGAGTAGGAGTCATCTTTTTTGGGAAGAAGACTATTGGGGTCTAGCCATTAGCCCTACTACTAAACCTTTGGGACTTTCAGTACCTCCCATTCATCTTCTAGCTGAATTAAAGCTAAACTATTCAAACATAAAGCTAAATTAAGACTTTTGAGAAATACTGGACATTTTCCATGCCCCTGGTGGCCCTTGAGATAAGTGTGGCTGTTGGTTGTTAGCAATCAAGGAAGTATCCAGTTCCTCATAAGACAGATAATTTATAGTGAAAAGGATACCACCAGACATCTTATGTATCTGGAAGAGAAGTCACCAGAAAGCAAGCATGTGTGATCTAATAAGCTGTTTGAATGTTGCTAAAACCTTCCCTAAACTACAGAACTTGGATAGTAGTTCTTTATTTTCTTTTCCCTTTTGCATTCTTCCATTTACTTCCATTTACTTTCTATCGCCTTCAATTAGAAATTAATGTCTTAGGGACAGTTATTTGTCATATTGGAAAGATATTTGAGCCTGGAATCAGAAAGATCTTAATTCAAATTTAGCTTCAAATACCTACTAGCTATGTAGTATCTATCTATCTATCTATCTATCTATCTATCTATCTATCTATCTATCTATCTATCTACTTATCTATCTATAGATAGATATATATTACTTTCATGTCCCCCAGTTTTCTCATTTGTAAAATGCGGACATTATTAGTCCTATCTTCCAGGGTTATTATGAGGATCAAAGGAGATAATGATTGTACAGTGTGCCTAGCAATAATAAGTGCTGTATTAATATTAGTAATTTTTCAAAGCAGAAACTTTCCTATTTTTTTTAAAAAGAGTTAAGCATAGAACAATATTTGACACATAGTAAACACTTAATAACTGCTTTTTAATTAATTCATTCATCACCAATTCAATTCAACAAACATTTTTTTCAATATGGCAACTGGAGCCTTTCCCTATCACATATAGACCTGAGAATATCTACCTCATTTTGAAGGATGTATATCTACATCTGCTCAAAACGTAGCTCAAAAACCCTCATTAATGAACTTGGCTTTTTATAACTACTTAGCCAGAAAACAGAGTTCAAAGCAAAATATCTAGTGAAATAGAATAGGCTAGAAAAAATGTTGTCATAGAATATTTCATCAGAAGCCTGGGGGCCATATTTTCCTAAAAATACACACACCAACACTGGGAAGAGTGGTCACACAAAGGGATGGTGAATGGGTCAAACATAGGGAATATATAGCAAGGAATATTTCTAGATAAGGAAATTAAGACTTAGAAAAATTGAGTTGCCTAAGATCATGTCAAATAAACTCTTCAAGTAATGAACTGTTTTTTAAAAAAAATACATGTAAAATACCAGGCATATCATTTTTTTTAAATATAAGGAAACTGAGGGTCAACGAGTGAGACAATTAGGAATGCAATTCCAGTTGTCATGATTTCTTTTTCTTTGGATTTGTGTTTGTGGTGGTTAGACAATTGGGGTTAAGTAATTTGGGATTAAGTGCTAAATGTCTGAATTCAAATTTGAACTGAAGTCCTCCTGGTGCTCTATTCAAGTCATGATTTCTAATATAATACTAGTTACAATTAATTTTAATCCAGCCAATCCAATCCAATACATATTTATAGCAAGTCAGTTTGAAAGGTGACATTTAACTTTAATTCTTAGTTTATGACTTCAAATCCTTAGCATTCCAATTGCTTTTCTGGAAGTGCTCCTGGAAAAGAAGAGGTGGGAAGAAACTGTTCTTAGAGGTCATAAACCTACCAATTATAGGCTAAACACAACCCTACAGCCTATCTAATCCAATCTCCTCATTCTACAGGTGAACAAACTGAGTCCTAAAGATTAGGTAACTTTCTTAGATTCGCATAAGCAGTAGGTCAGGTGAAACCAGGGTTCAAATATTGGTCCTCTGAATGCAAATCCATCCTTTTTTAGGTTAGACTATTCAAAATAGTCCTTAGATGTTTATACATTGATTTGGACTGTGAATTGTACTTTGCATATTTTCAAAGGCAGATTTTAGAACAGTAAGGTTTTCTTGATTTCAGTGCCATAGCATTTTAGGCTCAACCCATCCTACTTTGTGGTGTCATCTCTTGATTATTTCAAGCAGGGGATCCTGTGTATTAAGGTTAGAGAATAACAAAATGTGTGTATTCATAAAAATTCTTTATAACTGCATACAACACTAGATATTGGCCTATTATTATTACCTATTATTCTTATCTCCTTTGTCATTTATATAACCTATTCTTGTCAAGAAGGCATAGGTGTTTAAGGAAATAATAAGATGAATAACAAATAAGAAAAGAAAGAAGCAAGGAAAAAATAATGAAAACATTTCTGTTTGAGATGCTGGTTTGTCTGAGGGAAGGAACATGAGGTCAATGCTCAACAATGATTTTCCTAAGTCTATAATGGCAGGGTCCTCCATCATTAGTTCAGCCATTCATCATCAAATTATAAATTGAAGAAAATACAAATATTTTTCTTGGGGCACATTTGACCATTATAGAGCTTCACTGAATCCCAAATAGCTATTCTTTATAATGGAACTAAATAGCGTGAAGGAATACTAGAGCTTGTCATTTTTAATTTTTGGACTTGTGCTTTTGTATCTTGGCAGAGTTTCTACTCACCAGCACGCTGGAGTAGGCAGTGGGTGTAATCTGTATCAAAGCACCATTGCAAAAATGTCAAACATAATGAAAAAGAGAAAAATTACTACAAAGGAAAACTCACCACAGTGACTCTTGGCAGTTCCTGTCTCAAAGGCCAGCTGCTTCATCAAAGAGAGAAGTGATGGCAAAGGCCCATGAGGTCACCCTGCCAAGGAAAGAAAATGGATTCAAGCAAACCTATCTGCTGGCTTCAAACCAAATTCTCTATAGAAGGACACTGCTGCTGTGCCCAGTCATGACACTGGGTTTTATTCAGACAAAACCCCAACAGGTATGTCTATTCACAGTACCTTGATATAAAGTGAGCACTAGAAGGGATTTAAGAGTCCATTTAGTTCAACCCCCTCATTTTGAAGAGGAGAAAACAGGTCAAGAGTGGTTCAATGGCTGCCCAAAGTGACATAGTTAGGGTGGAACTAGAAATGAGATGTCTTGGGTCTTAGCTTAGTGTTATTTCTCATAAAAATATTTAAAAGTAGAAATGGGTTTATGGTATAATCTTTGGTCTAAAACTATAGAGTTTTAAGGGCTCAAAAATCACAGAATCTCAGAAGTGGAAAAATCTTGAAGATCTACAAGGCTTCTTACTACAGAAATCCCAACTGGTGCTCTTCCATCCTTCTTTGCAAGATTTCCTATTGATGAGGAACTTCATTTGTCCTGCATGAGGGCCATCCCACTTTAGAAAGCTCTGATTTTAGGAGGTTTTTCTGGACATGAAGCTAAAATTTGACTGCCATTTCTTCTTGCCTAAGAAAATAAATCTAATTATCCTTCCATGTGACAATACTTTGAATACTTAAAGTTAGTTGTCATGTCTTCACTAAGTATTTTCTTTTCCAGATAAAACCATGCCTACTTCTTTCAGCCAATCACCATTGAATTGGACTTAAGAAGTCAATATGGAGTATGGAATAATTGTTAGAGAGCTGAACTTGGAGCCAGAGAGATCTGGGCTCAAGTCCTGCCTCTGATATGTTCATATTGACTATGTATTTCTGGGTAAGTTGTTTAACCCCCCAATATTCTAGACACATGTTCAAGAGTAGTACCCACTCTGTATTGTTAGAATTTACTCTTCTAGTACTTTCTTATGCCATTGAAATCACAGATGTAATCCCTGTACCTACATGATATTATCTTGAAACTCTTTATCATTCTGGCTGAGATACCTTTTATATTTTCTGGCCTATCAGTTTCTTTCCTAAAATGGACTTCAGGAGTGGTCTCAAGAAGGCAGAAGATATAGAAGTTATCATATTCCTGGTTTTGAACATTAAGCCTTAATCAATGAAAGTGCAGGTTATGTCGTTTACGGGTAGCAATAGCTACCTATCCCTGATATCTTATAGATCAATTGCTATTTAACTGTGTTTCTATCTTGTACTGATAAAATTGATTTTTTTAAACTGAAGGAGTACTTCACATTTATCCCTGTTAACATTTTCATCTAAATAAAGCTCTTTGATTTTTTTTTGTGGGGGGGGAAATTACTGGTTTCTAGAATATTAACTACTTTTCCAGATTTCATCTCACCTGAAACTTTTGGTGTACCATCTATGCTTTCTTCCAAGGCATTAATTTAAAAAAAAATTGAAAAAAACACAGGGCCAAGTCAAACAGCATTTATTTTATTTTTTAAATTTTTGTTTATTTTATTTTATTTTAAAATAGTATTTTATTATTTCAAATACATGGAAAGATATTTTTTAACATTCAGCTTTGCAAAATCTTGTGTTCCAAATTTTTCTCCCTCTCCTTTCCCCTTTCTTCTCCCCAAGACAACAAGCAAACTAATATAGATTAAACATATGCAATTCTTCTAAACATATTTCCATATTCATCATTCTGCAAACACACACAAAAGAAAAATCAGATCAAAAGGGAAAAACACTTGAAAGGAAAGCATCAGAAAAGAAACAACAAGAACAACAGAGGTAAAAGTACTATGTTTTCATCCATATTCAATCTCCATAGTTCTCTCTTCATGTGGATGTTACTTTCCATCACAAGTCTATTGGAATTATCTTGAAATACCTCATCATTGAGAAGAGCCAAATTCATCACAGTTGGTCATCACATATTCTTATTATTGCTGTGTACAATGTTCTCTTGATTCTGCTCACTTCACTTAGCATTAGTTCATGTAAGTCTTTTCAAGCCTTTCTGAAATCAGCCTACTCAGCATTTCTTACAACACAATAAAATTTCATTCTAGTCTTTTACCATAACTTACTCGGGGATATCCACTCAGTTTCCAGTTTCTTGCCATTACAAAAAGGGCTGCTACAAATTTTTTTGCATATGTGTGTCCTTTTTCCTTTTTTATCCTCTCTTGGGATATAGACCACTGTTGGATCAAAGGGTATGCACAGTTCTCCAGAATGATTGGATCATTTTACAACTCCACCAACAATGCAGTGTTGTTAAATTCAAATATAAACATGACTACTAAATGATACATGAAAATCTAAATGGGTGCATATTGGCTTAAAAATGTAATATATGTTTAATTGTTTCTTTATTTAAAAAAAATATTTCTCAGACATGCAGGAGGCAAAATGACAGAGTAAGCTGTGAATCACTGTAACTCTCCCATATTACCTGCAGACAACCATAAAACAATACCCCAAAACAGGTTCTTGAATAGCAGGACCATTAGGGAGATGGTGTGAAACAATCTTTTAGATCAGGAAATTTGGAAGACTTGAAAATGTGTCTAGAACATTGTGGGGTTAAATAATTTACCCAGAAATACATGGTCAATATGGACACATCAGAGGGAGGACTTGAGCCCAGATCTCCCTGGCTCTAACTTATTCCATATATTGACTTCTTAAGGCCAATTCAGTGGTGATTGGCTGAAAGAAGTAGGCATGGTTTTACCTGGAGTAGAAAAAAACTTAGTGAAGACATGGCAATTAATTTTAACATATCACTTGGGTAAAAGCAGGGCATAGTACATGAAAGGAAGCTTCTCAGTGAGCCAGCAGCAAGTCCCATCTCAGCAAAACATCAAGTAATCCTGAGTCCCAGTATGGTAGAGTGAGTGGATGCCAACAAAGGACCAACTACATGCTTTAGCAGAGCCAGTAGACCTTGCAGATCTCCATCACATACTTCATAATAGTCCAGATAAACAGACATCCTTCAGTGGCCAGACCACCAAGTGCTCCAATGTATTGTGGGCAAAGAGACATCTGTAAGTGTCCAGATTTCCACATATTTCAGCACAGCTCTGGGCAAATAGGTAGATGCCAACCATAGAGGTGCCTAAGAAAATGGGCAGCTATCAGCACGAACATGCCAGGAACTAGCACAACCATGGGGAAATGCAGAAGCATCTCAATGGGCCTCAAAATATTCCAGACACTAGAACTAGGACCCTAGATCAGTCCCAGGTAAGCTGCCAGATCCTACAGTCTCCAGTAGCAGCCATCATCTCACAGCCCACCCTCTTAGTCAGCATCAGACATGAGGGTCACCTGTGGACCTCAGGGTAACATCTGTGCAGTATGAAGTAAACAACCAGAGCCTATAGGAACTGGCACAAGAATGCTAAGACAGTGCTCCTTCAACACTGGGAGCAAAGCTCAAATTTAAAAACACAGGGAAAGGCAAAAAAGATAAAACAACAATAACAAAAAAATCTAATCTTAGAAAATTATTATGGTAACAGGGAAGACCAAGGCATAAATTCATAACAGGACAACAATGTCAAAACACCTGTGGGCAAAAAAAAAAATGGGAAGTGGTCTCAAGCCAGAGAGAATTCATGGAAGAGCTTCAAAAGGAGCTTACAAAACATATGAGAGATAGAAGAAAAATTGGGAAAAGAAATGAGAGTAATGCAAAATAATTATAATAAAAACAGTTAATAGCTTGGACAACTGCCTAAAAAGGATAAATGGCCAAATGGAAAGGAAAATAGAAAAGCTGATTGAGAAAAATAATATCTTAAAAACTAAAATTGGGCAAGTAGAAGCTAATGATTCTATGAGACATAAGGAATCAGCAATGCAAATTTTTAACAAATGAAAAAAATTGAAGAAAATGTAAAATGCCTCATAAGAAACACAACTAACCTGGAAAATGGATCCGATATCAGAATCATTGGACTACACAAAAATCATGATCAAAAAGAAGACCTAGATAGCATCTTTCAAGTAATTATCAAGGAAAACTGTTATGATATCCTGAAATAAGAAAGGAAAATAGAAATTGAAAAAAAGTCATTGATATCTTCACGAAAGGGATCAACAAATTAAAAACTCTAAATTATACTGTAGCCAAGTTTCAGAACCATCAGATTAAGGAAAAAATACTACTAGTGGCCATGAAGAAGAATTCAAATATCAAGAAGCCACAATCAGTATTACACAGAACTTGGCACTTGAAATATTGAAAGATCAGAGGTCACAGAATTTGATATTTCTGAAGGCAAAGGAGCTAGGACTATAACCAAGAATCACTTACCCATCAAAATTAATCATAATACACCAAGGAGGAAAGTTGTCATTCAATGAAAGAAAAGGATTTCAAGGTTTCATGAATAGAAGTTCAAAATTGAATGCAAAATATAATGTACCATATGAGGACTTAAAAGAAGCATAACTAGGAAAAAAAACATAAGAGACTCAATAGAGCTAAACTGTATATTCCAACATGTGAAGGTGATACTTGTAATTCTTATATAAAACTGCACCACTAATAGTATATCTAGGATGAATATACACACAGAGAGAGTATAAGGTGAATTTGAGGGAATGACACAAAAATAATTAAGGAATGAGAAAGAGGATTACACTACTACAGGAAGAAATGAGAGGTAGAATGACAAATTATTTTGCATTTTTAAGAGGGAAAAAAAGTTAAATTCAAGTGGGGAGAAAATGAGAGTGGGGATGATGAGCATTGATTGAACCTCAATCTCCTAAATATTAGCTCAAAGAAGGAATAGTATACACAGTCAGTTGAATATAGAAATCTATTTTATTTGACAGAAAAGTAGCAGGGGAGATTTCAGTAAAGGATGAGATGGGGACTAACAAAAGAGAGGGCATATCTGGAGAGATGGTAGATAAAGGCAAAGTAATGCTAAAAGAGGGACAGGGTAAAAAGGAGACAGAGGATGAACAAGAAGAAAAATAGAGTAGAGGGAAATACAATAATCATAACTGAGTGTGCATGAAATAAACTCTTGCATAAAATGGAAGCTGATAGAGTTCATTAAAAAACCACAATCCTATAATATTTTCTTTATAAGAAACACACTTGAAACAGACATACTTGGAATAAAGATACAGGGGTAGACCTAATTAAGATATAAGGAAGGAAATTACACCTTGCTAAAAGGTATCATAGACAATGAAGTAATAACAATACTGTACATATTTGCACCAAATGGCATAGCTCCAAATTCTTAAAGAAGGTCCATAAATCCAACCAAAAAATAAACAAGAAAGAAACTAAGGAGGACAATGGAAAATTGGAAACACTAGATATGACAGACTTTTGGTGAAAACTTAATGGGAACAAAAAGAAATATATTATGTATTTCCCCAAGCAACACTTAGCACCTACACAAAAATAGGACATAAAAATTTCAAAATCAAATGTAAAAAGGCAAATATATTTTTCTGGATCATAATTCAATAAAAAATACATTCAAAAAAGGGAAAGCAGAAAACAGGTTAAAATTAGTTGGAAATGAAATAATCTAATTCTAAAGAATAAGTGGGTTACTGAACAATTCACAGAAAAAACTAACAATTTCATTAAAGAGAATAACATCAATGAGATAACATCCCAAAGCAGAATTTATGGGAAAAATTATTTCTATAAATTTTATATTAATAAAATGGAAAAGAACAGACCAATGAATTGGCTATTCAACTAAAAAAAAAAGAAAACAAAAACAAAAACAAAAAATTAGATAAAGAACAAACTAACAATCCTCAATTTAGCACCAAATTGAAAATTCTAAAAGCCAAAGGTTAGATTGAAAGTTAAAAAAAAAGAAAAGAAACTAGAAAAAAAAACCCCAATAAGATAGCTAAGTCATTGTATGATGATATATCTGAGAATCTGAGCAAAATCAATGAATATTTACCAAAGATATAATAGAAAAGTAATGAATAAGACATTAATTAACTCCCTAGGACAAAATCCATAGGGTCAGATGAGTTCATAAGTGAATTCTACCAAATATTCAAAGAACGATTAACCCCTATTTGGAAAAAATAGGCAAGACGAAGTCGTACCAAACTTCTTTTATCACAAAAATATGGTACTGATATCTAAACAAAGAAGAGAAAGAAAATTATAGAGCAATTTCCTTAATGAATATTGATATAAAAATTATGAACAAAATGCTAGCAAGATGATTATAGCAATTTAAAAGAAGGATTATACATTATGACCATGAGGGATTTATATCAGGAATTTAGGGTTGGTTCAATATTTGGAAAGCTATCAACACAATTGATCATATCAATATCAAAACCAACAGAAATCGTATGATTACCTCAAAAGATGTTGAAAAAACTTTTGACAAAACACAGCACCTGTTTCTATTAAAAGCACTGGAGAGAACAGGAATAAAGAGAGCATTCTTTAAAATGTTAAACAGTATTTATCACACAACATAATCAAGGGTAAGTCAAGGATTTCCATTATAATCATTTTTATTTAATATACTGCCAGATGTTTTCTATAGCAATAGGAGAAGAAAAAGAAATTTAAAAAATCAAAATAGGCAATGAGGAAACAAAACTTTTCAGATAAAATAATGCTATACTTAGAGAATGCTAAATCATCAATTAAAATTTCTTGAAATAATTAACAATTTAAGCAAAGTTGCAGCTTTGCAGCTTTATATTTTCAGAATAGAAATTCAATTTTAAATAAATGTAAACAATGCAAAATACTTGGGAGTTTACCTGCCAAGACAAATCTGGGAATTCTATGAACACAATTATAAAACCCTTTTCACACACAAGAAAGTCATACCTCTTTGAATCTGAAAATTTCAACCAATTCTGAACCTAGCTTATTATTGCTACCTAGTAAATATCTCTTTATCTTCCCCCTGAGGAAAACATGATAGATTTTGTTCAACACTTTCCTGAAATCTTCATACAGTTCCATGATTTAGTAGTTCTTTACTGTTAAATATAGAAAATAATGCTAAATTCTATATGGAGTGACCCTACTATTTCTTTGTGATTCCCAATTCCTATTTTAGATGCTTAATTGTTGTGGCTTAAAAATATATGCAAGTATTCCTAATTTCCAAGATTTTGATCAGTTTGGCACATTTTATATTTATACTTCGGTTATTTAGATCAATATGGTTAATTTTAAGAGAGTTTCAAAATTATAATTAAATATTTATGATGAATTATATCTATATCAACTATAAATAACTAGGCAATCTATCTCTAACATATGTATGTATACCTATCTATATGTACATAGATATACACACACATACACATATAAATGTATATATATGTCAATCTTTGCATTTAGATAATGTTTTTTTGTAACGACCATCTTAGTACCCTAGATACCTTAGAATCAGCCAGAGTCAGGATAAGCAAAAGCCTTTATTCTTGGTTTTTTGGGGGTCACCATCAGGGGAATAGATATAAGGATCTCCACACCTCCTTTCTCTCTCTCTCCCTCCAAAGAATGATCCTGCTTGTCCTACTCCACCCTTTGATCACTCTGACACTACTCTGTATACACCCAGAGATTGAGTCAGCACAGGATGGTAGGTGGGCTATTATCCAAGCATATGTTAATAGAGTATTGTCCAATTGGTAATTAGCTTTAAGTGCTCGGTTGTCTAAGTGCATCTGCTCAGTTCCAGCCCTTTAAAATTTTTATCCATAATTCTATCTATCTATGTATGTATCTATCTGTTTATCTGGTAAGTAGGTGGTGCAGTGGTTAGAATGCTAGTCTTAGAGTCAGAAAGAACTAATTCCAAATAGTACCTCAGATACTTGCTAGCTGTATGATCTTGGAGGAAGACACAACCCTCTTATACCTCAGTTCCTTCATCTATAAAATGAAGATAATAATAAAATTGATATAATAATAAACCTACCATAAGTGATATTTTTATATAAAATATATAATATAGTTACATATATTTATATGTGTATAATTATAATTTATGTCAATAGAATATTTTGGTGGAAATCAAAATATCTACATATTTTTTCACTGTTTAATAGGATTTGTACATTCTAGTATGAAAGTCAAGATCCCATGCATTTCTTTAGATATGAGTTTATTTCTAATTTCTTCCTCATAAGTATGGATACTCTCTTCATCAATACAGATAACAATCTCTTAATACTTTAACAGACAGCCTCTATTGTTTGCTGTGCCTAAAAAGTGTTTAACTTGATTTCTATGACTCTTCTATACCTATTCAGATGAGAGATTTGTTGTTCAGACATTTTTCAGTCATGCTCAACTTTTCATGACCCCAACTGAGGGATTCTTGGCAAAAAATGGTTTACTATTTCCTTCTCTAACTCATTTTACAGATGAAGAAATTCAGGCAAAGAGGTTGAGTGACTCACCTAGCTGGTAACTGCTCAAAGAAACTTTGGACTTGATGAGACTTCCTGACTTCAGGTCCACACTCTACCCACTGTGCAACCTAGCTGCTGAGACAAGCAATAAATACTTTGAGCCCAGTTTGAAGCATCCCATCTTGTGGTTGACATAGACTTGAGGAATCTTGGGTTGTCTTCCCATGACTATGAGGCACTGAGATAAACTCTGTCAGTAACTAGTTCTGGAACTTTAGCCAAGTCACACCTCTGGAGTTCAGTTTTGTCATCTAGAAAGTCATGTTATTTTAATCAGCAGATCACTTCCAGTTATGGAATTGTAATTGGAAGTCAAAGCACAAATTCTACATCAGCCACTTATTGACTGTGTGACCACTGGCTTTCAACTAATCCTCTCTGAGCTTCAGTTTCTCACACACAAAATGGATCATGCTATTATTACCTTCTTCACAGAGCTACTAGTCATTAATAATGATTTATGGTCATGTCCAAAAATCTGCAGGTTGGGATTGAGTGAGAGGACCCTAGCCCAAAGGAAAAGGTATTTTTCCTAGTTTTGATTGAATCAATGAGAAAGCTTGCATATTAGATAAATAAGAATGTTTATGCTAGACTACTGTGAACCTGAAGGAAAATTTAATAATTATGGCTAAAATTAATATAGAACTTTAAAAAGTTCAATGTCCTCTAGTTTTGCTAAAATAGAAACATTCCCAAGAAGCATTCGGAGTTAAAAGGGACATAAAGTGTTGGTGAGAATGAAGGAATCACAATTTTATTTTATCAACACATTTATATTTAGAGAATCAATAAAAGAATAGCTCATACCAAGATTTGTAATAATTTAGAATTTCCAAGGTATCCAAAAATTAAGTAGATTAGAGTTGACTCCCTACCTCTGCCTTCATAAATAAACAAGATAGGGTTACTGTGACAAATGAAATCTGAGGCCCTGCCTGCATACCCAACCTTCACCCTTTGTTTCTCCAGTATTTCATGTGACTTTCAACTGATGCTAAGTATGTAGTTTTAGGAGCCATAGGTTTCCAGAAAATAACAGAGTACAGGGAAGAAAGAAAGCCTGCCTTGGAGAAGGGTGAGAGGAGAAGAGACTAGAGTTGTATGTTCTGTTTCTCTTGGAACCACTCAAAGACAAATCTCGCCCCCATTATATGGACCCTTTTCTATATATGAAACTCACCATCTATTGCTATAATAACAATAGTGATATTTATTATTCTTATTATATCTAAATTTTATATAGCATTTTCAGATTTTAAAAGTACTTTACTTATATGATTAAACTCATATGATTAACTCATATGATTTAAACCCTGGTCATCTGACTCTAATCTATTTTTATACCAATGGCATGAAGATGGTGACTTTTATGCTTGATTTTCATGATTCCTGTCCTTTCACTTTGCCAAAATATAAAAAATTTTGTGAATTCTTTGGAGTTGAAAATGGCACTGGCTATTGGTGAGATTGAATGAAGTAACTCACTATTGCCTATCCTGGACGAGATGCTGGAGAAAATTTGAATTTGAATTAATTAGATATGAGAAGGAAAAAGAGTCAAGTATGACCCTGAATGACAGGAAAAGTGGGGTAGTTTCCTGATCTTCATTCTCATTCTCTTTTCAATATATATATATATATATATATATATATATATATATATATATATATATATATATATATAATGCTTTTGCATTGGCTTTAAAAAATAATCAATAATCTGTGTTGTGTTCTATAAAAAATGTTTGCTTCTTGAAGGCTGAGACTGCCTTTCTTTTTTGCTTTCATTTATATTCTGAGCATTTAAAACAGTACACAGACCTGGACCATAGAAAGTGATTAATAAATTACTTCTGTCTACACACACACACACACACACACACACACAAACACTCACATGTCAATCTAGTTGTCTAGCTATTTTTTCCCCATTTTTCCCATTTTTGATGTATCTATTCATGTATTCATCCATCCATTTAGCCATCCATCCATCCATCTTATCTATGGCTGTTTGTGTATCTATCTATTTGTCTAAACATTTATCTCTATCTGTCTATCTATCTATCAATCCATCTAATCATCCATTTATCTCTAATCTATTACTCACTTGTTATCTGGAATTCCTCTTCTCTTTTTCCTCTTAAAATGTCTGTTCTGTTATTTCATTTTTGCTCTAATCTTTATGACCACTTTTAGAGTTTTCTTGTCAAAGACACTATAGTGGTTTTCCATTTTCTTCTTTAGCTCATTTTATAGATGAAGATGAGGTAAACAGGATTAAGTGACTTGCCCAAAGTCACATAGCTAGTAAGTTTCTGAAATCATGTTTGTACTCAGATCTTCCTGAGTGCAGGTGTAGGATTTTATTTACTCTGTTACCTAGCTGTCTGATTCAGACTTCTTATTTCCCTCCAAAATGAGTATTTTTGCATTATCATATCACCTCTCATAAACTTTTCCTATCCCTCCAGATCCTTGAACCTTTTCCTCCATTACCACATGCACATATGTATATATATATATGCATATATATATACATATATATATAAATGAATATGGATATGTCTTTCCTAATAATTGTAAGCTTCTTGAGGAAAAGTTCTGTCCTTGTGTCCCCAGCAGCTAGCACAATGACTGTTATACAGAGGCTGCAAGCAAGTGATACTTTCTGATTTATTTTCAGCTCATTTTGTAATAAAATATGATAAAAGTATTAACTAGCACTAGAGAGTCTGTCTACTGATGCAATATTTTCCAGAAAAAGCCAACTTTTTTGTGACCATAAGATTTAAAAAGTATGAAAAGAAGAAATAGAGATTGAAAAAATTAATGATTTGCATGGATTTTCTAGGAAACAGAATGAAAAAGGAAGAGCAGAAGATGAAATAGAGTGGAGAGTGTTGGGAATAAAAGTTTGAGAAGATATAGCAAGGGGCTGGGAGGAAAACATAATTTTGGCCAGGGAAAAGGGCAAATCTGAATTACTGGGATTAGGAAATTAGGAGCTATTAATTTACTAGTCATAGAAATGGATAATTATAAATTACTTGGACTCTACACTCTAGGATCTTTTGCTGCCTGCAATCATGGAAGATGGTAAGATGGTGTGTGTGTGTGTTTGTGTGTGTGTGTATGTGTGTGTGTGTCCTTGCTCTAAACATTGGGGAAATATAAGTGGATTATAATTCTGGATCACTCAAGATTTGGATCACTCATCAATGTGAGTTTCAAAATGGCAAAATGTCAGTTATGTTCAAATGAACATATTGAATATGAAGTGCATCAAAAATATATCATGTGTGCAATTATGTGTTTGCACTGTTAAAATTTCATGTCAAAAGCCATGGTGGCAATATGCTTTTGATTAAAGTAGCAGTTTGAGGGTTTTTTTTCTTTTCATTTTTGCTTTTGGTTTTTGGATTGTGTCAGAGAGACCTGACCTCAGGTTGGCACCAGGTTTAATGTCAATCTTTTCACTTACAGGTGTGGTGTGTGAGACCTTAGTTGGATGACAAAGCATGATTTGTAGTTTAATTGATTGAAAAAATAGAGGTAAATAAGATACAGCCCCTCCCTTCATAAAAGTTGCTGTCTTGTTGATCTGCTTCTTCTTTTTTGTGACATCCCTTATCTATGGTAGTTTCTGTGTTGAAGTTTTGCATTTCTTGATTCCAATATTATTGAATACACAATAGCATAAGAGATGTGGATGGTATGTATTCTCTTTTAACTGAAAAAGTAGAAATCTAAAGGATGATCAATTCCATTTCTGATAGTTACTTTCTGCAAATGGAAAATAAGCTCAGTATGCTATTCTAAGCACTACAAACACAAAGAAGCTTACTTATGCAAAAGCATTTTTGGAAAATAAGGTCCTTGACTGACATTCTTCCTGATAATCTTTTTAAAACATCCACATTACAGAATGTTCTTTTATTCAAAAAATTTTTAATGTTTTGTTTTGTGTTTCCAGATAATCTTGTGTTGTATTGTGAAGTGTGTGTGTGTGTGTGTGTGTGTGTGTGTGTGTGTACATTTAAAAATCTCTGGGATTTTTGTAGCATTCTTATTGGAATACTGTGCTTGTCCTAGAATTCGGCAGCAAAGGCTGCTCCAGTCAATTAGTCTATTTATTCCGTCACATGATTGTTTTAGTGTTGTTTGAAGCACTATTTTGGAGCCAGACATAATCACATTATACAGTTCCTCACCTTATTAGCTGACAGAGCCCTGTTCCCCATTAGACAATTGATCCTGGGCAGATGAAGCCATTAAAAACAGCACTAATTAGCTGAAGAGAGGAGACAGTAATGCAGGCTGCATCGCTTCCTTTCATGCTTAGGGAAGTTCATGTTCCAGACAAATAATAATTGATATGTAGTCTTCCTTAATTGTGGTTGTTAACAGCCAGTATTATAATGACAGGCTGACAATTTCTGTCTAGCCTGTTGTATGTTTATTTCTGAATCCAGGAACCACTGAGTAATATTTTTGGTTAACTTGAACTTCATAGAATGTATCTTATAATGTCACTGTAATCAAAACTGGATAGCTAAACTTATGAGTTATTTGTTACATCTCCAGGTGTCAGATATTTGTCTTGGAAGGATATGGTGCCCATAATTATGTAGAATTATGGCTTGATATGTTAGAATAAGAAAACAGATGGTTTAGAGATAAAGCCAAAAAGCATTCGATAAAATTTTAAAACAGAACATTAGGCACATTACTAAATTTAATTCTGTTAATTATAGACATATTTATATTGATTCCTTTTCCTCACCTTAGAATAAAATCTTTGCATTTTCATAAAATTTATTTATATCAATGAAATATTTGACTGTATAATAATAATTATTTAATTTTTTGTGTCAATTATTCATTTATTTATGTAAAATTAGGGTTAAGTGACTTCCCCAGGGTCAAGCTAGTAAGTTTCTGAGATCAAATTTGAATTTTGGTCCTGCTGACTCCAGGACTGGTACTTTGTCCACTGCACTAGCTAGCTGCCACTATGATCATCATTTTAATTGAGTAGTTATATAGTTGATAGAAGAAGACTTGGTGTGAAGAAAACCTGGGTTCAAGTTCTGCCTTAAATTTTACTAGCTTTAGTCATTATGAGCAAGTCATTTCACTTCAGTCTACCACTCTTAGATTATAAATTAGATCTTAATTGCAGATGGGTTCAATGTTTCCATAGTAGAAATATCCCCACACTATTGAAAGCACTGGATTTTTAAAAAATAAGTTTTTTTTTTTAATTATTGCATATGTATTTAGGGAGGCAATATCATGTTTTATTAAGTTTTACTTTTGTATTAAGTCACACTCTTGTATGACTCTAGTTAATGATTTAACTTTTGAGAGCCTCAGTTTCCTCATTTATGAAATGAAGGAATTGGATTAAATGAATTCTGAGCTCTCTTGAAGTTCTAAATCTATGATCCTTTGATAATATGATCTGATTGAGAAAGTTGATTCACTTCTCTGAATTGCTTGCTTGTAGTCTTAATGCCCTCAGGGGAAGTTGAGGATTCTAGCATTTTGAACTGCAAAAAAGTTCAAAGCCAAGTGAATGTCTACACAAAGTCAGACACATTATAGTAAACCCTTGGGAGCAGAGGTCACCTAAGCTGCCTAAAGAAGCGCAAACTGGTTCTGAATGGAAAAATAGGTCAATTTCAATTTTACATGTCAATCAAATTGTGATCAAAGCTCTAAGTAATTGCTGCATTTTCATAAAGGGAGGAAAGTGGGGTGAAGAAAGAGAGAAATAAAGAGATAAGAAGGAGACAAAGACAGAGAGAGAGAGAGAGAACAATTAAAGTCCTTATGAGCTGCTATTATTATCTATAAAATGAGGGATTTAGAAGGTCTATGGTCCCTTGCAATTCAATTCTAGTAATCAATTCACTGGAATAAGATGTAGGTGAATACATTTTACATGGGTACCTAGCTAAAGTAGTGGATAAAGCTTTGGGCCTGGAGTCAGGAAGGCCCAAGTTCAAATCTGCCCTCAGACTCTAGTTGTGGGACTTTGTTAAAGTCACTTAATTTTAATTATTTCAGTTTCTTCATCTGTAAAATGAGCTAGAAGAGGACATGGCAAGTCATCCCAGTATCTTTGCCAAGAAAACACCAATTGGGATCTCAAAGAATGAGACAGAACTGAAATGACTGAACATAAACACCACTAGCATCACCACTATTTTATATAACATTACCTCACAGAGGCAAATGACTCATTTTCCTCCCTCCCTCCCTTCCTTCCTTCCTTCCTTCCTTCCTTCCTTCCTTCCTTCCTTCCTTCCTTCCTTCCTTCCTTCCTTCCTTCCTTCCTTCCTTCCTTCCTTCCTTCCTTCCTTCCTTCCTTCCTTCCTTCCTTCTATCAGGCATCTATGTATAAGACATTTTAACAAGTGGACAAGTTATAATTTCATCCCATATATAATCATATATGATTTATTTAGTCAATGTCAATATGCTCAACCTACCCAAGTGCTAGAGGATAATTTTCCCCTTCAGTCTGGTACCTTTAATGATCTGGCAAAAACTTAGTTTTCAAATTTTCAAAGTTGCCTTATAAGTGACCCTGTGATTATCAGAAAGATGGAAAATAAAATAATTCATGTTCCTATCTCCCCAACCCTCCTTCTTCCCTACAATCCAGGAGTTGTTATTTTAAATGAAAAACAAAGCCATCCTTTAGTTAGTCATTGTAATATTGCATGATTGATTCTTATTCTGGATATATGTGAAAAAAATGAAGGCAGTCACAACCAAGAGAATCTGAAAGGACTTAGAAACACACAGGAAGATTCTGAAGACAAGAATAAACTCCCCAAAGGCTAAAGGATAATGACTTCCTGATCCAAAGAAACTATAGATAATTGGAATGTGTCCTGCTGTAAGTTCAGACTAGGACATTTTAATGGCAATTAAGAAAAGCAGGAAATTTAGAGTCAAGTATCAGCATCCAGGAATACTGTAGAACTAAGGAGTGAAACTGTTAAGACAGAAAGATCTTATTTATAAAAAGAGAAAGATGTAATAAGGAAGGAAAGGAAGATGTTCACTGAAGTATAAATTGACTTATAGGCTCATTTCTAAGAATACCACTCACCTAGCCCACTGATAGTTAGAAAAAACATTCTGCTTACGTTTTCCTTCTCTTCTGCCTCCCCACCTCATATTTCAATAATGTAAAAGGCCAAATTATCCCACCATTTCTTTGGTTAGTTCTCTGTATCTTTGCTCTGCCCCACAAAACCTTAAGAAGAATGGTTTTCTCTTCAGAGGATCTTAAGATTATACAGCTGGGATCAGAGATTTGGTACAGATAGAAATAAAGTGACAAGAGATGAAACTAAAGGTATGCAGGATGGTGACTCTGTTGTGTCTTTGTACATCATTGTTATCAACATATAAAAAGGGAATTTATTAATGCACTGCTGGAAGGCAGGCCAACTCTCAAGGACTCTTAGAGGAATTAAGGGGAGACTTGTTTTCAACTTGCATATGACAACCTTTCTAAACTGAAGGAAGAAATCACACTCATCATTAGTTTAATGTAGCCTTATTAAAAAAAAAAAAAGAATAAAATCTCAAGCAGCCTACACACACTTTTTACCAGCTTTGCCTCCCTGTGGAGATGCATTGGCAGTAAAATGAATGAAATCAGTGTTAGGTTTTACTTTCCTGGCATGAATTCTCATTTTCCTGTGGCAAATGGTTATTTCTAAAGGGAATTTAATATCAACAATGAACCTCAATGCTTTACATAACTTAAAAGAAAACATTGAATTCTACATGAACTAATCTTGAGATTCCATTTAAGTTGAAGCTAATGATGATTGTGTCGAGTGAAGAGTATCATAATTCTAATAGCAAAATATAAAAATAATCAGCAAAATAGAATGTTGATAAAAGTTGTGTTGAAGGATGGTGGTCCCTTCTTATTGATTGTTTCCACTCAGCATTTTATGATATAGCACAGTGAGGCAACAGAAACTAGCAAAAAGGAATCTGTGATAGCTCGGATATTTTCCATAAGCATCTGGAATAAAAATATATCCCAAGGGAAATGGTTCAAATTGTAATCAAAATGTTTTGGTAGCTAAAAAGATTAGTTCACATGGTATGGTACTGAAAATAATACTAAAAAACAATGAAGTATTATTTTATGATCCCAATATTTGAACCCTTCTTTGCTTTAGATTGCTATGGGATGCTCATTAATTTGGCCTTGTCACCTATCACTGGCCTTCTCCCTCTTTACAATTATGGCTTTAGGTTTCATTCTTCTCCATCCTAGGATGGGTTCCCCCTTTTGATTTTATTTTCCTTTCTTTTTTAAAGATTATTCTACAAAGTGAGTAAAGATGTATATACCTTGAAAAACTAGTAGCAAAAGCTAATAAATGCTTGTTGTCTGTCTAAAACCAATTAAGTACCTAATATTGTTGAAGACAAGCTACTGCTATGTTTTTGTTGAAAGGGAAATACAAATTATTAAATGAAATGCTAAAAAAATATTTTCCATTTTGGACTGTTCCTAATTTAGTTTCTCTTGACAACCCTATGAAATTTAGTTGAGCTTAGAGAGCTGATGTGTAATGATCTGGGTTATCATGTGATTTTATATATGTTGGAATGAGAAGAAGAGAAGTCTACAGTTTAATGATCATGTGAAAATCATGTTCCCCTTTTTCTTGTAAAAGTGAAGGGAAGATGAAGAAGTGAATAGGAAGTCAATTTTGGGAACAGAAAGAGTTTGATTTCTTTGAATAATTTTAAGTAGAAATGTGATTGTTGTTAGGACTAAAATATTTGAACATTTTCTATATATGTAGTAAATGTTTAAATCTATACAAATTACTTAGAAGAGAATTCATAGGATTTGAAAGTGGAGAGGCTATTAGGGATGACCTAGCCATCACATTATTTTATAGTTGAAAACTGAGCACAATTATCATTAAGTTTTATACTTGGCTTTTTAAAAAGAATGTTGGATTCTACCTTCAGTTTTGTTGGGAGAAGATTATATGATAGAAAGATTAGGAAAAAGCCTTGAGTTAAAAAAAGAAGGAGAAGGCATTATAAAGGAAAAGGCTTATGAGGTTTTGGAAATTTGAAGATAGAAACATAGTGAATTTGGGGAGTAATCATTTAGTAGGAAGAGAACACAACAAATTATACTGGAGAGAGCCAAACTTGGAGTTCAAACTTTGGCTCTGCCAGTTTCTGCCTATGTAACTATGAAAGAGTCACTTAACTTAATTAGTTCTTAATTTGTTCACCTGTAAAATAATTAGCTTGGAGTAGATGCACTCTAAGATCTCTTTAAATACTAGAAAACTAGGTATATTGATGAAATGTTGGTAGACTTGTGAACTGGTCTAACTAACTTGGATAACAATATGGAATTATGCCCAAAGTATTATGAAACTATGTATATCTTTGACACAGCTAGACTATCACTATGCCTATATCCCAAAGAGGCCAAAGGGGAAAATAAAAGAAATTTGTATGTACAAAAAGCTTCTTTTAAAAGTTTTTATATTTTATGCAATTATACTTAAAAGCAATTTAAATATTCATTTAAAAAAATTTTGATATCCACATTCTCTCCTTCACTCCTCACCCTCCCCCCACATTGAGAAGGTAAGTTATTTGATATAGGTTATGTATATAGTCATCAGACAGAAAACATATTTCCATATTGTTAACATTATAAACAAAACAAAAACAACTCCCTCTCCAGAAAAAATAATAAATTTTAAAATTGTATGCTTTGATCTGCATTCCAACTGCATCAGTTTTACTCCTCTTTGGATTTATGCATTTTTCATAAGTTCTTCAGAATTGTCCTGGATCATTGCATTGCTGATAATAACCAAGTCCTTCATAATTGATCATCATACAATGTTGCGATTATCATGTATGATATTCTCCTTGTACTTATTTCACTTGGCATCAGTTCATTTAAGTCTTTCCAGATTTTTCTGATAGCATCTTGCTTATTATTTCTTATAATAGTATCCCATCATAATTATATACCACAACTTGTTCAACCACTCTTCAATTTTCAGTTCCTTACCACCACTAAAAGTGCTATGCTAAATATTTTAATAATAAAGGTGTTTTTCCTTTATTTTTAGAATCTCTTTGGCATATAGATCTAATGATGGTATTGCTTGGTCAGACGATTATGCATGTTTTTGTAGGATATTAGGTATAGTTACAAATTGCTCTGCAGAATGGTAAAATTAGTACACAATTTCACCAATGATACAGTAGTATCTCAATTTTCTTGCATCCAATCCAATATTTACCATCTTTTTCTGTCATATTAGCCAATCTGATAAGTGTTGGGTATATCCCATAAAGGGTTGTTTTAATTTATATTTCTCTAATTAATAGTAATTTAGAACAGTTTTTTCAAATGGCTATAAATAACTTTAATTACTTCAACTGGAGATAGCCAGTTCATATTTTTTTGACCATTTGCTTTGATTCAGTTCTCTATGCATTTGAGAAATTAAGTTTTTTATCAGAAAAACTTACTGTAATTTTTTCACAGTCATTATCATTTTATATTTCCTTCTATCCTATTTTCTCCTTGTTTATTCTATTCTTTCTCTCCTTTCAACTTGCCATGCTCAAAAGCATTTTGCTTTAGACTACTGCCTCTCCCAATCTGCTATCCCTTCTAGAAATACACACTTTTCTTATTCCTACTTCTCTATAAGGTACAATAGATTTCTATACCCCTATACATCCTCTATTTCTATTTCTATATCCCTTTTAGGGCTGATTCTAATTAGTGCTTCTGCAACTTCTCTATCTTCCACTCTACTGTAAAAGCTTTTTTGTACTTTTTTTAATGAGATAATTTACCCCCTTCTGATTTTTCCTTTCCTCTTCCCCCAGAGCATTTATACTTCTTATCCTTTAATTTTATTTTTTTAAATATTGTCTCATCATATTCAATTCACACACAGGCTTTTTCCCTATGTATAAGCTTTCTAAATGCTCTAATAATGATAAAGTTCTTAGAAGCTATAAGTAGCATCTTTCCATGTAAGAATGTAAATAGTTTAAACTAAATGAATCCTTTGTGATTTCTCTTTTCTGTTTATCTTTTGATGTTTCTCTTGAGTCTTGTATTTGAAAGGCAAACTTTCTATTCCATTCTGTCTTTTCGTCAGAAATGCTTGAAATTTCTCTATTTTATTGAGTTTTCATTTCCCTCTATGAAGATTACATTCAGTTTTGCTTAGAAGGTGATTCTTGATTATAATCCTTACTTCTTAGCCTTCTAGAATATAACATTCTAAGCCTTTTGTTCCTTTAAATTGAAAATTGCTAAAACTATAGCTCAATAATATTTAAATTGTTTCTTTTTGGCTGCTTACAATATTTTCTCCTTATGCTAGGAAGTTTACAATTTGGTTATAATTATCCTGGGAGTTTTCACTTTGGAATCTCTTTCAGAAGGTGATGTATAGATTCTTTGAATTTCTATTTTACCTTATGGTTCTAGAGTATTTGGGTAAATTTTTTAAAAAATAATTTCTTGAAAGGTAATGGTTAAGTTCACTTTAAAATCATGGTTTTTAAGTAGTCCAATAATTCTTAAATTATCTTTCCTGGATTTATTTTACAGATTGGTTGTTTTGCTGATGAGATATTTTACTTCAATTTTTTTTTCCATTTGAAAGAATGGAAAGAATCTGAAAGAATAATATAAATGGATTGTGTATTATTGTTTCTTGATATCTCATACTCCCAGTTGGCAAATACCAATTTTTAAGAAATAATTTTTATTGTACTTTTGCAACTCCTTTTCCATTTAGCTCATTCTACATTTTAAGGAGTTTTATTCATTGGTGAATTTTTGTACATCTTTTTCCATATGTCCAATTCTGTTTTTTAAGATGTTCTTTTCTTTAATGAATTGTTGCATTCCCTCCCCCCCCATATGGCCAATTTTGCTTTTAAAGGACCTTTATTTATTGTATTTTTGTGCCTCTTTTCTGTTTTTTAAGGTATTATTTTCTTCAGTGTTGTATGTGTGTGTATATGTGTAAATGCATGTGTGTGCTTCTTACCAAGTTGTTGACTCTTTTTTGATGATTTTATTGAATCATTCTTATTTCTTTTCCCATTTTTCCTCTACCTCTTTTATTTGGTTTTGAAAATCCTTTTAGAACTCTTCCAAGAATTCTTTCTGGGTATAAGACAAATTCATATTTTCTTTTGTGTCTTTGAATATGGAAGTTTTGATTTTATTGCTTTCTTTTTTCCTTCTTTTTTTCTAGTCTATTTCTCTTGGCTTTTAACTTTATGTTAAAATTGGATTTTACTCCTGGGTTGGAGGGAGCACTGTCTTAAGCTTTATTTATTTATTTTTTAATACAATTACCTTCTAAGATAGTCTGACCTAAACAATAGCATGTTTTCTATTTTCTTGACCTGTGCTACCATCATAACCAATCACAATCAATCTTCTTCATCATGAAACTGTGACCAGGGTCCAGTTCTCCCACAGTTTACAAGCTCTGGGGTACTAGTGATTCTCCTTGCCCTGAGACTGTGACCTAGGGCTGCAACTCAGATCCATGTATGGGCATTACAACAGACTCTTGCATTCAGTATCAGTAAAGGGATCCCAGTAATCTTCTGAACAGTTATCTGACCTTTATCATCTGGAAATTGAGGAGATATTCATAAATTGGGGATGGATGAACAAGTTGTGGCATATAATTATGATGGAGTACAATTGTATCATTAAAGAAATTAAGAGAGGCATTTAAAAAACAACAACAACATGGTAAGGCATATATAAAGTGATAGAAAAGTGAAGTGAAAAGCACTGGAATTATATTATGAATAATAATCATAGTATTGGAAAACTCAGTTGTTAATTGTTTTATTGTTTTTGGTCTTTTTGTTTTCTTCTTTCTGACATCAAGTTTGCCTCTGAAACTTTTATCCATTGTTCTGGATTATGCTTTCTGGACTCAAATGAAACAAATGTAATTCTTTTTCCACATGGTTGTGACAGTGATAGCAATGTGGTTAGCAACAAATGTGTCAGTAAGAATTGTTAGTCAACAAGGAACCATTTATTGCCAAAGATAAACATATTTTTACTAATCCATTACATCTATTAGGATGTTGGCTATGAAATCACAGAAACTATTTTACCTAAGATAGAGCAGTTAACAGCAAAGAATGTCCTTTGGATTAATTTATGTTGTGGAGAGGTTCATTATAACAATATCATGACATATCTCTAATACCTCAACAATAGTTCTTCAAAAATGTGGAGATATCTATCATTTTTTTTCCTCAGAGTCTTTATTATTTCAGGATAAATATACCCATTTCCTTCAACTGCTCACTGATATATCATAATTCAAGACTCATTACCATATTGATTGCCTTCCCTCTGGACATTCTCAATGAAGAAAGGTAAAAAAACAACAACAACTATTTGTGAACCTCTTACTAAATGTCAGGCTCTGTGCAAAGTTTAAATTTAAACAAAAATAACATAGCCCTTGTCATGAAATACTTTACATTCTCAAGGGGGAGACAGTGTTTCTGCTTGAAAATATAGAAATCTAAGTGGGGGAGGAGGAGCTAGTACTACCTTCTTTTTCCTTCTCCCATGGTAGTCCATGTCACTTTAAATCTGCACTAATTGTTAGGGTTTTCCATGGTATCAAGTGCTTACCTTTGTCTCTTTGCAGCTCCCAGTTCTGTTCTCTGTCCTCCCAGTTTTAGATCTTCTGACTTCAAATACAGTGTTCATTTTACTACATTCTGCTAATTATTATAATTGTCTTCATTGTAAATCCAGTTTTATCCATGTTTGTAGTGATGATAACTTTAGTTTCTCTAGACATCATAATGTTTGCTTACCTAATTCAGTATTTCTAGCACATGGGTTTTACTTTAGACAAAATGATGAAGCAGATAATATTTATTTTTGGTATTTTTAAAACTTCTCTTTCTATATTTCACTACTCTTTTTCCAGCACGTCACACCTACCAAAATGGTTGTTTTTTATTCCATTACTGTGATACTTCACATGGTGTTTTTTGTTTGATTGTTTTTGCTCAGATACACTGGTATAGGATATTTCTGATAAGGAAACTTCTTTTGCAAATGAAGCTTAGATGTGACTTCCAGTCTGTAGGTCTGAGACAAGCAATGATTCAAAGGCAATACTGGAACCTAGTTGTTCTAAAGTCTAAGACTAAATCTCCCTTCACTTTATAATGCTCCACTTAGATATAGCTCACAGCATTCCCTTTCAAAGGTTTAGTTAATAATCTTAAGGTAAGAGGAAAAGGAGGAAGGAAATGAAATTTACAAAAGCACTCACTTGTACACTTTTTGTAAAGCACATTACTTATAATTCTTTGAGGTAAGTACTATAAAATTAATATTCCCATTTTACAAATGAGGGAATTGAGACTAATGAGAGAATTAGCAACTTGGTTATATCTAATCAGATGGCTGATAAATGTTGAATCCTGGACCCTAGGCCATATATTCTGATTCCAAGTTCAGAGCACTTTCCATAATGACTATCAGGTATTTGCATTTTAATGAAGTCCTCTTGAAGAGCTTCACATTTTTTTAAAGACCCAATGCAATAGATATCTAATGAGGGAATTATAATGTGCTTGATATGTGATAAGGGATTATACTGGAATGGGGGGGCAAATTAATAGCCCTAAAATATATATTGACTATTTTATCTTTTTATTTATGTCAATTTATTTCTCCCTTAGGCCTGACTTTTTCTCTTATCATTTTTTTTTCCATCAAAGTTCAGTCTCAGAAATTAGGCAAATCCTAATACATGCAGGCAGGAATAAAAGCACTTATTAAGCCTTTATTTTGTGTCAATCATTGTGCTGAACATCAGGAATACAAATACAAAAGAGAGACAAGTCTGACTTCAAGGAACACACATTAAAACAAAGAAAGAAGGTCCTTAAAAAGGTAGATGTTCAAGAAGGATAAAAGAGAATGGACATTACAATGAGGGGCTATATCTCTTCTAATGAAGGCTTGACAGGTGATGTTTTAATTATGTCATTTACTTCTGAATTACACCTTTCCACCACACCTTTCCTCTACACTGATAATCTAAATATAGGATATATCTCCATCCAAGCCTAAGTAAAACAAAATGAGCTTCTCTGTCTTAGATTAAATTCCCTGTAAGGTTGGGAGGGGTTCTGACCAAGGTTGAAAAGAAAGTTATTTAAACCTTGAGATTGAGTTTTTGAATGAGCACTTTAGAAAAAAGGAGGAACTCTGGATCTTCCTAAATCATTGGTTATTGATAATCATTTATCTCAGTACATCTATAAAGATTCTCATTCTTGGAGTTTTCTCAGAGTTTTAATTAATATCTGAACAGTCCGTTCATCTGTGAGACTCATTTATCTGAACTAAAAGTAATTGTTAAAACAGAGAATACAAATTATGCCAAAATCATTCATCTTCAAATACTGTTGGCAAGAAAGAAAAACATCTATAAGAATTATTAACAGTATTCTGTTTGCCATGCCCAGTATTTGTTCAAATGTGATTAATTATGAATATAAATTATAAATAAAGTATAGAAATAAAATGTTCAATAATTTAGTGATTTTGAGTGAACAAAAATAATTTGGTTAGTCTGATAATGTCGAATTTAATTATAGAATGCTTAAAGAAGTGTACACAACTCACAATAAATATTTATTATGTGACAAATAATGAGTCAAAGAACATCTAAGAGTGTAACAGTTTATCAAGTATAATTAGATTAAAAGCTTTTAATATTTGTGTAGCTGAGGAGTGAAACCAGGGAAAAATAATTAAAAGAGTACAACCTTCTTTTGCACTTGAGGGGCTTATATGTCCACCATACTGCATTTTATCAGAGGGATAGCACAATTCATAGCCATTCCTACCAGATATGTATCAGACAGACAGTTAATTTCTCTTTTTGATTCCTCCATAAAAGATTTGTGGCCTGAGTAGCTCAATTTTATTTTTCCTTATTTAATAAAATCAGATGTTACAAGGAACATCAAAAGGGGAGGTGTGCCATTGCTTAAATGTACAGTTTTATAATTAGTACACTGACTCAGGTAATATTTTTTTTTTACTCACATTTAAGCCCTATTTACCAATCTGATAGCATAAGGAAGTACCCACAAGGAGCATTTTAGGTCTTCAATCTTTGTTTTCAGTCCACTCTATGGTACCTGGCCTTCACCCACTTCCTGAGTGAAATGCCATTTACATAGGGGGTCTATCTTCTTCTTCATCTATATCTGGATATTTTCATCCTCAACTGTTGTTTTATGGTACTTCATTTTGGTACTGAATATTTGGAGACAATGCTTCCAGAATCCAAATGACATGGAGGATATTTTTGGATCCTGCTTAATCAAGCTACTCAACCCTTCAAGATCATTTCTCTGGTTTTAATCCACTAATAGATCTCTTAGTATTATAGGAGTACAAAGCTGTTCCTATCTCTGCTTAAAGATTAGAAAGGATGTACTTTTTTCTCTATTTTATGCAAATAAAGTGTAGCCCTTAGGCTTTTGGCAAATTGCCAATGTAGCCTACACTTGGGTAAAGCAGGTCTCTTTGCATTTAATTCTTCTTTATATGTGTTAACAAGTTTTACAAATTATTGTACTTATATAATTAATGAGCAGTTCATTGGTAGAAAGTGAAACACAATTGATTTCTTATTCTTCCTTTTCTAAAGATCAAAGAATATATTTTTCATCTCCCATTATGTAGGCAGAATGAAAGGAGAATAGGCCTCTGGGAGTATTATAATATCCTGTACAGGGCAATCTACTAGCTTCTTATTAGAAATGCCTTCTTGCTCAGTCAAAACATGAAAATCATTCTGTTGAGGTCCCTGATCCTTATCTTTTTTCCATTTCTTAAGTAACCCAATACCAACCTAGTTACCCTTAATTAATAGCATTAACTAATTGCTATTGCTTCTCTTTTCTACTAAAACCCAATTTCAGCTTAAATATACTTGCCCTTTATTACTTTTCTTTTCCTTAGATACTATAGAATTATTTACTTAGTAGTGATGTGATCCTCAGCAAGTAACAACTTTCTTCATATTGTTTCATCAATTCAAATAGGGATAAAAATATCTTCCCTCCCCATTTTGTAGGATTATTATAAGGAGACTGCTTTGTAATACATGAAACACTATGTAAATGTGAGCTATTTTTAATAATATTTGCCTATGTTCTTTCTTTTGCATGCCCTCTGATCTGTAAATTTTATTAAAGAGTTACATATATTGAGAAGGGCAAAATAAGGTGGAAAATCCCTCAATACAAATACAAGAACTTATTTATTCATTTGAAAGAAGAAAAAAAAACCAGTTTATTTCTTGAGTGACACTTCTATTTCTTAATGAGCTACTTACTATTTTCTTGATTTGGAAAGCTCTAGTTTAGCCCATTAGAAAATAGGTCAGTGTTAAGAACCTCAAACTATAGAGAGACAGTAAAAAACAAACAAACAAACAAAGGAATTAAACAGGAACATAACAATTTAACAATGTTTAGTTCTCATATCTGCATAGTACAGTTTCAGCCCATCCTCCCAAATCCTATGCATATAAAAATAGGACAGGAGGGTGTCCTGGAAAGCAACTGGCTACTTATGTCATCAAGATTCTAAGAAGTTAGCATGCTTTTTCCTAATATTATCTCTCATGCATTCCTAATCAGTATGTTGTGATAAATATCAATTAAACAGCTAATTGGAAAAAACAAATAGAATGCTGGACCTGAAGTCAGAAAGATGACTTTAAATGCTGCTTAGCCATTTTATTAGGCTGTGTGACACGGGATCAGTCTTAAGTACTATCTGCCTTGGTTTCCTCACATGTGAAACAGGATGCAATGATAGCATAGTGCCATATATTTATACTTTGTTCCCTGCTTTGATAAATATGTATGTTAATATTAGGTAAACTTAAATGACTTTTTAGGACTTATTCCAATCACAGTTAATGTCAGTTACATCTCTCAGATATTAGCATTCCTTTTTTTCCTTGTTTGAAAAATTCAGTAGGCAGGAATTAATGTTTGAGTCAGACAGAGACCATTTTCATGCTTCTGTCATAATAAGAAAAGTTGAATTAGTGAAGTTATTGAAGTATAAATAGTATCATAAACTTAGATCTGGTAAGGATCTTTAAGATCATCTTACCCTAGTGGCTTTCATTTAGTGATTCTTGAACTTTTAAGAGATTTGTCATAATAGTTCAAAAAATCCACACTAAAGAATTCCTTAATGTCATCTTAACAGCAAATAAATGTCCAATTATTTTATGAATGTAATCTTTCTCTGTGACAAGCATGTGCAGGTTTGATGCATTTTAGGTTTGTTCTGCAGAGATTTGAAGTCTTCATGATAAATACACAATGATTTAGATGTTTGTAGATTGTTTACATCAAATTCTGATGACAATGTGTTCTTGCAGATTCTCAACCTGTCATCAAATTGTTTCCATATTGTCACAAAAATACTATATTCTGGCACAAACCAATTCCCAGTAGATAGTTCTCATTTGCATTCTGTACACTGCACCAGAATAGTTCCTCTCTGTTCTATAGTATTACAAAAAATCTTTTATGTAATTATGTAATTGAGATGTTATAAATAAATTTCTGAATATCATGATTTCTGGGCATTTCAGGGTAACCTGACTCCAACATAGACTATCACAAACATTCTGTTGTTCTGCAGAATAAATCTTACATTGCTTCTCTTTGCAGTATTAAAGCAGCATGCTTTCCAATTTAAACTTATCCACTTATGCTACTATTTTTTAATCTGGTGGATTTTTCAAGAGGGCATCTTGTTTCATAAAGTTGAAAGCAGAGAGAGAAGCAGAGCAGTCTCAGTCATAGATTACCACACAAAGTACTTCCTTTCCTTCTACTCACATATTGCTAAATGAGCTGGAGAAAAATTAAGAAATGGTGCTGATTCAGTCCACTGAAAATTAATATACATAATCTTAACTGGATCCTCACTGCTGCAAGGACAGTCTTTACACTTTCTTAATTGCCTCACTATCCCATTCCAAACTTCTCTTTTATATTGCCACCTTCACCATTTTCACTCTCTTGACTATTTTAAAATCTCTTCCTCTCTAATGGTTTCTCTATTATCTATAAACTTGCCCTTCTCTCATCTTCAAAAACCCATACTTGATCCATACTTGTACAAAAGGACAGAAATTTTCCCCCTTAAGGATGGAAGTTCAATGAAACATCCTAATTTGGCAACCATTTTCCTTATTCTCTCAACAAAAAGAAATTCAAAGGTAGAAAAATACAGCTTAGCATAGTAAAAAGAACTGTGTTTTTGGTATGAGTAGACATTGATTGGAATTCTGATTCTTCTATTTACCACCTGTGGTTTCTTGGGGAAGTTTTCTCATTTATAGAATGAGGTGTTTGAACTAGTTAACTTCTAAGTTCTTTCCAATCCTAAAACAAATTATCTTAAAGAATAATACTTTCTCATCTAAAAGAATAATATACTTTTTTTTGGTCAAAGTGCATCATATATTTAATGTAATCTTATTTCTTCATTCTTAAAAGATGTGATCTCAAATAATTTGTCTTCTGTATTAATCCATAGTTGAGATTAGTTAGTATTGTGTCACAAAAGAGTAATCTTCAGTATTTCATAATTCTTTTGATCTACTTAATATCTTGTAGCCATGGATAGGAGAATGGTTGTGAACAAATTAGACATGGGTTTTAGTTGTGTTTTAAATATGAATCTATTCAATATTTTTCAATGTTTGAAAGACATTGAAAAACATTGAAATTGTTAGGTCTTTTTGGTTTGCATTTTTGGTTCAAAATAATTGAACTCAACAAATATTTATTAAGCAACTGTTCTGTATTAGGCACTGGAAATGGAAAGCATAAATGAAATTTCTAATTTCAAGGAATTTACTTTCTAATGGAGAATTACAAGTACATCTATACATATACATAAATACTTGTGTGTATATGTGTGGGGTAGGTTGCATAGTCCCAGTAGTGAGATACTCAAAGTTAATTTGGTTTGTATATACCTCAAGTCTTGATAATAGTGAGAATTCATGTTCATACACATATAGAAGTTTATTTAAATTTAATGAAGGTCCAGGTTGAAGAGGTTCGAATTATATATAATGTGTGGTGTCTACTCACAGGTTACCATTCATCGTACTTAGGTTTTTTTTTTTTTTTTTTTTTTTAATCTACTTCATAGAATTTTTTTTCCTATTACATGCAAAAGATAGTTTTCAACATTCATTTTTATAAGATTTTGAGTTCCAAATTTTTCTTTCTCCCTCTATCTTGTCTTACCCTCTGCCAAGACAGCAAGTAATCTGATATAGGTTATAAATGTATGATCATGCTAAACATTTCTACATTAGTCTTGTTATGAAAGAAGAAATAGAGCAAAAAAGAAAAACTATAAGTAAAAAAAAAAAAAAAACTCAGAAAAAAGTGAAAATAATATGCTTCAATTTATATTCTGACTCCATAGTTCTTTCTCTGGATGTGAATGCAATTTTCTATATGAGTCTTTTTGAATTTTCTTGAATCATTGTAGTGCTGAGAATAGTTAAATCTATCATAGTTGGTTGTTACTATATATATTTTCTCCTCATGTTGCTCACTTCACTTAGAATCAATACATGTAAGTCTTTCCTGGTTTTTTCTGAAGCCTATTCATAATTTCTTATAGCACAGTAATATTTCATTATTTTCATATACCACAACTTGTTCAGCCATTCCCCAACTGATGAGCATCCCCTCAAATTCTAATTCTTTGCCACCACTAAAAGAACTGCTATAAATATTTTTGCACATGTGATTCCTTTCCCATTTTTTATGGTCTTTTAATGATACAGACCTAGTAGTGATATTGCTGAATCAAAGGGTATGCATAGCTTGATAGTACTTTGGGCATAGTTCCAAATTGCTTTCCAGAATGGCTGGATCAGTTCACAACTTCATAAACAATGCATTAGTATTCCAATTTTCCCATATCTATAACATTTATCCTTTTTGCTTTCTGTCCTATTGACCAATTTTATAGATGAAGGATGACATCTCAGAGTTGTTTTGATTTGCCTTTCTCTAATCAATAGTGATTTGGAGCATTATTTTCTTATGACTAGATAGTTTTAATTTATTCATCTGAAAATTGCCTGTTCATCTCCTTTTATCATTTATCAATACAAGAACACTTAAGATTTTAAAAGAAGCATGGTAGGATAGACAAGTGGCATGGAATCAGGAAGTATTGTGCTTGAATGCCATCTCAGACATTAGCTACAAGATTTTGAGAAAGTCATTTTATCTCCCTCAGTCTCAGTTTTCCTCATTTCTGATATAAAGGGCTTTCACTAGATGGCTTCTGATGTCTTAATGGAACAATGTACTGCTTGTGCATTTTCTATATTTTTTCCCCTTTATTTCGGGACTCTAAAACACGTCACTTTCATATAAATATAAACAAGGCTTTCATAGAAACATTAATCAATGAAGTTTAAAGCCTATACATAATTTCTAACAGCAATTCATGCCCACAAAGAACTGACACATTTTGATTCTAAGCAAGAGTTTCCAGCATGTTTATTAGTATGCAAATTCATCTCTCAAATTGAGGACTATTTGCTGAGAGTCTTCTCCCCTACTCCTCATCTAACATTATTTGACATTTTCCCTTGGTATTTCTTCCTTCTGTCCCTTTTATATGAAGAAATGACACCTCTCTTTTCCAAATCCTTCTACCTGCATGCTGAACTCATCCTTTGTTTTATTCAGATTGTTGCCCAATTACTCCTATTTTCTTTTTTAATTGAATTCTCATTCTGGGTTTCCCAGCTTTAATTGTTGAGGTTTCACTTTATCTTGTCAAGAGTTCAGACTTCTATGCAACATGCTTGTTTACTTCTTATCTCTTCTTTTCTATTATCTTCCTTTATTAAAATGTAAGCTCCTCTAGGGCAGGACTATCTTGCTTGTATTTGTATCCCAAATTAACAAAGTACTAGGCATATAATTACTACTTCTCCCTCCCTCCCTACCCCCTTCCCTCCTTCCCTCTCTCCCTCCTTCCTTCCTTCCTTCTCTCCCTCTCTCCTTCCTTCCTTCTTTCCTACTCCCTCCTTCTTTCCTTCCTACTCCCTCCCTCTCTCCTTCCTTCCTTCCTTCTCTTCTTCCCTCCCTTCCTCCCACCTTCCCTCTTTCCCATTCTCCCTCCTAACTTCCTTCCTTCCTTTCTTCCTTCCTTCCTTTTTCCTCCCTCCCTCTTTCCCTCTTTCCCTATCCCTTTTCTTCTCTACCTCCTCACCCCGTCTCTGGCTGGCTGTCTTTCTCTCTCTATCTCTGTGTTCCTGTCTTCTCTCTCTCTCTCTCTCTCTCTCTCTCTCTCTCTCTCTCTCTCTCTCTCTCTCTCTCTCATAACATATATGAGAATGCTTACACAATGTATATTTTTTATGAAGTCTCTGCCCTCCCCACACAGAAATGGGTATTCTGGGAACATTATTGGTCTCTGATGTAGGAGACTCAGCTCATCTTCTGAGTCATTTACTTGCTTTATGACCCTAAGTAAGTCACTTAACTTCTCTTTGAATTCATTTACTCCTCTTTTTCAAGCAAGTATTATTCTTTCCATTTTACAGAAAAAAAAAATCCTCAGAGAGGTCAAGGTACTTGACTGAGATCATGAAGCTATTAAATTTAAAGTGATTTTAAAACCCAAATCCATTGCTCTTCCTACTATAATGCTTTAGTTCCCTTGGCAAACTTGAAGCTCTCTTGGATTTAATTAACATCTCTTCCCCATTAAATTCTGAAATCTACCTATGTTGCCTTAATCTCTGTGCTGAGTTTTAATTTTACAGATATCTCTTACTAAACATCCAGTGGACATCTTAAAGTCAATATGTCCAAAAGGAACTCATTATCTCTACCCCTAAATGCATGTCTCCTTTCCTATTATAGTCATCCTTGCTTCCTTCCTATCACTCACTTTCCATATCCAATGTGTGCCAAGGCTTGTCAATTTTACCTTTGCAACATCCCTCTCTTCTCTTCTCTAACACTGATATCATACTGGTGCAGAACCCTTATTATAGTAACAGTTTGTTAATAGATCTGCCTGCTTCAATTTTCCCCCTTCTCCAATCCCTCCTTCATTCTGCTACTAAAGTGATTTTTCTCAAGTGCAGGTCTGACCAACACTCTCTGCCCTATACTAACACCACACACACACACACACACACACACACCCCTCCAGTTGCTCCCTATTACCTCCATGATCAAATCCAAAATCATTTGCCTGATATTTGCCCTTCATAACCTAGCCCCATTCTACCATTCCAGTATTCTTATACTGGACTCCCTATTCCATACTTCTCAATCCCAAAACACTAGCTTCCTCCTATATGCCTCAACTTGGATATTTTCTCTGACTGCCCTTCATGCCTGCTATCTTCTCCCTTCTTATCTCTGCCTTCTGGCTTCCCTTGCTTCCTTTAGTCCCACTTAAAAAAAGAAATCTTTCCCAACTTTTCTTAATTCTAGTGCCTTTCTTTCTATTAATTATCTTCTATTTGTCCTGTACATCTTGTTTGCTCCTATTTGTTTGTTAACTTCCCCTTATGACTGATAGTACAAGGCAGTTCTTACCCTCAAAGAGCTATAGTGACTAGCACAGAAAAGGTGTTTACTAAATATTTATAGAAAAAATATTGATTGACTGATAATGCCTATCCAAAAAGCAATTTGCATACATTTTCTAATTTTGCCCTGTAAGATGTTATTATACTAATTTTAGAGTTGGGAAAGCTGAGGCGCATAGATATTAAAATAGTTGCCCAAGGCCACACAATTAGTAATGAGTCTGAGTACAATTTGAACTATGTTCTTTTGATTTCAAATTCAGTGCACTTTTCTCTGCCTGGCATTGGATCAATGATGGCGTAATCGCTATCAAAAAGAAAAAAAAAAAAAATAAAGGCAGTTAATAGTGATAAAAGACAGAAAGGATTCATTGATTTTCTTCCAACATTATGTACAAGCACTATAATAGGTTTTGCCATTATTAAACACCAAGGAATTGGTTTTCATCATTTAAAACTAAGATCTGGGAGTGGTTCTTGATGACCTCATGCCAGATCATTTGATATTTTGACATCTAAATGTCTCAACTTATACAATACTTTCATCTTCTTGAAGATGAAAGCAATAAAAGCTGACTGTGGTGATTACTGAGATAGCCCTGTACTATCTATGGCAGGAAATTCAGGCCAGAGAACTTTTAGATCAGCTACTATATAACCTTGTCAAATGTTTGCTCCCATAATTATAATAGCTCTTTAAGCTGTGATTGTTATAATAGACCTGATATTTTCAGTGTTTCTGTTATAAAAAGAGAACAGGGAACAATGCCAAAATTTCTATTCAAGATCTTAGAAAAACCATGGAAAACAGGAAAGATGTTACAGAATTGGAAATTGATAAATGACATGTATTTTTTTCCTAACAAAGAAATAGGGAGAAGGTACTTCAATCCCTGCCAAAATTTTAGTTTTGTATTGTTACAGAAAAAAAAAAAATGTGAGCACTTAAAAAGGGAGGTAGTGAATGATGAGAGCCAACATGAGATGCTCAAAAAGAGGTCATTACAGTTTATTCTTGTTTCTTATGTGGACAAGAGTATATATCTGGCTATTAAGGAGGATTCAATTCAATTCAGCATACTGTTCAATTATCAAGTCGCAACTATTCAAGATACTGTGCTAGATGGGTACAATTACTATCTTGAATTTCAGATCATTATTTTAACAAAATCTTACAATACATCTGTAGACAAAGTCGCAAGATGGGAACCTGATGACAGTTTAGTACAGTAACATGAATGCAATACTGACTGACTAAAGCACAAAATAGTGTAAAGGGCAGGAACTCTGTATGATTGATTTAATTCTACAACAAGGTGTTAACTCAGTGGAATTGAAAAGACAATGGTTATCTAGTTTAGCATGTGAGTTCTCTAGTTCAGTATGATTGATTTAATCTTATAACAAATAATGGTTTCCTAATGATATAATGATTGGCTTATATTCAGTATATGGTAATGATTTAATCTTAACAGAGTATATAAACTGGGACAAACTCAGCCAGAGACAGACTTCAAGATAAGAGACTCTCCTGATGGCTCTTTTGCCTCCTCCACTGAAACCAAGACCCATTCCAGAGGGCCTTCAGAAAGCTAGCCCTGCCCCAGATAAAGGAGACAGATTGTGAAGGAGATAATAAAGACTTTGGACTTTATCCCTTACTATTCTCCTGATGAAAACAAAGGCTGGTCCCAAGACCTCCAGAAAGCTAACCAGAACATTACAAAATGGTGATTAACGAATCACCTCTACAGAAGTCTCTTATTAGGAAGACCTGAGTTCAAATCTAGCTTCAGACACTCATAAGTTGTGTAACATTGAGCTAGTCACTTAAATGCTAAATTCTCTATAAATATTAGTGATTATAATCCTGATGATTTCATCCAAAGTACAATAAAATCTTCCATAGAATAAAGATTAGACTTTGACTCTTGTTTGTACCCCCCCAAAAATATATATATATATATATATTGACCCCACCTTGTCTTTAGGATAAAATTTAAAAATAATAATTAAAAGATAAATAAGTAAAATAAAAATTTCTTATCCTACATTAAGAAGGTTGGCATTAAGAACCCTCTACAAACTGGTCTATTCCATCCTCATAGCTTTATTTCATAATTTTTTCCCTTTCATGCATTTTTATCTTTGGATCGCACTTTACTCATTATTAATTCCATCCTTCTTTATCCTACTATGCATTCAGGCAGACCAAACCCACTGGCTTTTAGTATTCTTGCTGTTTGTTCCTCTCTGTCCTTCAGAATTTTTTTTTTTTTTTAATGTTCAGATAAGTTTCTATCTCCTCTATGAAATCTTTCCTTATAGTGTTTTTTGGGAGTTTGAGAATGGTCTTGTATACAATATTTTCCTTTTCTGAGATCTTGCTTTACCCTTATCATATTCTGTCATATTATTTTTCTGTTTTCATATCTTGCTCCTATTAGAATATATATTTGTAAATATGTTGACAATATTGAACTCAAGAACAACATTAATATTTCTTGACTCACATAAGTGTAAATGAGAAAAAAATGGTGAGGAGATGAAAAAGAATTTTAAGAGAAAAAGTAAGGACATATGGTCCACTCCAGATTCCTATTAAATGTCCTCATACATGATCTCTTTTTCTTTCCATTTTCTTTTCTCTTTAAAAAGCTGATCTTCTCCAAGACCAACCACTCCTGAACATGATTACTGATATGGAGAAATGACCACAATTACTTTAATCTTTCTCCAAGTGATCATAACTTCTGTAAGCAAGCCTAAATGTACATGGAAATGATCTACTTTAATAGATTCTATTTATCTGGCCCAGATTTGTCTGTATTCTGGGTTTGAAATTTGGCATTAGAAAATAATCTTTAAGCTTAACAAAGCTATGTCATAATGAAATTCTATGAATACTACCAAAGAGACACCAACAAGTGTGTATTTATTCAATTTCTCAAAACAATATAAAAAAAGAAAATGAGAAATGTTATGGGAATTGTGTGAAAAAAATTCATTAGTATACCTTAGTTGGAGCTTTGAATTAATTAAACAAAAACTATATGTTTATGTTCTGCGAAAAGCAGTGCTAAATAACAGTTTCTGTGATAAATATCTGTATTTTTGAGTGCATTGCAAGATGAATAATTTTGTTCTGAATTTGTACATCCTGTTGAATAAGAGGTGGCAACAGTCAACATATAGTTTTCCAGCTCTTATATGGAGTGTTCTCATCACTTCTTTAAAAAAAAAGTCATTTAACAACAATGCCAAATATAGGTCAATCAAAGTTAATGGGAATGCTTAGCCTGGAGAAGAGAGGGTTCCTGGGAATCTTATTATCCTGATATCTGTCTTCAAGTTTGCAAAAGTCTTTCATTAATAATATGTCCTCAGAGTGCAATACTTGTCAAAATAGCACAATTTGGCTTAATGTAAAGAAAAACTTCCTAATAATTAGAGCTGTTTAAAAATAGAATTTGAGCAGTTAGATGGCATAGCTGATAGAATACTGATCCTGGGATCAGAAAGACCTGAATTCAAATCTGTCTGTATTCTTTTACCACAGCAAGTTACCTTTTTGTTTGCCTTCATCCATTTAAGAAGGAGATGGCAAATCATTCAGTATCTTTGCCAGGAAACCCCCTTGCATTGTATTGTTATACTTTAGAATATAAGGTCATAGAGAGTTGGACTTGACTAAATTATTGAACAACATCACATTTTGTTGTCCAAAAATTTACTAAACAATAGTAAACAATATTTTAAAATGCAAGAAAGTGCTTAATTTTACATCTGATGACCTGCTCTGGTCCTTGTCAAGTCAATTAAACTCTTTGGAAGCCATTTTTTGTCATCTGTAATATGAATTAGATTACAATTCCTTCTAATGTTAAATCTTCATAATAAAATCTATAAGGATAGTGAGTTCAAATCTATAACTGAGGGTTTTCAAGCATAATTTGGATATCTATTTTTCAAATATTTTAAAGAGGATTTTGATGATATAGGCAGATTAAGATAACCTCTAAGATATCCTTGAGGAACTCTGAGGTTCTATGAATAAATACTCAAAAATATTTGATATTATCAATACCCATGAATCTTGGAAGATAGTACATGGATCTAATTTTCCTGAGTATTCTAAAATTTGAAGCACATCTGATGATGGGACTACAAGTACAAGACTGTATTTCATCCTAATAAATATTTTCATACTGTTGATACTCTAAAAAGTGGTCCTAGTGATGGAGCCAAAATGGTGGAAGGGATACATGCTTCTTTCTGAGCTCTCCTTCTACCCTCACACTAATTATAAAATTCAGCCTCTGAAATAGTGCTTGACTGATAGAATCCATGAATATTGGGAGTATAGCAAATTACCAACAGAAGGTAATTTTGAAGATCACCAGAAAGTCTGTTTTTACTGGCATAGGCAAGGGAGGAGGCTAGGCACAGACAGAAAGGCAGAGCATGGAGGACAGCACACACTGAGCAGACTGAGGGGGGATGCAGTTTCCATGGGGTGGAGAATCTACATTGAGGACTCTAGCACACTGTTGGCTACTCTGCCCTGGTTGCAAACCAGTAGATCAAGAGAGAAGTTATAAAATATCCAACACAAATGCAAAAGGTAAAGAGTGTACCCCCAAATTCAGGGTTCTCATGGGACCTGACCACACCCACTCAGCACCTGGAGTGATTCAGCACAGTCCCAACATAGCTGTTGCTGCTTCCAGGTATCTATAGAGGAAGTTTAGAATTTTCATGCCCTAAAAGCAGATACCCTTTTTAAGAAAAAGTAAGTTAAGCTCTAACTATAGACAACTTCTATAGTGAAAGAGAAAACAGATTTCAAATGCTGAGGAGACTAATAACAGATTTTCTCCAGATGAATTTCCAAAGGATGATATAATCTGGTCCCCATCACACAAGGCTCTCCTGGAAAAAAAATTAAAAAGGATCTTAAAAGAGAGCTAGAAGAAAAAATGGGGGAAGAAAAGGAAAACTTTGCAAGAGGGTTTGGAAAAGGCATATAATTCATTAAAAGATAGATTGGAAAAATAAAACAATTCCCTGAAAAATGGAATATGTGCATTGGAAAAATAAAATAATACCTTAAATTTAAAAAAAAACTACAAAAAGGATTTAAAAAAGTAAATGAAGAAAATACTTCATTAAAAACCAGAACTGAACAAATGGAAATGAATAACTCCATGAGAAATCAAGAATCATTCAAGCAAAACAAAAAAAAAAAAAAATGAAAAAATAGAAAAAAAATGTTAAATACCTACTTGGGAAAGCATCAACAGACCTGGAAAATAGATCTAGGAGAGATAATTTAAGGATTATTGGACTCCCTGAAAATCATGATGAAAAAAGAGCCTAGACACTATTTTTTAGGAAATCTTTAAAGAGAATTGCCCAGATGCCATAGCATCAGAAAAACTTCATTGAATACCTCCTGAAAGAGACCCCAAAACTAAAACTCCAAAAATTATTGTGGCTAAATTTCAGAATTATCAGACCAAGAAAAAAATATTACAGAAAAAAAAAATTCAATTACTAAGGAGCCACAATAAGGATTACTTAGGATCTAGCAGCATCCATATTAAAAGATTGAAGGGCCTGGAATCTGATATTTTGAAAGGCAAAGGGGCTTGGAATGCAGCCAAGAATAAACTACCCTGTTAAACTGAGCATTTTCTTCCAGGGAAGAAGATAGGTATTCAATGAAGCAGATGAATTCCATTTATTTCTGATGAAAAAAATCAGAGCTAAACAAAAAATTTGACCTCCAAATATAGAACTCAAGAGAAGCATAAAAAGGTAAAAAGAACTCTTAAGAACTGTATTTCAGTTATGGATATGCATATGGGACTGCATGTATAATTTGATTTTACAGTTATAAAATAAAAAAAAGGAACTAGAGGTGGAAAGGAGATTGTACCAGAAAAAGGGAAAAGTGGACATTAAAAAGAGGGAAATTACATCACACAAAGAGGCAAAGGAAACCTATTTTATCTGAGGGAAAGAAGGAAGGAGATGAAAATTGTGTGAACCTTACTCTCATTAGACTTGGCTCAAAGAAAAATTATTAGACATATTTGGTTTACAGAAAAACTTCTTTCACTTTATTGAAAAGTGGGAGGGGAAAAGTGAAAAGGGAAGGCTTAGGATAAATAAAAGTGAATACAGAAATAATAGGGAAAAGGTATAAGAAAAGGGGGGCTCTGAGGGAGAGATATTCTAAAGGGATAGGGCTGCTTGAGGCAAGTGGTGCTTATAAATTAAATACTGGGGAGAGGGGTAAGGGAAAAAGGAAAGAGAAAAATATAATCTGGGGATAATAAGATGGCAGGAAATATAGTATTAGAAGTTTTAACTGGCAGGAAATACAGTATTAGAAGTTTTAACCATAAATATGAATGGGATGAACTCCCCCATAAAGCAGAGGTGGGTAGCAGACTGGATTAAAAGCCAGAATCCTACAATATGTTTTTTATAGAACACATATTTGAAGCAGAGTGATACATACAGAGTAAAGATAAAAGGCTGGATCAGAATCTATTATGCTTCAGGTGAAGTTAAAAAAAAAAAAAAAGCAGGGGTAGCCATCCTGATCTCAGATCAAGCAAAAGCAAAAATTGATCTAATTAAAAGAGATAAGGAAGGAAACTATATCTTGCTAAAGGATACCACAGATAATGAAACAATATCAGTACTAAACATATATCCACTAAGTAGTATAGCATCTAAATTTCGAAAAGAGAAGTTAAGAGAGCTGCAAGCATAAATAGCAAAACTACAATAGTGGGAGATCTCAACCTTGCTCTCTCAGAACTAGATAAATCAAATCACAAAATAAATAAGAAAGAAGTTAAAGAGGTAAATAAAATACCAGAAAAGTTAGGTATGATAGATCTTTGGAAAAAACTGAATGGAGACAGAAAGAAGTACATTTTCTTCTCAGCAGTTCATGGAACTTATACAAAAATTCACCATATATTAGGACATAAAGACTTCAAAATCAATTGCAGAAAAGCAGAAATAGTAATGCATTCTTTTCAGATCATAATGCAATAAAAACTACATTGACTAAAAAACCAAGAGAGAAAATTGAACAAAAAGCAGTTGGAAACTAAATGATCTCATTCTAAAGAATGAATGGGTAAAACAACTAATCATAGATACAATTCATAATTTCATCCAATGACAATAATGATACAACATACCAGAATTTTTGGGATGCAGCCAAAGTGGTAACAAGGGGAAATATTACATCTCCAGAGATTACTTGCAGAAAATAAAGAAAATATCAATGAATTGGGCTTGCAACTAAAAAAGCTAGAAAAAGAGCAAATTCAAAACCCCCAATCAAATTACTAAACTTCAAATTTTAAAAATAAAAAGAGAGATTATAAAGTTGAGTAAAAAAAACAACTATTGAATTAATAAATAAAACTAAGAGCTGGTTTAATGAAAAAAACAACAAAATAGATAAACCTTTGGTAAATTTGATTAGAAAAAAGAAAGAGGAAATTCAAATGTTAATCTTAAAAATGAAAAGGGAGAACTTTCCACTAATGAAGAAAAAATTAGAGCAATAATTAAAAGTTAGTTTGCCTAACTTTATGCCAATAAATTTGATAACCTAAGTGAAATGGATGGCTACCTTCCAAAATATAGGCTTCCCAGATTAACAGAGGAGGAAGTAAATTGCTTAAATACTCCTATTTTAGAAAAAATAAATAGAGCAAGCTATTAATCAACTCTCTAAGAAAAAAACCCCAGGACCAGATGGATTTATATGTGAATTCTACCAAACATTTAAAGAACAATTAACCCCAATATTATATAAACTATTTGAAAAAAAAAAAAAAAACAGGGAATGAAGGATTCCTACCAAATTCCTTTTATGACACAGACATGGTACTAATACCTAATCCAAGTAGGATGAAAACAGAAAGAAAATTATAAACCAATCTCTCTAATGAATATTAATGCAAAAATCTTAAATAAAATATTAGCAAAGAGATTACAGAAAATCATTCCAAGGGTAATATATCAGTACTAAGTGGGACTTATATTAAAATGCAGGGGTTATTCAATATTAGAAAAACTATTAGCATAATTGACTGTATCAATAACCAAATTAACAAAAAACCATATGATCATCTCAACAGATGCAGAAAAAGCATTTGATAAAATCTAACATCCATTCCTATTAAAAATACTTAAAAGTATAGAAATAAATTGACTTTCCTTTAACATAGTAGCAGCTATTTAAAACCCATCAGTAAGCATCATATGTCATGGGGATAAACTGGAACCATTCCCAATAAGATCAGTAGTGCAACAAGGTTGCTCATTATCATCATTAATATTGTATTAGAAATGCTAGCTTTGGCAATAAGAGATGACAAAGAGATTAAAGGACTTAGAGTAGGTAACGGGGAAACCAAATTATCACTCTTTGCAGATGCTTTGATGGTATACTTAGAGAATCCCACAGTATCTATTAAAAAGCTATTAGAAATAACCCACAACTTTAGCAAAGTTGCAGGATACAAAATAAATCCACATGAATCATCAGCATTTTTATACATCACTAACAAAATCCAATAGTAAGAGATACAAAGAGAAATTCCAATTAAAATAACCACTGATAGTATAAAATATTTGGGAATCTATCTGCTAAGGGAAAGTAAGGAACTATATGAGCAAAACTAAAAAAAAAACACTTTGCACACAAATTAGGTCAGATCTAAACAAGTGGAAAAATATCAAGTACTTCTGGATAGGATATACTAAAAATGAAAATACTACCTAAACAAATCTATTTATTTAGTACTATAGTAATCAAATTCCCAAGAAACCATTTTATTGACTTAGAAAAAAATAACAACAAAATTCATCTGGAAAAACAAAAGGTCAAGAATTTCAAGGGAATTAATGAAAAAAAAAAATCAAATGAAGATGGCTTAGCTATACCAGATCTAAAACTATATTATAAAGCAATGGTCATCAAAACCATTTGGTACTGGCTAAGAAATACAATAGTTGATCAGTGGAATAAGTTAGGTGCACAGGACAAAAGAGTCAATAATTATAGCAATCTAGCACTTAACAAACCCAAAGACCCCAGCTTTTAGGATAAGAGCTCATTATTTGACAAAAACTGCTGGGAAAATTGGAAACTAGTATGGCAGAAACTAAGCATTGATCCACACTTAACACAGTATACCAAGATAAAGTCAAAATGTGTTCATGATCTAGACATAAACAATGAGATTTTAAATAAATTAGAAAACCATAGGATAATTTACTTCTCAGATCTGTGGAGGAGGAAGGAATTTGTGGCCAAAGAAGAACTAGAAATCATTATTGATCACAAAATAGAGAATTTTGATTATATTACGTTAAAAAGTTTTTGTACAACCAAAACTAATGCAGACAAAATTAGAAGGGAAGCAATAAAATGGGAAAACATTCTTACAGTTAAAGGTTCTGATAAAGGCATCATTTCCAAATTATATAGAGAATTGACTCAAATTTATAAGAAATCAAGCTATTCTCCAATTGATAAATGGTCAAAGGATATGAACAGACAATTGTCAGATTAAGAAACTTAAACTATTTCTAGTCATATGAAAAGGTACTCCAAATCATTATTGATCAGAAAAATGAAAATTTAAGATAACTCTGAGATACCACTACACACCTTTCAGATTGGCTAGTATGACAGGAAAAGATAATGATAAATGTTGGAGAGGATGAGGGAAAATTGGGACACTGATACATTATGGGTGGAATTCTGAATGAATCCAACCATTCTGGAGAGCAATTTGGAATTATATTCAAAAAGTTATCAAACTGTGCATGCCCTTTGATCCAGCAGTGGGCTTATATTCCAAAGAGATCTTAAAGAAGGGAAAGGGACCCACATGTGCAAAAATTGTTGTGGCAGTCCTTTTTGTAGTGGCTAGAAACTGGAAATTGAAAGGGAGGATGTCCATCAATTGGAGAATGCCTGAATAAATATTGTGGTATATGAGTGTTATGGAATATTATGGCTCTGTAAGAAATGACCAGCAAGATGATTTTAGAGAAGCTTGAAGAGACTTACATGAATTGACGGTAAGTGAAATGAGCAGAACCAGGAGATCATTATGCACAGCAACAAGAAACTTATTTGATGATCAAGTCTGATAGATGTGGCTCTCTTCAACAATGAGCTTATTCAAACAAGTTCCAATTGTTTAGTAATGAAAAGAATCAGCTACATACAGAGAGAGAACTATGGGAAATGAATGTGGACCACAACATAGCATTTCCACTCTTTCTGCTATTGTTTGCTTGGACAACCTGCCATCTTGAGGAGGGAGTGGGGGAAAGGAGGGGAAAAGTTGGATTAAAGGTTTTGCAAGGGTCAATGCTGAAAAATTACTCATGCATATGTTTTGTAAATAAAATCTATAATAAAAAAGTCATTCTGGATAGAGGTATTTTTACTGGGGTTCTTGATTTTGTTTCTTTTTAAATTTTTGTTAATTATATTTTAATACAGTTTATTTTTGTGATGTTTAAAAATAATATTCTAAGAAAGGATTCATAATCTTCACTAGGATGCCAAAGAGGTCTGTAACCCTAAAGTAATTGAGAACCCATGTTCTAGAGGAAACAAATCCATCCAATATCTTTTTTATCAAGTTGCTTTGAAGAGGAAGGAAAAAAAAAACTGAAAAATGACAACAGCAAAATAATAACATATTCATGAACCCAATAAGAATGACAAAGTTGTTCCTCACATTATTCTCAGACAGTTAGTAAAATTATCATTATCCCAATTTTATAGATGAGGAAAGATGAGTGTGCTTTTTATTCTAAAAGTGGTACAACTAATAGAGGTCAAATCTTGAATTCAAGACCTATAACTCTTTCAATAACATTATACACCTAAGAAACATTTTCAGCTTAGCACTAAGAAAATTCTAACCAATGTCATTAGGGAAATAATTGAAGAATTTTATATGCTGATAAACTGTTGTACAGCTCTGGGGAGAGATTATGGAGATTATCAGAAAATAAGTTATGAACAGATAAAAGAATAAAGAATAAAATTGCCTGCTAGCCTATTAGTGAAAGACTATGAGACTCAGTACTGTTATCCTGCTGGACTGTCTCTTTAGAGTTATAGTATGGCCATGGCTCCTGTTATTTTTGTAGTTATAGCTATTGAAAACCCAAAAATGAAAGTTCCTGTTACAAGTTCTGGCCACCAAAGTCTTTGGAATTGCCAAGTGGTCCTATATTAGAAGCTATGATTTTGTCAGTAAGAATGACTTTAAAGAAGAGATATTACTTGGTTTGCATAACACCCTAAGGACATGAGACTTTTCTATCATATTTTCAGCTGAAATCTTTCCCATGTGTCTTCTCCCTCATTATAGTGTGAATTCCTTGTGCATTGGGAACACTGCTTAACACAGTGCTGGATACATAGTAATGTGTTTTTTTTTTTTCTTAATTTACATGTTTTATTTATTCATTCCTTTAGTTGGAGATGTGGGAATAGAGTTCAGGTGAAAAATGAGGACTGTAATTGTAGATTTTAGTGTCATCTGCATAGAGATCAGAGTTAAACACATGGGAGTTGAGAAGATAACAAAGAGAGAATATAATTGAAGAAAAATGAAGACCTGGGATAGGACCATTGGGGATACATTCTCATATCAAGATCCAGGAATATATTATATTCTTGCCAAAGAGACTCATAGGGATTAGACAGTTTAGAATAAAACCATGGCAGGGTGATATCCCAAAAACCAGGGCAAGATTCTCTAGGAGGAAGGTGGCGTCAATAGCATTAAATGTTGTTAAGAAATGTACAGATTGAGAAAAGATGATTGGATTTGTAAGTAAAAAGAGAAGTTATAGAAAAGAGTTTGGATTGAGAAGTGAGTAGGAGGCTAGAAAATGGAGACAAGAAGGCCCCTGACCCTGTAGGTTTGGCTATGAAAGAGAGTAGACTTATTGGAGAATAACTTCATGGAAAGAAAGGATCCAGTAAAGGTTCTTTTTAAGAACAGGAGAACTCTGGGGACATCTAGGCAGGATAGCACCTCTGAGATTGGAGTAAATGAAAAAGAAATTGATTTGAATATGACAGTGAAAGGATTTGAAGTGTGATTTGAAATATGAAGTAGTAGTATTAATACCAATAAATATTTTTCACTGAAATATGAGAAAAGTTCCTGGGCTGACATTGACTGGGGAAGAAGGAGATGACATTGGTTTGAAGAGAGAAGATATTGGGAGAATCATTGTGACAAGTTTGATAAAATCAGTTAAAGAAGAATAAAATATCATAGCAAGATAGATAGATTCAATGCAGATCCTTGTGGATGACACAGCTGATTCAACAGATGCTGAATCCGCAGAGATGTGATCAAGATAAGCAGCAAATGAAAGAAATCACTGATGTTTAAATTCAGTAGTATCATTACTCATACAACAGAAGACCCCATCCTCATCTCAACACCTACCAGGAGATTGAATAGGGCATATGCAAAGGCATGCAAATCACAGTAAATATAAATAAAGGCTGATATCTAAGACTGACATTTGAATGACTTTTAAGGAGGAATGCAACAGAAGCAACGTGTAAGGTAGGGGAAAAGAAGGTAGTGGGATAAGATTTATCAAATATGAGATGCTATATATCCAGAGGGGAATGTGACTTGGGATATGTATCTGCAAAAGAAACAAAGTCCTTGTTTGTTTTAATCTGAGTTACAAAGGCCCAAATAAATAATTAAGTTTAAGTTTCTTTGATAATGACTTTTTTGATCTCAGTACTTAAAATGGAATCTAAGGTCTAGGAGTAATGAATACTAATTCTTTCATCCTAGATTTTAGGTACTTCTCTTAGCTTTGTGTAATGTGCAAAACTTGATCAATATTCCTTGTCTTCTTGAATTCAGATCAAAACCCCCCAAACAAAAAACTCTTGCTGAAATAGCAGAAAGCTAAGCCTAGTGACATTTAACCTTTCATATTCCTTTAGTTTATAAGACTTTAATTCTATTTTGAGAATTCAGTCATTTATCCAATTCTGAATTCATCCAACTATATTATCATCTCATTCACATCTGTATATCCACAAATAACATGAGAATCACTCTCAGATACTCTTCTGAAGCTTAGGTAAACAAAATCAATATTTGTTCCATACAAATAATAATGCTATTTACTTAATATTAGAGTTTCTTTTCTGTATAGAGAAACTGAGTAGAAAACTGTCCCTGAATTTTCTAATCCTATAGGTTACAGACTTGCTTGCTTGATGCCAAACCATCTGCTTGACATCTGTGGAATAACTGATTTTGTTTTGAATTAGCTGAGTTGATTAGCTGGCATTGGTAGACACAACTGCTGTCAGATCTAGTAAGTGATAGCCAATATGAGAATGACCTTCTATCTCCTTAGAAACACTCATAATCATAGTATGTAACTCCAAACTTTAGACCAAAATGAACATTGAGTGTGTCTAAATATCTTAATCTCAGATGGTCTTGGATTTGCCACAGATGGTTTCACGGATTCAGTTTCTTGAACCAATTCATTTCTAACACCTACTTAACAGTTCACCATAACCCTCAAACATTCATTCTACATCTTTAATCAGGGACTCAGAAGAGGCTTTATTTGGGGCTCTGGAGGTGGAGGCTAGTCTTACGCCTATAATTTTGTCCAGGTAAGAATCTTGCAGTAGGGTGACTCCCTCCATTGATTTAGAGGAATGATTTCCCTGTAACTCATAGTACTGGAGACTTCCATAGGACCCTGAGTGTAACCTGGTCATGGTTAAATAGTTAACAGAGATATTATTTGTATAGTCCTCTTAATTCAAGACATTTGTTTAGCTCTTATTCTGGCTAATTCTCTAAATATAGAATGTGTATGTATGTGTATGTACACATGCATGGGGAAAACAAAAAGCATGGGCTAGACATAATTTGGCATGCAAAGGATGTGATTTGCAGGTGAGCCAATATCATATATAGATTGCAATGATGTCGCTTGCATATGTTTGTCTCAGAAAATTCAGATCAGAGTAACCAGTGCAAATAAAGTATTTTCCTTAGAAATGGTTTGAGTTCTTAGATTTGTAATAGATTGAAATTCTACTTTTGTATGGGCTCTTTAATCTCTAACTCATCTCTAAAATCCTTCTACCTCTAACTGTCTGGAAATTTGGGGTCAAAGTCATTGGAGATCTGATATTCCACTTCTCCTACTTTGTATTTGTATGAAAGAAGTTAAATTGCTTAATGACGCTGAATCTTCATCTCCTCATTTCTATGAGAAAATTGGACTAAATGATCTCTGAAGGCCTTTATACTTCAGAATCCATAATATGGCCATGGAATGAAACCTGGGTAGAATTTCCCATCATATCACTTAACTAGCATTATGCTTCCAGAGCTCTCAAACCACAGATGGTAATGGGGTGAACAAATGGTCAGAGACAGGACTCTGTCGCTTTCACCATACTCATATTCAGATCCCAGTTCTTAATGGCAGTCTCAGGGTGCATCACTAGCATACCAGAGGCCAGTGTAATGGGAATATTTCTCATTTTCCAGGGCAGAAAAGAGTGCTTGTGGTTATTTATAGATCAGAGTACAGGCCAGGATAGTAGTATAAACTCTTCTCCTTAGATTATACTACCTTTGAAAAACAAAAGATTTACATAAGTCCCTATAAGAATCTTTGAAAACAGTTGCAAAAATGCCCTGAAACTTGGGACAGTTCATCTTCCACTCTGAAAGTAGAGCCTACTTTAACATAGAGTTAAAAGTCAAGTAATAGACTGGAAAAATGAGCAAACAACAGAACAAATTCTGTCCATAAAAAGATCAAAACAAACTGGAAAAAAAAAGATAATCAAGTCAAAGTTCCTACATCCAAAGTCTCTAAGAAAAATATGAATTGGTCTCAGGCCATGAAAGTGCTCAAAAATGATTTAGAAAACTAAGAAAGAAGGGTAGAGGAAACACTAGGACGAGATCACACAGTTTGTGAGTGTTAAGTGTCTGAGGCTGGATTTGAATGAATCCAGGGTTAATACTCTCTCCACTGGGTCAGTGCTCTATCCACTGTGTCATCTAGCTATCCCATGGGATAATATCTTTAAGAAATTAAGGGATGAGCAAAACATATTATAAATTTATAAAAATAAGAGCTATTCCCTAATTGACAAATGAACAAAAGATATGAACTGTTTTTAGGTGAAGTAATCAAAAGCATCTATAACCATATGAAAAAATTCTCTAACTCACTATTGATTGGAGAAATGAAAATTTAAAAAAAATTATGAGGTACTACTCCATACCTATTATATTGACTAATAGCACAAAAAAGGAAGATGACAAATGGTGAAGGGGATAAGGGAAAATGAGATTGTTGGTGGGATTGTGAACCATTCTGTAGAGAAAATTGAAACTATGCCCAAAGGTCTATAAAATCATATATACCCTTTGACCTACTAGGTCTGTAGCACAAAAGAGATTTTTTTTGAAAAGGAAAAGGCTTATGTGTATAGAAATATGTATATATTTTTCTTTTTCTTTGAGGGTTTTTTGATCTTTTAAAATAATATGATTATAATGAACATGTTTTGCATGATCACTCCTGCATAAACTAAGTTTAATTACTTGTCTTTTTAATGGGGAAGCAGTAAGGTAGAAGGAAAGGAGGGAATTTTAGACTCAAAGTTTTAAAAATGAATGTTTTTATATATAATGGGGGAAAATAAAACAACTAAATATTAAAAAAAATAGATACATAGTTTAATTTGTAACCTGACTTTAACTATTTTTATAAAGTTTGTCTTCTTAGGGCATGTATGTGATTATGACTTTGTTTAATTAAGTTTGTTCAAATTTATGACTTTGAAGGAAGTATGGGATTATTGGTCCTACCTTCTATTTTACTTTTATGGTCACAAGGAATGTACAAAATTGCAGTATGTAAAAGAATTATTCTTGGATCACTCTAAACTAATTTTTCCTGTAGAAGTCTTCTCAAAATTCTCATAATCAGATTTTCTCTGAGGCTTAAACTGTTTACATATAACAATAAAACCTAGGTTTCTATCTCCAAAATATCTGCTTTGTGATACACACACACACACACACACACACACACACACACACACACACACACACACACATTTGGCATTACTTACCTAGCATATAAACTCAGAAAAGAGAGCTTTCTCAAGTAAATTATGTTTTGAGGTTCTTTTATCCTTATATGCTGAATTTAGTTGTTTCTGATTCCTACTTCATTTAGATTATTTTAGCTTTTGAATTTAATTGAAATTCTGAAAGAGCTATCTCCTTTCCCTATTTCTCTTGATATTATAGACCTTTTCCCCTACAAATTTTTTTTCATAATTTTGTCCATTTCTATAAAGTAGCCCTTTGATAGTTTTTGTTATAGTGCTAAATTTTTAAAGTTATTTAGATAGTCTCATCATTTTAATTTAATTTAATGTGGACTATCTAGATCCAGACAACTAGTGTACATGTTTAGTCCACATAAAATTGAATTATTTTTCATTATTGAAATATTATTTAAACCTTCAAATATATTGTTTGTTGTAAAGACAACAATGTCCAATGATTGACTCACTCAAAGTAAGATGTCACATACTCATAAAAAACTAAATTAATCAGAGACTTTAAAGTGCAAAAAGTCCTTGGATATAATGGGGTTATGTCAACATACTTTTCCATAACTCCAGTGTAAATAACTTCAGGCTAGCTCCACTGAAACAGCAAGTGAGAAGGCTTGGGATTTGCTGGATCTGGACATTACCTTGACTGTAGCCACAGGAATTTTCACATTCTGGACAGTGTGGGAAGTCAGAAGTCTGAGTAGAGGAGGGAACTGAGAAACCTCTGCTGACAAGGGACACCAGACCCAGCTGTTCTAGAGACACCCCTTTAAGAGAAGGAAACAGTACACACTCACTGAGTGCAGAAATAGTAAGGCAGTGATGTTGCTGGCTAAGGGCACTTAAAGAAATGCTGAATTCTTGGTGTTGGTTCCAAGACAGAGGGGCTAATTGAAGGTTATTGCTATAGGAAGGTTCTCAGGGAGCAAAAACATTTCCAACATAATGTTCTGAGGAGTCCTAGTTCTGGCTTGTTTTGGGGTGATTATACCAGGGGTAAAATTCAAAAAAATAATAACAAGAAGTATCTGAGGGCAGAGACACCATCCCTCACACTCTAAAATAGGTCATTATAACAACAAGCTATTATAAGTAAATTAAACAAAAGTAAAGAATCTAACAACAAAGAATTATTGTGTTAGTAGAGAAAACCAGGGTCATCTTCAGAGGAAGATACTGAAACAAACAAACAAAAAATCTCTCCTATTCCAAAGAGTAATCTCAAATTATCCAAAAAGTTTCAAAATAATTCGTAGATGAAATAAAAAAGACTTAAAAATCAAATGATTGAAATTGATGAAAAGTTAAAAAAATAACAATCCCCCCAAATAAGATTATTTATCTATTTATTTATTTATCTATCTATCCATTCATTCATTCATTTATTCATTTATTTATTTGCTGAGGCAATTGGGGTCAAGTGACCTGCTCAAGGTCACACACTAGGAAGTCTTAAGTGTATGAGATCAAATTTGCACTCAGATCTTCCTGACTTCAGGGCTTGTGCTCTATCCACTGTGCCACCTACTTGCCCTTCAAAATAAGATAATAAAAAGAAACCAACCAAAGAAAAAATAATAATTCCCCCCAAAGTAAGATTATAAAAAGAAGTCAAAAAACTGGAAAAAGAGATCCAAAATATTAAGGAAGAAAATGACTCCTTGAAAATTAGAATAGGGCAAGGAGAAATCAGCAAAGTTATGAGAGCAAGAAATAGTAAAATAAAAAGCATGAAAAATAGAAGATAATGTAAAACATCATTTAAGAAAAACAACTGATCTGGAGAACAGAGTAAGAAGAAAATACATAAAAATACTTGAAGTACTTTAAAGCTACAATAAAAAAAGAAACTTGATACAATAATACAAGAAATAACTAAAGAAAATTATCCTGAAGTATTAGAACAATAAAAGAAAGGAGAAATAATAGAAAAAAATTCACTGATAACCACCTGAAAGTGATCCTAGGAGGATAATCTATAAGAATATCATAGCCAAATTCAGAAACTTCCAAAGGAGAAAACATTATTAGCAACAGAGGAAAAAATCAAATATATCAGAGACATGATTAGAATTATCTAAGAGCTATCTGCAGCTACACTAAAAGGATTTAGATCTTGCAGCACTATGTATCGAAGAGCAAAAAAACTGGAGTTGTGGTTAAAAATATACCCAGAAAAGTTAAGCATAATCCCAAGTTAAAAAAAAGAAATTCAATGATTTTCCAAACTTAGAGGATTTTGTTGCTAAAAGACCTAAACTTAATAGAAAATTTAATACCAAGATAACTATAAGGTAAACATCAAAGACTAATTACATGACACTCCAGGAAACATGTTTACTTTTTATATGTGGAATTATAAACTGTGTTTCTAAGATTGTTGTTAATAATTGGGTAGTTGAAAGGAGAAATTAGTGTTTAACTGAGTATAATGTGATTCTAAGAATCAAAACTAGTAGGAAAAAGGTAAAAATAGTAATTATTTCGCACAAATGAGGTGCAAGAGAAAAAAAAAGTGATAAAATAAAATTAGATGGGGGAGGAGGGCTGATAGTTTTTTAACTCTATTCTCATCAGGAATGGGTTAAAAAGGAAACAATAAATATGTATCTAGATGTTATAAAAGTCTTATAAATTCAGAAAGAAATAAGAGGGTAAAGAGATAGAGAGGAGGGTGAGAATGAATTAGGGATTTTTTGAGAACTCTGTTCATATCAGATCTGGGTTTAAGAGAGAACAACAAAGGAATAAAAATCTAAATTTATAAAGAAATAAGAGGGTGAGAGTTTAGGATAAGGGAGTGTATGTAGGTTAACAAGAAAGGGATAAAAGGTATGTGTTTGTGAACATACAGACATATTTGGGAGGATATAAAAGTCTTCTAAATTCAGATATAAAAAAGAGAGCAAGGGGAAAGGATGGGGTGAGGCAGATTATAAGGGAAGGATCTTTGAAGAAGAGGGTAGGTTAAGTAACAGGAGGGCAAGATACACAGTAGAAGTAAAGCAGAGGAATAAGGAAGAGTAGAAAATAAAATATATACACAAACATAAAATAAAGATCAAGAGTAGAATTTATTATGTAGAAAAAACAGGGTTGGTGTAATCATGATCTTAGACAAATTTAATATTAGAATTGATTCAATCAGAACATAAAAATAGGGAAACTACACTATACTTCAACCATATTAATAATGTATGAAATTATTAAAAATAACTAGCCAGTGTAAGGGATATTGCTCTGATATGAGAAATGATGAGCTAGTGAATTTAGACAAATTATGGAAAGACTTGAACTTATAAGGAAGATCTATCTACCTTCAGAAAAACAAAAGGTAAGTGAAAATAAGCATAGGAGTTTTTACATATATATACATACATATATATATGTATATATATATAATATATGAATGATTGTAGATGTCTATGTGCATTTATGTTTTATTCCTCTATATCTCTGTATCTGTATATGCATATGTATCTATATGTCTGTCTGTCTATCTATCTATCTATCCATCTATCTACTATCTCAGCTTCATTGTAACCTTGCAGAGGAAGGGGGGGGAAGAAAGGGGAAATAGTAAAAATCGCAAAGCAGAGAACAAAGAAAAACCTATAAGAATGCAAAGATGCATGGTTCTTTTTTTTTTTTTTAATTTTTTATTTTATTTTATAATTATAACATTTTTTTGACAGTACATATGCATGGGTAATTTTTTACAACATTATCCCTTGCACTTACTTCTATTCAGATTTTTTCCCTTCCTCCCCCAACCCCCTCCCCCAGATGGCAAGCAGACTTATATATGTTAAATATATTACAGTATAATTTAGATACAATATATGTGTGTAGAACCGAATTTTTTGTTGCACAGGAAGAATTGGATTCAGAAGGTAACAATAACAGTTTACATTCATTTCCCAGTGTTCCTTTTCTGGATGTAGCTGGTTCTGTCCATCATTAATCAATTGGAATTGGATTAGTTCTTCTCTATGTTGAAGAAATCCACTTCCATCAGCATACATCCTCGTACAGTATCATTGTTGAAGTGTATAATGATCTTCTGGTTCTGCTCGTTTCACTCAGCATCAGTTGATGTAAGTCTCTCCAAGCCTCTCTGTATTTCTCCTGTTGGTCATTTCTTATAGAACAATAATATTCCATAACATTCATATACCATAGTTTACCCAACCATTCTCCAATTGATGGACATCCATTCATCTTCCAGCTTCTAGCCACTATGAAAAGGGCTGCCACAAACATTTTGGCACATACAGGACCCTTTCCCTTCTCTAGTAGTTCCTTGGGGTATAAGCCCAGTAGTAGTATGGCTGGGTCAAAGGGTATGCACATTTTGATAACTTTTTGGGCATAATTCCAGATTGCTCTCCAGAATGGTTGGATTCTTTCACAACTCCACCAACAATGCATCAGTGTCCCAGTTTTCCCACAGCCCCTCCAACATTCATCGTTATTTGTTCCTGTCATCTTAGCCAATCTGACAGGTGTGTAATGATACCTCAGCGTTGTCTTAATTTGCATTTCTCTGATCAATAGTGATTTGGAACACTCTTTCATATGAGTGGAAATAGTTTTAATTTCATCATCTGAAAATTGTCTGTTCATATCCTTTGACCATTTATCAATTGGAGAATGGCTTGATTTCTTATATATTAAAGTCAATTCTCTGTATATTTTGGAGATGAGGCCTTTATCAGAACCTTTAACTGTAAAATTTTTTTCCCAATTTGTTACTTCCCTTCTAATCTTGTTTGCATTAGTTTTGTTTGTGCAGAAACTTTTTAATTTGGTGTAATCAAAATGTTCTATTTTGTGATCAATAATGGTCTCTAGTTCTCCCTTGGACACAAACTCCTTCCTCCTCCACAAGTCTGAGAGGTAAACCATCCCATGTTCCTCCAATTTATTTATGATTTCGTTCTTTATGCCTAAATCTTGGACCCATTTTGATCTAATCTTAGTATGTGGTGTTAAATGTGGGTCCATGCCTAGTTTCTGCCATACTAATTTCCAGTTTTCCCAGCAGTTTTTGTCAAATAATGAATTCTTATCCCAAAATTTGGGATCTTTGGGTTTGTCAAAGATTAGATTGCTATTTTTATTCACTATCTTGCCCTGTGAACCTAACCTATGCCACTGATCAACTAGTCTATTTCTTAGCCAATACCAAATGGTTTTGGTGACTGTTGCTTTATAATATAGCTTTAAATCAGGTACACTTAGACCACCTTCCTCTGACTTTTTTTTCATTAGTTCCCTTGCAATTCTCGACCTTTTATTCTTCCATATGAATTTTGTTGTTATTTTTTCTAGGTCATTAAAATAGTTTCTTGGGAGTCTGATTGGTATAGCACTAAATAAATAGATTAGTTTGGGGAGTATTGTCATCTTTATTATATTCGCTCGGCCTATCCAAGAACATTGAATGTCTTTCCAATTATTTAAATCTGACTTTATTTTTGTGGCAAGTGTTTTGTAATTTTGCTCATATAATTCCTGACTCTCCTTTGGTAGATATATTCCCAAATATTTGATACTATCGACTGTTATTTTGAATGGAATTTCTCTTTGTATCTCTTGCTGTTGGATTGTGTTGGTAATGTATAAAAATCCTGAGGATTTATGTGGATTTATTTTGTATCCTGTGACTTTGCTAAAATTCTGAATTATTTCTAATAGCTTTTTAGCAGAGTCTTTGGGGTTCTCTAAGTATACCATCATGTCATCTGCGAAAAGTGACAATTTGATTTCTTCATTTCCTACTCTAATTCCTTGGATCTCTTTCTCGGCTCTTATTGCCAAGGCTAGAGTTTCTAGTACTATATTGAATAGTAATGGTGATAGTGGGCAACCTTGTTTAAGATGCATGGTTCTAAACACAGTATATATTATTTGTTATATAGGATTTGTTGAAATGGAAATTAATTGCTTCATATTTTGAATACTCTTATCTTCTATGCTCATGACAATGTTTTTTTCCTTTATTATTTTGTATTTATATTTAAAATTTTCTTAAAGAATTTTGAGCATTAAGCCATTTTGAGTATTATACATGCACAAATTAATTACAAAAGATCTATGAAAAAAGACACTATACATCCAAAGAAAGAATTAATTATTTTATATATATACACATACATATTTGTGTTTTATGGAACCCATCTCTAGAGTAGGGTTGGGGCATGGAAGAGGGAAAAAAGAAAGAAATATAATTTTATCACATATTTTAAATGAATTTCATTATTACTTTTTCTAATTCTGTGATGTTCTGTTTCTCTCTAAATTGTAATCATTTTCTTGGGGGCAGGTTTCTTGGGGAGCTTCTGGAGGCAGCCTTAGTTTCAGTTCAGTTCAATAATCCTAAAATGCAGCCAGGAGTTAAAGTCCTTTACTATCTCTTTCCAAATCTTATCTCCAGATCCTTTATTTTCTCCTTCGAGTCTTGTCTCTTTCACCTGGGGCTCAGCTAGCCTTCTCAGAGGTCTGTCTCTCTCCTTGGATCCTGAGAGCTCTTGGCCGATGGTGTCCAGCTTCTCATCTTCCCAATGTCTCCAGCCAGCACGAAGGTAGATGTTGGAATGAATCAGACTTCGCCTCCAAGAGTGTGGGATTGTGAGTTTCCCAGAAGTCAATCCTAGTTGTGAATCTCCCAAAGTCCTCTCCTCTGAAGTCCCCTGAATTTCTCCCAGGAAGTCCTCTCCTTGACTGAATCCAGACTCTGACTCTCTCCACTGAATCCTGGCTCCTTATATCCTCCCAGAGAATGGGCTTGTGAGTACTCCCTGGGCTTGTGGGAGCTCCTTAAAAGTGTGCTCTTTTAAAGGTGTGAATCTCATGGAATTCTAGTAAATATATTACTGAACTAGAGAACTATTAAGTACCATGCTAAATAAGATAATTATATTCATTCCAGTGACTTAGCATCTTATAAGAATCCTAACATAATTCAGTAAAAAAATTGGTTATTTAATTGGGATTGCATTGAATATATAAATTGTTTAGATAAGATTTTCAATTTTATTGTATTAGTCCTACCTAGTCATGAAAATAAAAATTTCTTCAATTATTTAAATCTGATTTTATTTGTATAATTTTTAAATTAACTTATTTATATAGGATTTGTTTTGGCAGGGATGTTCTTAGGCATTTTATACTATATAGATTTATTTTAAATTGGGTGTCTCAACTACTTCTTGAAGGGTTTTGTTTGTGATATGTAGGAATGTTGATTATTTATATGGTTTCACTTTATATCCTGTTACTTTGCAGAAGTTATTGTTTCAATTAACATTTTAGTTGAGGTTTTGGTATTATCCAGGTATATCTTCATATCATCAGCAAAAAGATATAATTGACCCCCAACCAAAAATTAAACTTGAAATACAAAAATTAAAAGGAGAAATCAATAATATTGAAAGTAAAAAAAACTATTGAATTAATAAATAAAACCAAGAGTTGGTTTTATGAAAAAGCCAATAAAATAGATAAACCTTTGGTAAATCTGATCAGAAAAAAGAAAGAGGAAAATCTAATTGTTAGTCTTACAAATGAAAAGGGGGATCTTTCCACCAATGAAGAGGAAATTAGAGAAATAATAAGGAGTTACTTTGCCCAACTTTATGCCAATAAATTCGATAACTTAAATGAAATGGAAGAATACCTTCAAAAATATAGCTTGCCCAGATTAACAGAGGAAGAAGTAAGTAGTCTAAATAGTCCCATCTCAGAAAAAGAAATAGACCAAGCTATTAACCAACTTCCTAAGAAAAAGTCCCCAGGACCAGATGGATTTACAGGTGAATTCTACCAAACATTTAAAGAACAACTAACTCCAATGCTATGTAAACTATTTGAAAAAATAGGGATTGAAGGAGTCCTACCAAATTCCTTCTATGACACAGACATGGTACTGATACCTAAACCAGGTAGATCGAAAACTGAGAAAGAAAATTATAGACCAATTTCCTTAATGAAAATTGATGCTAAAATCTTAAATAAGATATTAACAAATAGACTTCAGAAAATCATCCCCAGCATAATACACTATGACCAAGTGGGATTTATACCAGGAATGCAGGGCTGGTTTAATATTAGGAAAACTATTAGTATAATTAACCATATTAATAATCAAATTAATAAAAACCATATGATCATCTCAATAGATGCAGAAAAAGCATTTGATAAAATCCAACATCCATTCCTACTAAAAACGCTTGAGAGTATAGGAATAAATGGACTATTCCTTAAAATAATAAGAAGCATATATTTAAAACCTTCAGTAAACATCATATGTAATGGTGATAAACTAGAACCTTTCCCTGTAAGATCAGGAGTGAAACAAGGTTGCCCACTATCACCATTACTATTCAATATAGTACTAGAAACTCTAGCCTCGGCAATAAGAGCCGAGAAAGAGATTCAAGGAATTAGAGTAGGAAATGAAGAAATCAAATTATCACTTTTTGCAGATGACATGATGGTATACTTAGAGAACCCCAAAGACTCTGCTAAAAAGCTATTAGAAATAATTCAGAATTTTAGCAAAGTCACAGGATACAAAATAAATCCATATAAATCCTCAGGATTTTTATACATAACCAACACAATCCAACAGCAAGAGATACAAAGAGAAATTCCATTCAAAATAACAGTCGATAGTATAAAATATTTGGGAATATATCTACCAAAGGAGAGTCAGGAAGTATATGAGAAAAATTACAAAACACTTGCCACAAAAATAAAGTCAGATTTAAATAATTGGAAAGACATTCAGTGTTCTTGGATAGGCCAAGCGAATATAATAAAGATGACAATACTCCCCAAAGTAATCTATTTATTTAGTGCTATACCAATCATACTCCCAAGAAACTATTTTAATGACCTAGAAAAAATAACAACAAAATTCATATGGAAGAATAAAAGGTCGAGAATTGCAAGGGAACTAATGAAAAAAAAATCAGAGGAAGATGGTCTAAGTGTACCTGATTTAAAGCTATATTATAAAGCAACAGTCACCAAAACCATTTGGTATTGGCTAAGAAATAGACTAGTTGATCAGTGGCATAGGTTAGGTTCACAGGGCAAGATAGTGAATAAAAATAGCAATTTAATCTTTGACAAACCCAAAGATCCCAAATTTTGGGATAAGAATTCATTAGTTGACAAAAACTGCTGGGAAAACTGGAAATTAGTATGGCAGAAACTAGGCATGGACCCACATTTAACACCACATACTAAGATTAGATCAAAATGGGTCCAAGATTTAGGCATAAAGAACGAAATCATAAATAAATTGGAGGAACATGGGATGGTTTACCTCTCAGACTTGTGGAGGAGGAAGGAGTTTGTGTCCAAGGGAGAACTAGAGACCATTATTGATCACAAAATAGAACATTTTGATTACACCAAATTAAAAAGTTTCTGCACAAACAAAACTAATGCAAACAAGATTAGAAGGGAAGTAACAAATTGGGAAAAAAATTTTACAGTTAAAGGTTCTGATAAAGGCCTCATCTCCAAAATATACAGAGAATTGACTTTAATTTATAAGAAATCAAGCCATTCTCCAATTGATAAATGGTCAAAGGATATGAACAGACAATTTTCAGATGATGAAATTAAAACTATTTCCACTCATATGAAAGAGTGTTCCAAATCACTATTGATCAGAGAAATACAAATTAAGACAACTCTGAGATGTCATTACACACCTGTCAGATTGGCTAAGATGACAGGAACAAATAACGATGAATGTTGGAGGGGCTGTGGGAAAACTGGGACACTGATGCATTGTTGGTGGAGTTGTGAAAGACTCCAACCATTCTGGAGAGCAATCTGGAATTATGCCCCAAAAGTTATCAAAATGTGCATACCCTTTGACCCAGCCATACTACTACTGGGCTTATACCCCAAGGAACTACTAAAGAAGGGAAAGGGACCTGTATGTGCCAAAATGTTTGTGGCAGCCCTTTTCATAGTGGCTAGAAGCTGGAAGTTGAATGGATGTCCATCAATTGGAGAATGGTTGGGTAAACTATGGTATATGAATGTTATGGAATATTATTGTTCTATAAGAAATGACCAACAGGAGAAATGCAGAGAGGCTTGGAGAGACTTAAATCAACTGATGCTGAGTGAAACGAGCAGAACCAGAAGATCATTATACACTTCAACAATGATACTGTATGAGGATGTATGCTGATGGAAGTGGATTTCTTCAACATAGAGAAGAGCTAATCCAATTCCAATTGATTAATGATGGACAGAATCAGCTACATCCAGAAAAGGAACACTGGGAAATGAGTGTAAACTGTTATTTTTACCTTCTGAATCCAATTCTTCCTGTGCAACAAAAAATTCGGTTCTACACACATATATTGTATCTAGAATATACTTTAATATATTTAACATATATAAGACTGCTTGCCATCTGGGGGAGGGGGTTGGGGGAGGAAGGGAAAAAATCTGAATAGAAGTAAGTGCAAGGGACAATGTTGTAAAAAATTACCCATGCATATGTACTGTCAAAAATGTTATAATTATAAGATAGAATAAAAATAAAAAAAAATTAAAAAAATAGATGCCTTATGTTTTCTTCTATTTTTCAGTCTTTTGACATCATTTGAATATTAATTATTATATTATAAAATAATTAATTTTTGTTTGGTTCATTCTAATTTTCAAGAAGTTTCTTGTTTGGTAAGATTTTGTACCAGTTGCTTCAAATTTTCTTTTATCTAGTATTTTAATTTAATTTGCCAACCTGTTAATTCTTTTAAAAATCATTCTAACTTCATCAATTTCAGTTTCACTTGTGGCAAATCTATATTTTTCTTTGAGACTTTGCTTATAGATGTTTTGGAATTATTCTTCTCTTTTGGGTTTATATCTTCTCTGCCACTACAGTAATTCTCTCCTCCTCTTACTCCTCCTCCTTCTCCTTCTGCTCTTCCTCCTCCTCCTCCTCTTCCTCTTCCTCCTCCTACTTCTCCTTCTCCTTTTCCTTCTCCCTCCTCAGGCAATCAGGGTTAAGTGATTTACCCAGAGTCACATAGCTAGAGAGTGTTAAGTATCTGAGACAAGATTTGAACTCAGTTCCTCCAGACTTCAGAGCTGATGCTCTATCTACTGTGCCACCTAGCTGCCCCCACAATAATTTTCTTATTGTGGAAGTTTTTGTTTTTGTGTTGCTGTTTGTTTAATTACTCATTCTCCAATATTGAGCTCCATGAATGGAATTTTGTGTTAGGAACATTGTCCCTAGTTCAGGTGATGTCTGAGGCTTACATGACTTTCTCCCTAATTCTGTTTGTTCCAACTGCTGTTTCTCTGGATACTGAATGCTGTATTCTTCAAGTACTTTAGGGGAGGCTAACAACAAAGCTAAAGTATATACAAAGTGATCTTATTTAGGGTGATGTCTGCTGTCCTCTCAGTCTGAAATTTTCAAGCTGTTAACTCCAATTTAGTTGGAGTCTGGTTAGCACACATATAGATGTGTCCATAGTTCCATACTGGAGATCTAGTAGATTGTTGTGGTTTCTGCTTGCCATGTATTTCTCACAGGCTCAGTGATAGAACTGAAAAATTCTCATGGGACTGAATAGTCTATTTTAGTTACTTTCCTGTAGACCTTAGACAGTACTATGGGTTGAAATTGAGGTTCCAGGATCAGAGTTCTTGGTTACTGTCCTTCATTCTCGAAAAGAACAAAAACGTTAGAGTCAAGTTACAATGTACCCAACTGTGACTGATCAGACCAACATGAGCTCATAATACTCTGCCACAGAATGGACACAAATAGTGCCTATGAACATTTGGAGTAGGTTCTCTAATTTTGTGCATCTCATGTTTCTTCTGAGCTAATTCAATACTTCTTTGATCCTAAGCGCACTGTACCTTCTCTGATGGAGGCATACCATGATTGACAGTCCTGTCCTAGTGTCTTTCATGTCATACAATAATTCTTAAGAGAAATCTTGAGGATGTCCTTGTATCATTTTATCACCTTATGAGTGCATGCCCTGTGTGAGTTTTCCATAACATAATCTTTTTGGTAAGTGTACATTTGTCATTCAAACAATGTGGCCAGTCCAACAGCGTTGTTTTCTACAGTAGAGTTGGAATGCTTGGCAATTTAATTTGAGAAAGGACCTCAATGTAAGGTATATTATTCTGCTAGGGGTTTTCAGAACCTTCCTAAGACAATTCAAATGGAATCAATTCAGTTTCCTGGTATGGCATTGACATACTGTCCAGGTTTTGCAGACATCCAACAATGAAGTCAGCTTAATAACTCTGTACACCTTCAGTTTGATAGTCAATCTAATATCTTTCCTCTCCAACACTTTCCTTTGGAAGTTCCCAGATACTGAGCTACCTCTGGCAATGCATGTGTTAATCTCATTATCGATAGAGACATCTCTGGGAAGCGTACTGCCAGGCTAAGTGAACTTATCTATAGCATTCAAAACTTCATGATTTGCTGTAAATGATGGTTCCACATATGATGTGGTGCTTGTTGATGGAGTACCTGTTTTTTCTTGGTGTTAGTTGTTAGGCCAAAATTAGCACAAGCAGCAGAGAATCGATCCATACTTTGTTGCATCTCAGCTTTGGAGGTTGCACTGAGTCCACAATCATCTGCAACAGCTAGTTTGTGTTCCTGCTCTTTCATCTAGTATACATACTCAGATCCATGCCTGCTACTTGATGTGATCTATTACCCCTAGGATTTGGTCTTCTCTTAAGCTCCCAATTGATCAGTTTTGTGATAGGTACAACCTTACTGCTACTTGGATTTTTCTACCTACTACACAGAGTCATCTTGTCTGCTGGATCCAGGATTTTTTGTTTTAGTATACAAAGTCACCTAGCTGACTCAGTGAATAAACCACTGGACTTGGGACAGACAAAGGGAGAGCAGGAAGAATTGAGTTTAAATCTGGTCTCAGGCACTTACTAACTTGTGACTTTGTGCAAGTCACTTAACTCTGTTTTTCTTATCTTTAAAATGAACCAGAAAAGTCAATGACAAATCACTCTAATAATTTTACCAAGAAAACCCTAAGTATGATCATAAAAGGCCTGACATCACCAGAATGACTGAGCAACAACAACAATGAAAATATAGGTCCTGTTTCAGTCTTCACATTAGAAGGTTCTATGGGGTGTCTTTGGTACTAGCAACTATCTTTGTTGACTTAAGGTCTCTATGTCCCTCTGTCAACCTAGATTTTGAAAAAAAAAAAGACTTGATTTTTCCATGGATTTCCCAATGAAGATTCAGTCTTGTGCACTTCCCAAATCTGTTATAGTACTTGTGAGGGAAAGCTGATATATACTTCATCTTTCTACTCTGAAATCTTATCAGATCTTCTTTGCTGGTTCTTCATCAATATTTCTTTTATTAATGTGGGTCTCCCCTAAGCCTCTATCCTTGCCCTTTTCTCTTCTTCCTCCATGCTTCCTGAATTGGGAATTCACCAACTGCCTCCTGATTTTCAGTTTAATGCTTTTTCTAAAGTTGAAGAAATCACCAGACATATTGCATATCTTAGTATTTAAATATTTTTTCTTCATAAACCATAAATGATGAAACTTCATTTCAAAAGTGTGAAGGTTTAACCCCTTAATAGAAAGTGTAACTTATTGACCACTTAATACACATTAATAACTGATTCTAATTAAAGTTACATTTTGACCATTTAAACCCCTGTTATAAATTGTAACTGAAGAATTTTTTTGTGGAACTGGAAACATATTAATCATGTAAAATAGATAAACTAATTTGAAGAGCTTATTTTATTATACAATTTAAATGCTGCTAAAGGTTAATTTAATACCAACGACTTTTTTATTTATTACTAAATTGATTACTATTACTTAATAGCTTACCATGTTTATCTCTTGGAGATGCTTGAGAAGCAGTCACTGGTAATTTAAAATCAATTACAGTAGTTGAATAAAGAAGCATTATCTTTTTTCTGTCTAGAAAATAAAGTCTTGGGACCAAAACAATGTATCATGTTTTGGAATTAAAATCTATTCTGAGAAAAAATGGTACTAGTCACACACACATGCAGAACAAACTCTGACCAGAGGTAATTCTATAATACTAATATATTAGTTACTTTCTCTTGGGGCCTCTGTAAACATAAGAACCAAAAAGTGAATTGCTAAATGCACACCAGTCTCCAGATCCAAACAAAAACCTGGTATCTTAATATGAAATAATGGACATTGCAGTTAAAGATGGATCTATTATTGTGTGTTATCTTGTTTACATAGGTCACATTACATTCTGATGTGATACAATTTAATATAATCAGATGATTTCAAGTCCTTAAGTGAAAACACTTAAGAGCCAGTGTATGTCTGCTGATAGATACCCAGGCTGCACATCCCTGATTTGAATTTTGGTAGCTTTTTAGAGGGCCAGATGTCTGGAAGGAACAAGTAATTCCTTTTGATGTGAGGATATAGTTCATGAATGTTCATTTTTTTGAATTGAAGCTCCCTAAAGAAAACAAGGGAACAAAGAGTTTGGGGTTAGATTTTTCTAAACCTAGGTACACTTCATTCTCCCCTACCATGTTGATTCTGTAAAAGCTGATTGACTGAGTTGACCATAAGGGAGCAATTTCAATGTACTTTTTAGCCAAGTGTATGCCCTTTCATATTATGAATTATCTTTTATAGTTTACTTTGATTTCATGGAAATTCCAAATTCAGAAAGGAGAGCTATAAAAAGCCAAAAAGGACTTTTAAAATAATTTTTAAAGCAGAGCTTTAAGTGTCAAGGGGTGATAGACTCTGGAAATAGTCACAAAGGATTTCTTAGTAATTACTAATTAGGCCCCTTATATGGATTTTGATTTTAAATATTACCCCCCCATTTAAGATTCTTAGTGGTACTATTGGTTTATACATCTATTCTTAGAAGCTTGAATGCTCATCCCATTTCAATTTATGACAATATAGTAATGTAGGGGTATTATGAAAACTGTATAGAGAACTAAACTAGGAATCTAGAGGATGGGATTCAAATGTCTCCTATGACACTTGGAAAGCAGCTAATTGACACAATGGTACAAAGTGTTAGACTCAGGAATCAGGAAAAACCTTAGATTGAATTTTACTTCAGGCACTTAATAGATGGGTGATTTTGTAGAAATAATGTACCCTCAATGTTTCATTGTTTTAAATAATGACACTTTCCTCCCAAGAATTTTGTGAGGATCAAATGTAAACATATATGTAAAGTTTTCTACAGAGTTTAAAGCACTAATATAAATATTATTTTGATAGTTATTATCAATGCTATTATTTTATATTTTCTTTTTTATTATGAACTTAAAGATGATTACTATGCATACTTAAATATATAGAGAGGAACTAAAAAAAGATTGTTGCTCACTTCTTTGAATTTCTTGTCAAAAAAAGTTTCTCTGCTGAAACTTGCTATTATTTAGAGATTAATAATTATTATTATGCATTACTTAAGCTGGCATTTCTAAAGTATTTCTTACATATCAGTCACTGTGTTAAGTGCTTTCTACATATTATCTGATTTGATCCTCACATCAGATTTGGAAAGTAATTGCTATTTCTCTTGATTTTATAGAAGTTAAGTGATTTGCCAGAGGCTACACAACTAGTAAATATCTTTGTCCAGACTCCAGGCCCAAGATTCTTCCTGCAAAACAATTATATCTCATCTGAATGTCATAATACTCATGCAGCATAGATTTCACATATATTATTATTATTCCCATTTGGAAGATGAAGAAATAAAGACCTCTGAGTTTCACTGAGTCTTTTTCATGATGAAAAGAGAATTTCTGAGCTTTCATAGGTGTCAAGGGATGATACACTCTAGAAATAGTCACAAAGGATAAGTGTTTCCTGTTATACTCCATTTTCATATGATTTTGAACTAAAACATTAGAAAAATATATACAATAAGTTATATAGAAAGGCTGGGAGGAAGAGGACATACACAGGAGGAGCTTTGAATTTGGAATCAGGAAAACTTGCCTACTTTTGAATGCAGCCTAAGACACTCTGAGTTGCCCTAAGTTACTTATATTCTGTCACTTATACTCTGTTTCCATATCTGTAAAATAGAGGTAATAATAGCATTTAATTTATAGGTTTTTCCTTTTTATTTTTCTTTCTTTCTTTCTTTCTTTTTTTCTTTCTTTCTTTCTTTCTTTCTTTCTTTCTTTCTTTCTTTCTTTCTTTCTTTCTTTCTTTCTTTCTTTCTTTCTTTCTTTCTTTCTTTCTTTCTTTCTTTCTTTCTTTCTTTCTTTCTTTCTTTCTTTCTTTCTTTCTTTCTTTCTTTCTTCAAACTTTAAAGTTCCATATAATTTATTATTGTTCACTTGTGTCTGACTCTTCATAACACCACTTGGGATTTTCTTGGCAATGAAGCTGGAGTGCTTTCCTTCTTCAGCTCATTTTACATTTGAGGAAACTGAGGCAACCAGGGTTAAGTGATTTGCTTAGGGTTACACAGCTAGTAATTTTCTGAGGCTGGGTTTGAACTTAGGTCTTCCTGACTCCAGGCATAACATTCTATTCCACTGTACCACCTAGTTGCCGCTGATATAAATATTAGCTATTAAATTTGATAGCGCCTTTCTATCTTTTCATTCTGTGTAGTAGCCCTTAGGAGAATTCATCTTTATTTTCTTTCTAGGATGGGGATTCTCAACTGGAATCTGTAAAATACACACACATACTCACATGTGTACACACACACACACACACACATACACAGAGACAGAGACAGAGGAGAAAGAGACAGAGACATAGAGAGGGAAGGAGAGAGACAAAGACAGATGGAGAAAGAGAGAGAGAGAGAGAGAGAGAAAGAGAGAGAGAGAGAGAGAGAGAGAGAGAGAGAGAGAGAGAGAGAGAGAGAGAGAGAGAGAGAGAGAGAGAGAGAGAGAGAGAGAGAGAGAGAGAGAGAGAGAGAGAGAGAGAGAGAGAGAGAAGCAGACAGACTCACACAGACAGGCACAGAGAGGGAAGCAGAGAAACAGAGAGAGACACATACTGAGACTGGGAGTTTCTCCATATGATTTGTTTCTTTTTAATACTGTGCATTTGATTTCATGTGTTAAGAATTTCTGATTACTGTATAGATATATAGGCAAGAGTCTCTAATACCTATTGCTATATAATTCATATGCCCAGCTTTGGATTCTAACAAGAGACAATATTACTATGTGACCTATATTCTGCACATTTTTAGATTTCAAAAAGATATAAGTTCAGTGTATGGGTTCAGGGAGTATTTATATAATTATTATCATCTTGTGCTTAAGCCCAGAACATCTTCCTTGGAACACTAAATTTCAAACATAGACACCCAGTTTGCTGATGTATTGAGATTCAAGGAAGAATACTGGGAAATAATCAACTATTTAATGAACAAAATTGTAAAAAAAATGATAGAGACTCTTTAACCTGATTCATTCCTGAAGAAATACTACAATATTCTCCAAAACTTTTTGCAGCTGTGGGGAGTTTGTTTCAGTAATATGAATTTAGAAGTTTAGAATTTAGAAGAGGAAACTATTTATATCAGAATTAAACTGCTGTATCTCTTTCTAATCTCAGTAGCAGCATATTATTTATAGAAATCTTCAATTCAGGTGTCCTTGAGTATTCCTGCTTGAAGAAAGTTCTAGTTGCTTACTCTACAATAGCCTTGGTACTGGATCTGGGTTGTAGCTGGAATAAAGTTTTTCTTCCCTCTGAACTCCTCTGAGTTCTCACATATATATGGGGACCTTTGTGATTTGAGATGCCATGATTGTAATTATGGAAATGCTAAGCTGTGACTATATATATAGCTTCTCTTCCTCTTTCCATAAATTCTTTTGAACCAATCAGAGTAAATGCCTTGTAATTAAGCACCTGAGCTACAGCACATTGCTTCATTGGAAATAGGGCTCTCTGTGTTTTCTCCAATGATTTGTTGTATCCGAGAAAACATCATGAGAAATATATTTCCATTTTCCACAATACCCATAACTATTATGATGATACATTTTAATTTTTCCATTAATATATGTGCAAATGTGCTGAAATTTTTCATGGATGAAATTTTAGGGTCAGAGACATAATATTTAGAGATAAATAGGATCTTAGGGAACTTCTAGTTCAAATCTTTCACTTTGCATAGTAGAAAAATTTGGTCCAATGAGGTTAAATGGTCCAGAGCTGGAGTGTACATCATGGTTTTATCTCATTCTAAGTCTAGTGTGATTTTTACTTGTTTCTTTGTATTAAAGAGGAAAGATAAGTTGATTAATTTTTGAACCCAGGCTTCTCTTGACCCTACGTCCAGTGTTTTTGCCCTTAATATTAATATTGAAAAATAGATTTAAAAATTGTTTAAAGTTGTATGTCTGTTTTAGATCAAAATTTTCTGCTAAAAATTCTTGTGCATTTAAGTATTTTTTAACATAGAAATAACCCTTATATTTCAGAAAATAAACATGTTTTGTTTTAGGTTTCACTTATATTACATTTGTTGGAAAATGTCCCAGAAGACTTTACAGATTTTGCTTCAGAAAAAAAGTGGGATACACTCAATGACCATCCCTAATTCCTTGCTTCCTCAAAAAAATGCTTATGATTGGAATGGATCAATACAGATGCCTCATTTCAATCCGTGATTTCTTTATGTGAACATCATGCTGGTGATATGGATTATAACTTCACGGTGCTTTAGTCAAAAATTTTATAAATTCCTATGGCCAAAAATATTTTTAACCTGGTGACTAACTTTATCATGTTGAACCATTGTTAATGGCTGATTAACACCTACAGAATTTGTCATCTATTATATGGGCTTTGGTGCCAGGAATTGTGCTAAGTGCTTTACAAATATTGTCCTATTTGAGATTCATAACAATTCTAAGAGGTGGGTGCTAATATGATCCCCATTTTACAGTTGAAGAAATTAAGGAAGATAGGGGTTAAATAACTTGCCCAGGTAACTTGTCGAAGGTCAATTTTGAACTCAGGTCTTGAGCCAGTGTTCCATACACTATGTCAGCTAACTCCTTATATAAATGTATATTGTTTTTGTTGTTTATGCCGCTAATGTTATCTGGTGATGTTGCTGATAGTATCATTATATTGTTATTTCATTAGTATATTGTTCTCACTGTTGTTTTCATTAGTTACCCTGGAGAAAGAAGTAGAGACAGGAATGTGACTTGATAGACTATCATATTAGTTAAGGAAGTGAAATCAATAATTGTAACTTAATCATCTTAGAAATTTGGCATGAAGGGGGAATAAGTGACTAACTTGAGGGAATATCTTCATCAAAGATAGGATCTTTATTAGTTTATTTTCAGGATAAAAGAGATGAGCTTATTTTTAGATGAAGAGAAATAGAAAAGGAAGCATAAAAGATGAAAGGGAAAGTTTAGTTCCCCCCCCCTTCCACCCTTTTTTTTTTTTTTTTGTGACAGGTTATACCAATTAACAAGTGAAGAAATTGAAGTTAAATAATCTGTCCAGAATCACACAGCTATTTAATGGTAAGACAGATTTTGAACTCAGGTCTTCTTTACCCCAAATCTCATAAATATACATTATGCCTCTTAATACTTCCAGCTATCTCAGTCTTTGTGTCTTTTTCTGGTCTGTCTGTCTCTATTCCTCTCCTTTCTCTCTTCTCCCTCTCTGTTTCTCTTCCTCCCCCACCCTCCCTCTCTTCTTTGGTAAGGCAATTGAGGCTAAATGACTTGCCCAGCCAGGATCATACAGCTAAAAAGTGTTTAATGTTTGAGGCTGAATATGAACTCTGGTCTTCTTGACTTCAGGGTCTGTATTCTATCCACTGGGTCATTTAGCTGCTCCTGTGTAATTTCTCTCTGACTAGTTTTCTATCCTTCTGGTTGTCTCTGAGCTGAGAGATTCAATAGCTGCTTCTGTTTTCATGGTTTCCTACAGGGCCTACTGCTTATGCTCCTGCTATACTCCAAACCTGCACAAACTCCAGTATTACAGACTTTGCTATGAATCTCTTAAATTGTCTTCGGCTGGATACATGGTTTATTCTTGATCTTTTGTTGATTCTTCAAATCCAAAATTTGACTTGAGGCGTTATTTTGAAGTTGTTTGGAGGAGAATATTCAGAGAGTTTAGTTGGATCCTGACCTGTACTTTGCAATCTTGGCTTTGTATTTATTAAATTATCTACATTGTAGATGTTTATAAATACTTTCTTTCTTCCCCCTCTCTCCTCCTTCCTCCCTCTCTCCCATCTTCTTTCCCTATCTTTCCCTTCCTTCCTTTGTTCCTTCATTCCTTTCTTCCTTCATTCCTTCCTGCCTTCATTTCTTCCTTTATGCCTTCCTGCCTTCCTGTTTTCTTCTCTCCCTCCTTTTCATTATTATTTAAATCAAAATGGGCAGACTGAATGAAAAAAATCATTGTGATAACTGTTCTTATCTCTGTACTAAATATTGTTATTGATTAACACAGTTTTTATACTCAAAAAGCTTGCATTCTAAATGGGTAAATAACACTTATAAGGAATTGATTTTTCAGGGAAATTGTGATTTAGTCTGGGTATGTCAATGATAGTGAGTGGAATAAAAGGTTAGTTGATTGACATCGACTTTCTGGAGGCCACTATATTGGAGCAAAATATTGAAAAATCTGCATGTGCTTGGTGACAAATCAGAAAACAAGGTAGGGATGTGAATGAGGCTGTATGGTTCCAGGTAATCCACGTTTGAGAGGCTTATCTTCTCCCAGATGTGGTTTCTGATAGTGTGGTTTGGAGGATGTAAAAGTTCTGTCAATAGAAGCAGCAATAAGATAAAAAATAGCTGGCACTGGTGGAGCTGAGAAACAATGGTGCCAGGGAGGGTCATTATACTGTTTCTAAGTATGCCCACAGAAAACATTAAAGGATATATTTACTCAAATCAATTAAACATTTATTAAGTGTTTCTGATGTACTGAATACCATATTAGGTTCTGGGGATACAGAAATATATTTGAAACAGAGCTCACAAATACCTTCCTATCATCAGAAATACTTTTATTTCTAGGCTTCTTGTACATTTCCAACTAACTAAAGCAAACACAAACTTAGGAGACCTTAGGATTACCCTTCAATAACTGGTGTGTAGGCCTCCTAAAATATAAAGTAAGGACTAAAAATTTCAGTTGCTCAAATTTCAACAGAATTATATATGCACCTGCATTAGATTGATATTTCCCTGTTTCCTTTCTTTGTGAGTCATATTTGGACTACAAAATTCCTAGAATTCAATAACTCTGATTCACTTGTTCTATCATTCTTAAGGGGGAAAACCATTATTTGAGTATTTTTCCCCCCTGGGATTAGCTCTGTGGTAAGTTTGAAATCTCTTTAGCCCATAGAATTTTGATGCATAGTACTTTTCCTTGTCAAGGGTATCTTCAATCTCTCCTGACAATGACAAACATCTCCAACTGCTCTAAGTGAAACTGAACAAAAAGAATACATCTTTAACCTAAAAAAACCAGCAACAACAATAACAAATACAATCTTAAATCCCCATTAAAAAAAACAACTAGAAAAAATATTGTAAAGAAAATAAGATTGTTGAATCTATGTAGACTCTACTGACTAATTTATATAAGCTATCTATTTTTAAGACTGTGATACATTTTTAAGACTATTGAGTGGTGAAGATGAATAATGAAGATGTAGCTAATTTAAGTTTGGGGAAGCAAACAAAAACCAAATTTGGATATACCAAATTTGGTTATCAGTTTGTAAGGAAACACTAATTCACACTATGAATTGTGAAATTTAAAAACAAAAGGAAAGAAAGCAGGGATAAAACATTAGGAATTCACTAAGAGAGACTGTTGAATAAAAAGGATAGTTTTGCCAAATTAAAACAACCTGGGATTGTGTTCTCTTATAGATTATATTAGATAAATGTTGAATGAAAGGGATTTAAAACTAAATCAAATGCATGAATAAGGTTTCCTAAACCAACTCCTAATTGCTTTGAAAGAGTTCTGTTCATTTTCATTGCATTAACAAAGTGAACCTGGGAATGCAAGTCACATTTAAAATCTCATATATCATAAAAATGAAAGATAGAATGAAACTTAATGTTCAGAAGCTCTAGAGCTGTCATTTACAAATGAGGAAACCTGTATCTTGAGAGATTGCTTTACCAAAATCTTACTTTAATAATAGTATTCAAGCATAGATTCTTCTCTTCAGATAGATATCTTTTACCATCATAGCACAGTACTTCTCTTAGCTTCAATAAACCAGGTGTTATTATTTTATCACTAGATATTACATTATCAATCAAGAAGAATTTATTTTTAAAAATATATCATTTGTCAGGCATGATATTAAATAAAGGAAAGATAAAGAAAAAAATAAAAGTACCTCTGTCAGCATGATACTTTTTTCTGCTAGTGGCCTTTTCTTCAAAAGATTATGCACAACATACACATATACATACATAATGTGTATATATTATTATACATATATACATACATGCTTATTGTGTAATTACATATATTTTGTAGATGCATTATTTTCCAGGCATTTTGATGATGTGACAGGCTAAATAGGGTAGATACTTTCTGGATAGAGGTTTCTAACCAAGAGAAAAGAAATAAACCTCTAAATTAAACTAGGTATACTGGTCCATGACGAGCTCTTCTAGAAAGGTCACACAAAGAATTAACAAAAATCTATAAAAACACATAAGAATGTGACACTTTTTAATGCAGAGGCTATCTAGCTAGAAAATTTCATAGAATGCCACATAATCTATAAAATAATTTTCTTGACCCATGATGGGATAAACCATGGAATGTAGAATGTAACCAAAATTTCCTGTTTTTTTTTTCTAGTTTATATCACTTTTACCTTAACATAATTTTTACATGTTCATTTCCTTTGTGTATTATTCCCTCCTGCCCCCCCCCCCCCAGAATAAAAGAAAAATCTTGCCTCATGAAAATGCAGGAGAGTCATGGCATATAAAGACCGTCTTTAAAATGCGCATTATTTACTTGACAGACTGTAATAGCTGTTTCAAGGATATTATGGGTTGTCACGTGAATATGTATTTGAGAATACTATAGTATAAATACTGCACCTGCACAATACACATCAAAAATATAACCTAACAAAATGCCTTTTGAAGATTAGGTATTGTGTCAGAATGTATTGGAAATGAACAAATCAGTTCAGTTAAAATGAGAAAAGGCAGATGATTTTATAGACCCAAATTGAATCTAATTCACATTTTGAGGATAGGAGTAGGGTTTGAAGAAATTAAGTATTTTTTAATCCTTATTTTAAATTGAAACTGCAAGTACACTGTCAGGCTATAACTCAGACAGCAATAATTTGATTTATTCATCCAACAAATAGCTTTTTCTTTCTTTCTTTCTTTCTTTCTTTCTTTCTTTCTTTCTTTCTTTCTTTCTTTCTTTCTTTCTTTCTTTCTTTCTTTCTTTCTTTCTTTCTTTCTTTCTTTCTTTCTTTCTTTCTTTCTTTCTTTCTTTCTTTCTTTCTTTCTTTCTTTCTTTCTTTCTTTCTTTCTTCCTTCCTTTCTTCCTTCCTTCCTTCCTTCCTTCCTTCCTTCCTTCCTTCCTTCCTTCCTTCCTTCCTTCCTTCCTTCCTTCCTTCCTTCCTTCCTTCCTTCCTTCCTTCCTTTTTTGCAATGTCCACTTTGATGGAGATTATGAAATAAGGAGAGTCTAAAATAATCTTATCCTCGTAAGATTTGTGGCCCATAAATTTGTCAATTTTGCATTTGTAAGTATTAGGTTAATATTAAATTACAGAAAAATAATTTAAAGGCCAATGTGATGTAGGTACAATGTAGAAACATTAGATCTTTTAATGTTTGGATTAGTATCTATCATTGATTTGGAGTTGCAATTGAAATTCTTGGTTTCCTTTATTTGGCATATGGATACATTGAATAAACAATAATGGTACCATTGTACTTTCAGACACTCAGACTTGAAAAAAAAATTGTTAGAATGTCTCTGATGCCTTTTTCTAAGGCAAATCTAACATCTAGTTAGTTTCCAAATTCTGTCATTCTTTCCTCCCTAATATCTTATTTAAATTTTCACTCCTCCAGCATTGTTAAATGATTGAATGTAGAAGGGAGGATTTTCTCTGATGTTATATAAGATTTTCTTTATTACTAATCAACTTCTTTTATTCAAGTCCTACTCTGGGTCATACAGTTGACTCTGTAGAATGTAAGCATTACCAAGCTATACTATCTTTTTAAAGCTTTAATGATACCCTATTATAAACTATTTATTGTCTGAGAGCTAACCAAAACCAATGCAAAAATTCTCATCACTAGAATAATTACAGAGCAATAAAATTTCAGACACAGTAATACTCTAAAATCATCTGCTGTCATTTAGTGGTTGCAATCTGCCTAAGGGAATGGAGGTACTGAAATCAATGAAATAAAAACTCCTTTTTAAAGTATTGAATGAACAAAGCAAGTATTAAGTGCTTACCATGTGCAAAATGCATCATAGATGTAAATAGGAACATGAAAGAGTCCCTGCTCTTGAAGAACTCACATTCTAATAGAGGAGACAATATTTGTGGGAGATAGTAGTAAGCTTGTAATGATTCCAGTAAATATTGAAGATGACAATTCTAAACCTTATACTAGAGGTGCCTATTTATATTAATTTTCAGAGTAAAAAATGGGGAAATTCATTGTTACTCTTATCTATGATTCTGAGTGTTTTATAAGGTTCTTTAACTCTATGAAAGAGGGAAAGAAACTAAAGAGGAGGATAAAAGGGATAGTGATGTTTTTAAAAAGATAGATAGATAGAACACACAGAGCAATAATAGATCTTTCAGTGGAAAGAGCACTGAATTTGGAGTAAAAAACACCTGAATTTGAATCTAGTTTTACTACTTAATACTAGTGTTACTTAGGAAAGCTACTTAGCCTCTGTCTGAATTTCAGTTTCCTCATCCACAAAAGTAAATGGCAGGACAAAATGACCTCCAACAAAGCTCTAGATCTAACCCAATATGTAGACCAGATTTCATTTATATATGAAGAGACATTTTTATGAGTTTAAATCTAGCCTCAGGTACTTACTGCCTGTGTGACTATGAGCAAGTCATTTCACCCTGTTTGCTTCAGTTTCCTCCTTTGTAAAATGAACTGGAAAAGGAAATGTAAACCATTATCTTTGCCAAGAAAAATCACAAATGAAGTCATGAAGAGTCAACGTAATTAAAATGATTCAACGACAGTTTCTCACTAGTACATATTGTTTACTCATTACTCACCTACATGAGAAGTATGGAGAAGCGGAGAAAACTTAGAATAAGAGAGATTTAAATTTTCTGCATTTCAGTTTCAAGATAGATGACAGATAAACTCATTCTTTTCAGGAAGAAGTCCCTGAAGGTTAAGGAAGACTGTGAAGAAGCAGATATGTATAGGAATCAACACTTTTATCCAACTGACTACATGAGAACTTTAGGGGAATTTCTGCATGCATGCATATAATACATGTTCATTTTATAATACACATAATAATCTACACATATACACATAATATACATATCTACATATGTGTATATGTGTGTGTATCTGCATTTGTGTTTGTATATGTATATGGAAATTCTTTAAAGGTTCTCGTGTTGTAAGTTGGAATGGCATTTTGTATCTTCTTTCTTTCTATTTCTTCTCTGTTTCTCTCTGAGTCTCTCTGTCTCTCCTTTCTCTCTTTCTTGACTCTTTTGGGGAGACTAGTCTCCCCACTCTCATTTGTTCTGCCTACTCATGTTTTTCTTCTGTAATATCCCTTAGAATTTAGCTTTGCATTTTGTTGATTCATCTTTTTGGAAAATGATTTAATATATTAGTCTCTCATTTCTGAGTCTTTCAAGTGAAGGAGTTCAAATGTTGTTTAAGGTGCTTTCTAGCTTGAAATTCTATGAAATAGTCTATAAAAATGAAATGTATATTTATACCCTTCAAGACATAATAGCTTCCACTTATTTGATGTTCAATAATATATGTTGAATAAATAGGAATAATAGCTAGCAATTATAAAGTTCTTTTAGGTTTCTAAAGCACTTTACATATGTTAACTCATTGGATCCTCAGAATACCCCAGATGGATAGATGTGATTGTTATTTTCAGTTTAAGACAAGTAAGCTGAGATAGAGATTAAGAGTCTTGCTGAAAGTCTCTCAGCTAGTTAGTATCTTAGAAAGGATTCCAACTCAAATCTTCCTCACTCCAAGTTCCATACTATTTTTACTCTACCTCATAGCTGCTACCATAAAAGTCAGCATCCAAGTCTTAAAGAATGCATTTTTCCTACAATAATACTTCATATTTTGAAAGTTATTTAAAACTCATCAACAATGTTTCTCTTGATGACTTTGTGCAGAAGGTATGATATTCTCCATTTTGGAAAGAATTGGGTTCAAGTCATGCCTCTGTCTCATACCAACTATATAACTATGTATAAATTGCTTAAGTTCTTAGATTAATAGTTTAGCCTCAGAATTGAGTATTGGTGACAAAATGAAGTTTCCTTACACTGATGAAATCACAATTCATGTCCTGATATAAAACTTCCCTATTTTATGTATCTGGAGACTGAGCTTCAGAGGAGTTAACTCATAGATCCAGCATCACTTCAACCCAAATTGAAGTCCAGTGTTCTTTCTCCCATTGTACCCTATTGGAATAAGAGAAGTATGGTTCTAAAGAGATGGCCTAGAAAAGAAAAGAAGGCTACGTGGACCCTAGAGGTACTGAGGATGCTAAGTTACATGGTTGCATGGACCATTAATATGACCCTCATAATACCTCTTTTCCTCAATATGCTGCCCACCATATTGTTTTTAGCCCAATTCATAGCAGAGCCAACCAGAAGAAATATTTAGGAAGGGCTGTTTAATGTTTTATGCTTGTACCAAGGTAGCTCTGGTCTGGTCAGCAGCAAAGACTAATGTATTGAGAATCAAAGCCTGTTTCTGCTATTTAATACCTATAGAATGTTGGATAAGCCACTTCCTTTTTCATCATCTGAGGTACCTACTCTTCAAATGAGGACGTTTGACAAGGTCCAAGATCCTTTCTATTGTAAATCTATAAATATATGAATATTGAAGCTGTCCCTGTAATATATAATGTTGCATAGTATTTATATATACTAATGTTTCTATTTATATAACAATTTAAAGTTGTCTAAGTATTTTATGTACATCTATTATTTGCATCTCAAAACAACTCTGCGAAATAAGTATTATAAGTGTAAAAATCAGAACTTTACAGATTGAACTGAGGTTCTGAGAAGTTAAATAAGTTTTCCATGGTAAGACAAGTATTAAGTGTAAAAGGTGAGGTTATTCAAGATTATAAATAAATTAGAGGAACATAGGATAGTTTACCTCTCAGACGTGGAGGAGGAAGGAATTTATGATCAAAGAAGAACTAGATATCATTATTGATCACAAAATAGAAAATTTTGATTATATCAAATTAAAAAGCCTTTACAAACAAAACTAATGTAAACAAGATTCGAAGGGAAGCAACAAAGTGGGAAAACATTTTTACAGTTAAAGGTTCTGATAAAGGCTTCATTTCTAAGATATATAGAGAATTGACTCTAATTTATAAGAAATCAAGCCATTCTCCAATTGATAAATGGTCAAAGTTTATGAACAGAAAATTTTCAGAAGATGAAATTGAAACTATTTCTACTCATATGAAAGGGTGTTCCAAATCACTGTTGATCAGAGAAATGCAAATTAAGACAGTTCTGAGACATACACCTGTTAGATTGGCTAAGATGACAAGAAAAAAATAATGATGAATGTAGGAGGGGATGCAGGAAAACTGGGACAATGATACATTGTTGGTGGAGTTGTGAAAGAATCCAACCATTCTGGAGAGCAATCTGGAATTATTCCCAAAAAAGTTATAAAACTGTGCATACCCTTTGATCCAGCAGTGCTTCTACTGGGCTTATATCCCAAAGAAATACTGAGGAGGGGAAAGGGACCTGTATGTGCCAAAATGTTTGTGGCAGCCCTTTTTGTAGTGGCTAGAAACTAGAAAATGAATGGATACCCATCAATTGGAGAATGGTTGGGTAAATTGTGGTATATGAATGTTACGGAGTATTATTTTTCTGTAAGAAATGACCAGCAGCATGAATACAGAGAGGCTTGGAGAGACATATTAACTGATGCTGAGCAGAACTAAAAGATTCACTTCAACAATGATACTGTATGAGGACATTTTCTGATGGAAGTGGATATCTTCGACAAAGAGAAGATCTAATTAAGTACCAATTGATCAATGATGGACAGAATCAGCTACACCCAGAGAAGGAACACTGGGAAATGAATGTGGACTACTTGCATTTTTATTTTTCTTCCCATGTTATTTTTACCTTCTGAATCCAACTCTTCTTGTGCAACAAGACAATTATATGATTCTGCACACATATGTTGTATCTAGGATATTCTCTAACATATTAACATGTATAAGACTGCCTGCCATCTAGGGGAGGGGTGGAGGGAGGGAAGGGAAAAGTTGGAACAGAATTGAGTGCAAGGGATAATGTTGTAAAAAACTACCCATGCATATGTTCTGTCAATAAAAAGTTATTAAAAAAGGTAGGGTTATAATTATCTGCTTTTTTTAAAAAAATAATTTTAATTCTGAATTTCATCAACACAAAAAGGTGTTTATGTGTAAGAAAATTTCCATGTATAAAATAGAACACAAAACTTATGTGAAATGTTGATTACATTTGGCTTCTAAAATACATAATGAACTTAACATGCCTTGTTCATATTTCTCTTGGAATTTTTTCTGTGTTCTTCAATAAACTAATTTTCTTTCCTTTTTAATGACACTAATAACTTCTTCCTATCCCTCAAATGCTACTCACCCACACATACCTACATACATATTACATATATATATATATGCATATATATATATATATATATATATATATATATATATATATATATATATATATATATATATATATACAAATATGCACATAATTCTTGTAACTAAAAAGCATCCTTGAGCAAAATGAATCCATAGATTTTCCTTTTTCCAAAAATGTATGACTCATTCTATACAATAGAACTTTCATCCATTTGTCACAAATTTTTTTCCTCTAGAGTTACAATTAGCTACTGCATTGGTAAAGAGTTCTTTACTATTTCCAAATTTCTTTACTTTACCATCTAGTCACTATATAAATTATTTTCTTGTTTTTTTTGTCATTTTACTTTGAATAAATTCACATAAATCTTCCCAAGTGTCTTTGAAACTATTCCTTTCTCCTTTTCTTTTTATGCCACAATATTACATCACTTTCATGTCCAATTAAGCCATTTCCCCAATTAATTGAGGCTTAAGTAGTTTTCTTCATACAGGGATCTACATTATATCCATGATCACATGCTGTATGTTTCAGAACTTGAATATTATGTCTTGAGCAAAGTACTGTATACATGTTCTCTGAGTTTATCCCATAAGAGTGCCTTAGTGCAGATGCTTATCTAGTCTGTATAACCCTGTCTAGATCAGGCAAAAGTTTGCTCCTGCATTGATATCATAATTTCCCCAATTTCCAAGTGAATACAGGATTTTTTGCACACGGTGCCCTATTTGACCTTGTATAATAATTACTCTCCTATGTTTTTGTATCTCCAATGAAGATATTCAATCAGGTTTTCTGTTATCCTGATGGTCATTGGCAAAAGTACTTTATCTCTTTGTTTTATTTTTGTTTAGTTTATCTAATTTCTTTTTTTTAATATTTTAATTGCCCCATATAATTTCATGTAATTTACATATATATATTTCAAAATGTGTATGCTTTTTGATGGGATCAAAATTTAAAGGTAAATGTTTTGAACAGTTCAATCAACTAAAAAAATTAAAAAATCATAAGTAAAGTCCCAAATGGATTTTTAGATTCTTTGATGCCCTCCCCACATAACTAAGGGAAGCCAATCAAATAAAATTCTATCTTAGCTATCTCATATCTTTGCTTCACATTCTTGAGAATAAAAATGGAGCTTCTGGGGATCTTCTATATGTACTTTGCTGTCCAAAGCACTGTGTAACTAACAGAATTTTTTTTTAAAGACAATCAAGCTTAATGGTTCTTAAATTTTTTTGGAGAGGACCTATGTTGATTCTCATAAATTCTAAAACTTAGTTCATAAGAGAATTACTCAGGTCATACAAAAGATCTAGTGTGGATTCAGGACTCAAACCCAATCTTTTCATACTCAAAGACCAATTCCAGTAATCTGTCTCCCAGAGTAAGGTTGGAGAAGTGAGGGGAAAAATGTTTCCTGTGCTTGATAGTACTCTTTTTTTCCCTTTCTTTCTCTTTCTTTTCTTTTTTTCTTCTGAGGCAATTGGGGTTAAGTGACTTGCCCAGGGTCACACTCTTAGGAAGTGTTAAGTGTCTGAGGTCAGATTTGAATTCAAGTCCTCTTGACTTTAGGGCTGGCACACTATCCACTTTACTGACTAGGTGCCCCAATAGTGCTTTTTCTTGACTATGCTATACTTTTGTCTAAAAACATTCCTCAAAATGTTATTTTGGCATCTTTTTTGAGATTGTGTGGACTATTTGTATTTTCATGTGAAGATGAGGAACAATTCTCTATCCACAATCACATAACTGAGAGCTGATCATCTAGCCTATGAATAAATTGTAGCTATACTCTCTCCTTTAATAAGAGGATGAAGAGGTACATTTAAAATCAAACCAAGGATACTTCACTTTGGTGATTTAGAAAACAGTGAAGATCAAATGTTATTCACTTATGTTAGCAGAGAAACAATGGCTTATTATTTTTTCTTTTGTACTATTAGAGAAACATTTGTTTTCAAGATTTGGAGTTATGTTTAAAGGATACAGAATGTATTTATGGCTGTATCTCTAAAAGTGTGAGGTTATAAGTGCACAAACTTGAAGGAAAGTGAGCCATTCACAGCTCATCAGCTTTCTGCCATCAGGATTCTACAGTATCAATTGCTAGATTCCACTAAAGCCTAAGCTCATTTATGTAATATTTATATTGCCAATTTGTCCACACCCTTGGTGCAGTAGAGCATGACTCTTAGCTTGAGCTATTGCTGTTTCCTGGAAATAACATTTTGTTTTTCCTATTGGCTTTTAGAATAACACACTGTAGTGTACTCTAGAAGGGGGATTCTAAGAATTATAGAATCCAACAGGAGTACTAATCAGAGAGGTGTCTCCCAGGTACAATTTTTATTTAAAAAAAAAGTTTAATTATGAAAGAATGTAATTATCAGACAAAAATATATCATTGGAAAGGTCTAGACTACCTAAGTAAAAATCAGAGAAATACAAGAAAATAGATTTATTACTGTGTATAGTACATATATATATATATATATATGTATATATATATATAGTGAATATGCATATATATGTACATATATAGATACATATTTACACAGAAATTTAATATTTGTCTGCTTAATATATGCTATTTTTTCATTTTTAACACAAACTATATTTTGCTCAAAAATTGTGTGATTAATGCATTGATTTAACTTTTCTTTGTGGACTGCTGCCAGGCAGATTCTGATATTATTTATTTTTATTAGTTTATAATATGTCAATTTTTCTTGCTTATCTGTCAACTCCCACAAAAATACATAAATCAAAAATGTAGCAATGTGGACACTAACAAGGCATAATTATTGTAGGGCCTGTCCCCTTTAAAAGCAAAAATACAATTACCTACTAGTATGCTGCTGGGATTAGGTCAGAATTTGCATAATACTGACTCATATTTTCTTAACAATTTTAACATCAGACAATAGCTTTTGTAGATCTATAATCCTTTCCTATTTTCTAGTTTTCTTTTCCATTCTCACATAAGAAGTAGGTCAGTCAAAACAAGAAAATTATTACAGCCTATCCCCACAGAAAACTTTAATTACTTAGTGGCATGTTTCTAGGATTAGGTCAGATTTTTATAAGTTATGCATGTGTGTGCATGTATATGTGTGTATGTGTTTGTGTAAAATAACAATAGTCAATTAAGTCTGCCAAACTATAATTTATTGCATGAAATTTATTCATTTTTTACAGATAAATATTTAATAGAAAATACCTCAATCATTATAGAAGATTAAGGAAAAATCCAACTTTAGTTCAATTTTAAGGCAAAGGTTCTCAAACAGTTTGGTGTTTACCAGCTGCAAATATAACCAACCTCTAGTCCAGAATGATATTGAAAATGAGGGAAAATATTAACTACCTTAAAATAATAGCTGCTAATGTTGAGGATTATGAAACACTCAGTAGCAGAATGTGTAATAAATAGATCCTTTCTAAAATACTGAAGGCTGGGGGTTGGGGGGGGTAGAATCTGGGATTAAATAACTGTGATATATTTATAGAGGGCAAGGGATCACCATAAAATAAAGCAGCAAATAGTAAAGAAGTCAATGTAAAAGAGAGGCCAGGGATTTAGGGTATAGAGATCATAAATTTTCATCGATATAAACAGTCTGTGTACCTCAGGAGTTGAGGTTTAGCTATAATTTCAGGTCTGACCTATAGGTTTTTTGTGTTCACAGTGCATGCACGATCAAGATGCCATCTAAGGATGTGTTAAAAAAAAGAAGAAAGAAAGAAACAAGAAAATTGTTTCAGATCTCTGTGATTTACTCATTTAATCATCACAGAATCTGCTCTAAACACAATAGCACTATGTGGAATATCAATAGTTGAAAGGATTTTATTGTCTCACTAAATTATATTTAATTCTTGCCATATCATCTCCTATAAACAAGAACAGAAGATGATTTTTCCTCTATCATGTTCTTCCACACACAAAAAAAAAGAAAAAAAAGAGAAAGGATTGTTAAATTGTAATGCATAGTTTTCTAAATGAAGATCATTGCCACTTTTCTTATGCCTCCCAGATTCCCAAAATTAAAATATGTTTTTGTTTTAAGTATATAATTTGTAGTATGGTCCATTCTTGAAAGCGTCCAAATATATATTTAAGTGAAAACATATATACATTTTTGGAAACATGAAAAGAATAAAAAGGGTGGTTGTGGTGGTAATGACAAAAAATTACTGGAGATTTTAGTGTAACAAAAAATAAGAAAACCAACAAGGAAGCTTTTAGCTTGCAATTATTACTGTAAAGGGAATTCTAGATATTAAAAAAAATCTTAAATAAACTGGGCAAAGATCATTTGGTTTGGGATTTTGTTCTCAATTTATTGATTATAGGCCTGATAAATTTTTTTCCAAGATAGTGCATATATGTGCTTGTAGGCACACACACACACACACATACACACACATGTACACATTGAGGTATGTATGTATATGCATAGTAAAAACACTTTTGTGGCCATTTGCTAATAGGAATGAAGCACAAAAAATGTGAACTACAAGGATATTTGTTTTAGTTCCTGAGAGCTGCTTATTCCTTTTAATTAAGACCATAAACTAATATTCATCCCACCCTGAATATGAAATTCAGAGTTTTTTCATAGTTGACATTTTTCTAACTCGTTTTGTAGAAAAAGTACTTACTGCCATTTTGCCCATATTTTCTTTTTGTCTTATTTTTAAAAATACCTTAAAAAAGGGCAGCTTAGGCCAGACTATCCAATGCACTCTTGAAAGAGAGGTCATGTGGCTGAGCCAGCAGCTGGCCAAGAAGAGATGGGCCTTTATCCACTAGGTTGCACTGTTGTATAGAAAACAAGTTCTCTACTCCTGGCTGTGAAAGAATAGTTAGCTTCACGCCGACATGGTTCTTGTAAATATTATTTTGTAATTTTCACTAAAAACAGAAAGATAGAAAACCAAGAGAGGAAGATTAGTATTTGGAAAGGTTTGATTTCCCCTTCAACTCAGAACCACTGTCCTGGATTTATTGGAGGATTTCTGTGCAAAATATCTTTAAGAATACCTATACACTTCATTTCAGAATTGGATCTTTAAGAGGGGAGAGTAAGGAAACAGCCACAAGAGGGTGTGTGTAGGGAGAGGAAGGTTGTTATGCAGAAATGTGATTATACTCCTTAATATGTGAAATAAAGAGCACTGAGAATCTTTCAAGCTGGCCCTTGGGCCGCTGGTCCTCTTTTAGAAGTTAGTAGAATCTTTTCTCATGATCCTTCTTCCTCTGTATTATTTTACTGCCAAATTATATGAAAAGGAAACAAAAAGCTGACTTTCATGTGGGTACTGCTCTGCATGATGCTTAACATTATATAGTGTTTATATTTGAGCAGTTAATTGTAGTGGTATTATTTAGCCATCTTTTCCACTGCCATCATCCAAAATAAATCTCTCTCTAAGTGTAATATAATTTTAAAGGGAAACAGAGGTCCTTTACCCTAGTTGACATTATCCAAACCATGTTTAGGGAGCTTTTGCATTATTGCCCTTCCTTCTGCTAGCAGCACTCACTGCCTATATAGGAACTGGCTTTTATCAAGCAAATTACTTACAGAGGATTTTGTAGGAAAAGATTGCTAACCCACTCCTTTGCCTACAATGCCTTGATTCTGGTGTAAATCTTTGGATATTTTTGCTTCATGGATTAGCACCTCTTGCATCCCTTTTCTCCCCATTTCTTTAGGGCAGTAAATGGAGACAATGATAATGAAGACCAGAGCTGGAGGCTTTCTCCATACCAAAGCTCTTGGAGGGAATAGGTCATCACAAAGACCTGAATCTGGAACTAGTTAGTTCATTTGGCTTGATACAAACCTCACATTTGGGAACTGTCTGCTTCAGGGTTTAGAATGTTTCAGTAACAACTTTTCTGCTAATTAATTTCTTACTGCTGCTATGACACTATAGAAGATACTTGAGGTACTTTTTCTTTCACCTAGGCAAAAAGAAATCCTTCTCATTATAAGAACATTCACTGCATACAATTAACTTATAGATGGCAGGGAAAATGTTGTAAAAAGATATAGTTTATGAGAAAATTGCAATGGAAGATGTTTCTTTTAGTGGAAAAAATGTATAATGAGTTTCAGAAATTGTACATTTGGAGCATATATTGGAGATATAGGATACAGGAGATAAAGGGATACAAACTTTGTGTATTCCTTGACTTCTTGAAGTCTGTATCTAACCAATCTAGTGCAGATTTTTTTGTAAACATATACACCCCACTATACACATATGCACATGTATGTATAAAGTACAATATGTTGTTCAGTCTCATTTCAGTTGGATCTGACTCTGTGACACTGTTTGAGGTCTTCTTGGTAAAAGTACTGAAGTAGTTGGCCATTAATATCCCTAGCTCATTTTATAGATGAGGAAACTGAGGCAAACAGGGTTAATTAAATTGGTTACACAGCTAATAAGTGTCTGGAGACAGATTTGAACTCAGGTACTCCTGATTAGAGAGCTGGTGTTGTATCCATTTTGCCATTTAGCTGCCCCAATTTCAGATACTTTTTAACTGGATGACTGATTTCTTATGGCACAATAGTATTCCATTAGAACCATATCTCATAACTTTTCATCCCTTCCCCAATTGATGGCATTCTTTCAATTTTTCAATTCTCCATCCCCACACTGCTTTGAATATGTTTGTATACATATATCTATTTTCATTTACCTTTGATCACCTTGGGATACAAACCTATTATACAAACCTACTAGAGATATTATTTGGACAAAGAGCATATATGTTAGCCAGTTTTATAGGTGAGAGTGATATCTCAGAGTTATTTTAGTTTGAATTTCTCTAAGCAATAATGATTTAGACCAATTATATATGCTTATTGATAGCTTTGATCTCTTCTGAAAACTTCCTAAGAACAGATAATTTTGGATTGGATTTATTTAAAGAATTATTCCTACAGGAGGCTGACCTTGACCTTGGACTTGAAGTGACAAATTTGAATTACTGGAGGAAAGAAAAACAGGATTTCTAAAGATAAGGGTGAGCTTAGTGAGAGAGAAATGTTCAAGTAAGATGCAAAATTAGAATTTGTTTCCTGGGGGACAAATAAGGAAACAAATCTAAGTGAAGAATAATTCAGTAGGGGAATATTTTGTGATTTTTGTTTGGATCAACAAACATTTGTTAATTATATATTAAGGGTAAGACTCTGAAATAGTAATGTTACATGGTAAAAAGAACAAAAATAAGATGTTGCTGGTGGTCAAAGAGTTTATTAGGAAACAAAGAGAATGCAATAGGTACAACAACATATATATTACAAGGAAAATGAAGGTGGGAAAGAGCACTAACAATTGGAGACATTGACAAAGGCATAACAAAGAAGATAGCACCTAAATTGCTTAGCACCTTAAAGGAAGACATGGTTTCTGCTACCCTCTGAGGAGAGGGTAAATACCAGAAATTGGGAAATAATATCTACTAATGTATAGGTTTGGAAGATGGAATACTATGTCTGGCAAAATTTTACTAGTTCACTTCAACTCAGACATAGAGACTATTAAAGGGAGTAGATAGAAATAAGTCTAGAACTGAAGAAGGTAAGCAGATCATGAAGGACTGAATGCCACATTAAGAAGTGTATGTTTTAAGATCAAAGATTCATAGCTAGAAGGGATCTTGAATGGCATCATTTCCAATTATATTATTTCATAGATGAGGAGGAAACAGAGGCCCTGGGAGATTTAAATAATTGAAGCTAGGTCATAGAAGTATGAAGTGAAACTTGAATATGTCTTCCTCAGTTTAGGCTTAGGGCTCTGTCTACTACATCATGCTTGACATAAGTGATGTATTGAAAATTTTAAACATGGGAGTTTCATAGTCATACTTGGACTAGAAGAGATTATTTTCTCCACTTGATAGACTGGGATTATTAAAAAATGGAATTAGGAAATTAATTTCGGTAGTCTTGATACGTGATGAGATCCAAGGTTCTATCTGTGTCAGTAGGAAGAAATATAGTAAAGATGTGGAAGTGGTATGGATCACATATACATTAAAAAATTTGGGTGGTTTTGATGATGATTGTCCTTAAGAGTAAAAGGGAAGCATGAGGACAGCAAAAATTTAGGCAGGAAGAGAATGTGATACATTTTGAATATGTTGACTTTGTGACACTTAAAGAAAAATCAGTAGGAAATAACCAGAAAGGAGTTGATAATTTGTGACTGGAGTTATAGGGAAAGATTGGTTTATTTACATAATTTTAGAATAGTTCTATCATGGTAATATTTTAGTTCACTGAAGCTGATAGTAAATCTGGAGTTGCAAGTAGTTCATTCAGGTTATTATCCTTGCTTTACCATTTACTTAAACTATATGACTTCAGACAAATCACTTAATTCTTTTGTGTGTTAAGTCCTCATCTGTAAGCTGAAATGATTCTATTAAGTGGTGTCAAAAGATTTCAATTTAAAATCTACAATCCTTTAACTCCAAGAAAGCATGAATTATGAAAAGAAGCAAAGAGGATTCAAGATAAATACCCAAGAAATATCTACTCCAAGGTGGCAAGGATAAATGATGACTTAACAAAGTAGACTAAGGAGTAGTCTCATTAGTAGGTACAAGTACTAGGAAATAGGTCTGTGTCATTGAAGCCAAGAAGATGGTATTTAGACAAAAGAAATGGTCAACAATACCAAAAGCTGAAGGGAAGTAAAAAAGAATAAATATTAATTTAAAAGACTTGGCAGTTAAGAGATCCATGGTAATCACCGAAGGAATGCTTTCAGAATACTCAGAAATCATTTTTAATAAGTAAAATATATTAAATGTATTATTATGTCATGGAATTTGACATGGATAGGAAGGAGAGATCATAGGTAATATCAACATTGCAAGGTGAATTTAAGAGGTGTTTAAAGGTAAGATAGCAAAAAAAAATGTCAACAAGTGTTAAATAAGTACTTAATATATCCCAGGCTGTGTGCTGAACGTTGGTAATAAAAAGATAAAGGACAAAAGTCAGTAGTAATTGCAAGATTGAAAATGACAGAGAAAAAGATAATGATCTGGAGGGCAAGCTTAAAGAGGAGTAAGAAAAGGGGGATACTGGATGGAGGCCATATGGAGAGAGGTTGACCTAGAGAGAAGGGACACCTCTTCTTTAGAAACAGCATTGAAAGAAGAAAGGATAGGTAAAGATAAATATGGATTTTGAGGTATGCAGTAAGAGGAAAGAATTTTCAGTTTGGCATATAACATATCATCTCAGTTAAGTAGGAGATGAGCACATCTCCTGGAAGATTCAACATCTTGAGGAAAGAATAACAGATTGAATAACCATTGAGGGAAGTAGATGGAATCCAGAGTGAAAAAAAATTTGCCATGTAAGCAGTGAAGGTGTAGTTGAAATCAAGTAAGGTAGATTTTAAAGTCTGTAGCAGTTCTATATAGACAGTTAAAGTGGATGGGGAGGGTGATTCAAAGTGACAATTTATAGAGTAAGTGGTGGTGAGACAAAGAGTCAGGGAATTCGGGGGGACAAGATAGTATATGGTTAGTTCAACTAGTCAACTCTATTGTTGATATGAAGGAGTTAAAGGAAGTTTTAATAGAGGTAATGAACTTGGAGACAGAAAGAGGAGGAAGTTCTAGAAGTTCTAATACAATAAAGAAGGTGGTTAGGAAGAATGAGACAAAGGGAAAAAAGAAAAGAAGAAAGTTTGTGATGAAAAAGAAAAAATTCTGAATTCAAAACAATGGAAGTGACATAATCATGACTGATGGTGAAATCAATGTTTTACTCATCCCTGTGGTTAGCAGAAGTAAAATGAAACCATAAATCATGTAAGTTAAAGGGGATGAAGAACTATGAGTTCATGATGCAGAAAGGCCATCAACAAATATTAGGAAAAGAGCAGGTTGAATAGAAAGAATCTCTGTGTGTGTCTCTGTTTGTGTGTGTGTGTGTGTGTGTGTGTGTGTGTGTGTGTGTGTATGTGTGTGTGTATGTGTGTGAGAGAGAGAAAATAACAGAGAGAGAGAGAGAGAGAGAGAGAGAGAGAGAGAGAGAGAGAGAGAGAGAGAGAGAGAGAGAGAGAGAGAGAAACAGAGAGAGAGAGAAAGTAACAGAGAGAAAGAGAGAGCACAAGTGCTGGAAGCCAGTAGGTCAATGCAAAAAGTATTTAAACACATTGCTATAGATGGATTGAGTGAATCTCAAAGGAGGAGACACTGTTGAATGATTAAAGTCAAACATTTATGTTTAGGAATTTGATAGAAAGCCTTGAATGCTATCCTTGAATGCTAGCCAGAAAAATATTAAATTGATAACAGTAAAACAATAGTAAGGCAATTTAGATTGTTTGTTAAGAAAGAAAGAGACTTGATTAAAGGGGTACTTTTGACAGATTAATTGGGATATAGTAGTTAAGATAGAACAGAGAGGAAAGCCTGGAGACAGTAAGATTAAACTATTTACTTTTTTGAAGGGTTTTAATTTTTGGTCTGGAATTATGATTTCTTTGTTGTACAAATTCTTAGGGAATTCCCTCTACTACTTACTCAGCTATGATAGTAGTCAAATCATATTTCTCTAAACATAAAAGTATATTCATAAAAATCTTATATATTCTACCATCTCAAACAGAGCTATGTTTAAATTCCATTTCTTATGCTCATTTGTTACCAAAGACAATGCATTTTATCTCATTGGTTCTTGGTTTCCTGATCTATCAAATGAGAGTCTTGGACGAGATGATCTCTGTCATCTCTTCCAACTTTAAATTTAGAATTCAAACCACTTCTACTGTATGTGTTATTATTTCTCTTTCTGTTGTATTTTCAAAATTTTGTGTAAATAATTTGTGTTTTCTTAATCTAATAAAGATTCCATTCAAAAGAGAAGCTTGATCACCAAATTATATGAATGTTGTACTGTGTATATCCACCCACTTACCCATCCATCCACTCAGACATGTGTGTATGTGTATGAGTATATATATATGTATGTGTATGTATAAAATATGGAAATGTTACATATACATATATATATATATATATATATATATATATATATATATATATATATATATATATATATATATATATATATATATATATATATATATATACCTTTAACATAGCATGCTTTAAAATAGTTGAATAACAAGAGGGGTGATTAAGTGGCTCGGTGGATAGAGCACCAGCCCTGAAGACAGGAGGACCTGAGTTCAAATCTAAAATAGTTGAATAACTAACCATTTCAATATGTGAAATACCAAATAAATTTAGATTTCAAGTGAATAGAGAGCATATACATAGTAGCTAAATGAAAAAAAAATGTTAGGAACATTAAATCTGGGCATTTTGATGGGAGGATGCCACTTCTAGAAATATAGATGTAGGTTCTGCATCAACCTGCATAAAAAATAATGTTCATGATAGGAATATAAATTGCATTTAAAGATGCATTTATGTGAATTTTGTGAATGAATTCGCTTATGCATAAATATAGGTGCGCCAATCTTTATTTCCTTGAAAATCTCAATAAGTAGTTGGAATAGGAAAGAGACCATAGAGATATATCATTTCTATACTTGCATTAGTAAATCAGTTAAAATGCAATGGAATTTTGTTTCTTCCTCTCCCTCCATCCCGAAAGTCAGTCACAAAAGTATGAGCTGGTATAAATGGTATAAAGAGCTAAATTTAAAAGTTCTCTGTGGCTCCCCCTTTGTTTTTGGAGGAGCATCTTGATGACTCTGTTTCTCCTCTCTGCTATTGCCTGTCCTTGAGAATTAAAGGATATCCAGTGGTATGTAAAATCTTATACTGTGCACAAAAGTGTGCAAAATGTTTAGAAGTATATGCAGGTCTATTATCTGTTTTTGTTGTTTGTGGCAAGCTTTATGTGCAAAAGCTTGTATAAGGAATTCAGTGACCACTTGGACTATCTCTTTTGCTGCTTGTATTGCAAAAGTAAATCCTGAAAAGGTGTCTACTACAACATAGATGAAAGTCAGATGAGCAAAAGATTTATAATGAGTCATATCCATTTCCCAGATTTCATTGGGTCTCAAACCATGAGGGTTCTTCCCTGGAGGGAGCATAGAAGTGTGGAAAGGAAGGCAAGCTGTACAGGATTTTATTTATTTATTTAATTTAAATTTTTAAAATTTTATAATTATAACTTTTTTTTGACAGTACATATTTATGGGTAATTTTTTACAACATTATCCCTTGCACTCATTTCTGTTCCAATTTTTCCCTTCCTTCCCCCTACCCCTTTCCCTAGATGGCAGGCAGTCTTATACATAATAAATATGTTATAGTACATCCTAGATACAATATATGTGTGCAGAACGGAATTTCTTGTTGCACAAGAAGAATTGGATTCAGAAGGAAAAAATAACATGAGAAGCAAAACAAAAAGGCAAACAATTTACAATCATTTCCCAGTGTTCCTTCTCTGGGTGTAGCTGATTCTGTCCATCACTGATCAATTGGAACTGAATTAGATCTTCTCTTTGTCAAAGATATCCACTTCCATCAGAATACATCCTCATACAGTATTGTTGTTGAAGTGTATAATGATCTCTTGGTTCTGCTCAGTTCACTCAGCATCAGTTCATGTAAGTCTCCCCAAGCCTCTCTGTATTCATTCTGCTAGCTGTACAGGCTTTTACTATGCTCATAGCTTCTTCTTTTATAATTCCAAATTGCAGATGTCAAGCTTGAGCAGCCTGATGATGTTTAGAATGAGATTCTTGGGCTACCTGAAAATAAAGGAAAATTGGCTAACATGATTAGAAGGCTAACTGCCTTTGAATTTCCATTAAAAAAACATGACCTGGAAGTCCACTATGTGAGTGAACATGCGAGATATAAATCTTACCTGATGCTTACTCATTTTCTCTTGAAGTTCCTTAAAGAGATGATATATATATATATATATATATATATCATATTATATTATTATCATATCATATTATATATATATATATATATATACATATATATGAAACTACAAATTTTATTTGGGGTGTGGAAATTCTTTGTACCCCACCTACTGAATAGTCTGAATCAGATATTATATTTACATCTCCTGGATAATATATAAGAAATACCATGATTGCATACAATTCATTCTGCTGAGTGGACTGAAAAAGAGTTCTGACTACTCTCTTTATAGTTGTCATAAGAGTATATAGCACAAATGTTATGTTTTGATGCATCTGTAAAGATAATTGTTCCTTTAAAAGGAACCTTAAAAACCTTTTCTTCAAAAATCCATTGCCAATTATGTAATAGCCAGGTTATCTTTAATAGAGGTCCATGTGTAAAATTCAGAGCTGTGGCCTATAAAATTTGCCACTCTGGGATGGCTTCACAGCATACATTAATTTGTGCATTGGTGTAAAAGGTATATATCTTTTCAGGTTTTATCCCAGATAATTGTACTGCTCACTTAATGGCCTTTAATAAAATTCTAGCCACAAGCACTGGGTAAGCTTTGTTCTGGTTTTTCTGGGAGGTTCACCCACTTTATCATACTGTGTCCTTGATGAAGGACTGCTGACAGTGCCTCTTTTGTAGCAAAAACTGATATTTCTAAGGGTTTTTGAGGAATTCTTTCAACCACATTGGATAAACCCAGTTCAACATCTCTTCTAAACCTCTTGAGTTTCTTTTGTAAGCTGGCATGGTGAGTTTAAAGGAGTATCTCTCCTTAAAAGGTCATATAATGGTTGTAACTGATAAGTAGTTAAGCCTAACACTGGACTCATCCATTGGGTATCTCCTATCAATTTTTGAAAGTCATTTAAGGTGTTCAATTTCTCTGTTCTTAAAGAAAGTTTTTGTGCTGCAAGCACCTTAGGATATATTTCATATCCTGAAAAGGGGCGTGTCTTTGAATTTTTTTTTTTTTTTTTTTGGGAGCTATATGCAATTTGTAGTTCCTTGATTTTTCTATGGTCTTTTGTAGATATGCTTCTAACATTTGCTCCTCAGGTGCATACCCCAAAATATCATCCATGTAATGTAAGAACAACACTTTTGGAAATGCTTTTCTTACTAGAGTAAGAGCAGCAACCACATACATTTGACACACAGTAGGGCTATTTTTCATTCCCTGTGACAAAACTTTCCATTCATATCTTTTATAAGGCTCAGCTAAATTAATGTTGGGCACTAAAAAAGCAAATCTTTTCATATCTTCCTTATGTAGAGGGATAGAATGGAAATAATCCTTAATGTCTATAACTCATAGAGGCCATTCTCTAAGCAACTGAGTAAGACATGGAAGTCTAGGCTGAAGAGTTCCCATAGTTTCCATCTGTTCATTTACTTTTCTTAAATCAGTTAACATCCTCCATTTTTCAGATTCTTTTTTTACAACAAATACAGGAGAATTCCAAAGACTTAGAGAAGGTTGTAAGCGTCCTTGGTTAAGTTGCTCCTGTACTATATCTAATAAAGTCTGAATTCTATCACTCTCTAAGGGCCACTATTCTACCCACACTGGTGTATCTGTTTTCAATTGAATGGAAAGAGGTAAAGGTGAAGGCAGGCCTTCAACAGTAGTCCTGTCTAAAAAGTCAAAGTACTCAATTGTAATTCTAATTGTTGTAAAATGTCTCTTCCCCATAGGTTGATGGGGATTTTCTTAAGTACAAAAGCAATAAAAACTCCTGTTTCATTTTCAAACATCCATTTCAAGGGGAAGTACTAACTTCAGCTGCTATTGATCCTCCTATGCCAGACCTATAGGTGTCTGCCTTAATCTTTGGCCATTGATTGGGCCAGCTGGCACCTCTAATGGCTATACAATCTGCACCTGTGTCTACCAACTCTTTCAATGGTATTCCATTTGCATAGATAGTGAGCATAGGTCAATTAGCTATAATAGCTGCTGTCATAAATATTCCTGGATTCTGTTGTTGGGAGTTAAAATGTGACCAAATATCACCAAATTGCCTATTAGGAGTATGTATCAGTAAACCTGATGCCTCTACTTCTCCTAGTTGATAAGCCACACATTGTCTATCTGCATTAGTGACTTAGCTATGCATTCTCCAATTTCCCAAATCAGTATATGGATGGATACTATTTGGTAAATACTCTCAGTGGCGAAATGGCCAAGCCTACTGTGCCTGGAGGCAAAGGATTTGTAGGCCTGACAGGGATAGATTTCATTTCTCCAGGGGATATCTCAGTAATCCCAGCTGCATACAACTCTATTCTCCCCAATTGTAATCTCTTTCTCCTATCAGGTTGCTTCTTGGCTGATTGATCATGTTGGAGTACTGAACTTCTAAAGACTCTCTGGGTTAACATCAGCTGCCTTCATGTCCCAAGTGTTTTTTGCCTTGGGCCTTGGAACTGGGCCCCACTTCCCATTTCCCTGAGTCAATCTACATTCTGATGCCCAATAGAAGCCTTTTTTGCATTTTAGACATGGGGTTTTAGGTCTTGTTCTCCCATACTGTTTTTTCACTCTATCTTTATGTCAACAATGAGTTTTCAAATGCCCTACTTTACCACACTGAAAGCATTGATAAGTCTCTTTGGATGTCCCTTGCCAAAAGGGACCCTGTCTTCCCATGGTCAGATCTTGAGGCATCATAGCCTGGGTATGAAGATATTTGAGCCCACTGTGGCACAGCATCTTATGATCTCATCTAAAGTAGCATCTTTGTGTAGTCCTAGTATAATTCTTCTACATACCTTATTAGCATTTTCTTTAGCAAGTTGTCGTATAATTTCTGTTGCTGCATTTTCACCAATAGTTCATAGGACAATTGTCTGCAGATATTCAGTGAAATCATCAAAGGGTTCATTTAGACCCTGAGCTATTTTCGTGAAGGCTTCTCCTCTATCTTGTCTTTTTGGGAGAATGACCCATGCTTTGATAGCATATCAGCAATTTGCTCATATGCTACTATAGGGTAATTAATCTGTGCTAAAGTGTCTGCATAAAGCAATCTGCTAAATCTGCTTGTTGATCAGAGGTGACTGGTATATTAATTGCCAGTTGCCTGTTTAGTTGGGCTTGTGTTCTACAGAGTTCACTATACTCAGAAAGCCACAACAAGTTTTGTCTAGGTTCTAAAATTGCCCTTGCTATAAATTTCCAATTATTAAGGGTTAAAACTTCAAAAGCCAAATTCTTATCTTATCTTAACTTAAGATGATGTATACCCATAGAGTACAAGCTTTTTTCAGATCCTTGATAATTTCTAAATTAAACAGAGTGCATTTTCTTTTTTCTTGACCTGAAGAGTCAAACTCTTTAATCACAGGGTATGCTTCTATTTTTAAATCAGATATATCCTGTCCTTCCTTTTTAGATTTAATTAATGCCCTTTGTAATGGTGTCATGGGGGTGGACAAAACTGCTGTATGAGTGATATTGATGGTGTCACGCCCTTTCCCCTCTTCCTCCTCCCTCTACTCAGGAGGTAGAAATTGAGGAAGGATGGTCAACAGACGGGGAATGTCCTAATGCTTTGATGTACTGAGCTCTTAAAGTGAGAAGAATCACACCCCTTAAATCATCAGCGTTGTTCTTGTCCAATTCTCCATGATTTTCAGTTGCTTTTTCAGTACCATTTCCCTCCTTCTCTTTCTCCTCACACTTCCTTGTTTGGCTGTTCTAATTAGAACTTTTCCGTTTTTTGGGGAACTTGTGGGATTCTTTAAAGCCAAATGTATTATATTGTATATAAGGAATGTTTCTTCAGGAATTGAATCAGGACCCATAACTTCATAATATTCATTTAGTTGCTCTCCCACTATTTCCACATATCTGGCTCTAATTTTTCTTCCTGAGAGAGCCAAGGAGATGTGCACTGAACATATATAAGAGTCTAATGATCTGCTTCCAAGTTACCAACAAACCTTGTTTCTTTATTAATCCAACTATGCATTCTGCATGTTTCTCTTGGGGTAGAGGAGACTCTTTTCTTAGTATTTGTCCCCTTTCACCTAAAAAATGAAAGTGACTAGTTTAGCTCTTATCACAGTTTCCTGTTTGTCTATTTTTATACTCACCCTATTTCCAAATCACAGGGATTTCTCCACTGAACTCAGCCAAATTGTGTCAGTTGAACTGCTTTGTGCTCTGCTTTGCAAGGCCCTATGTTTCTAGGGCCCCATGTTTGGCCATCAAAATGTAATGTCTCGACTAAAACTAAGGACTCTAGCTGATCCTGAGTTCCTCCAGAGAGTTAGTCCAGACATTATATTTTGATGGCCAAACATGGGACCCTAGAAACATAGGGCAAAGCTACCATATGACATGGCAAAACTACCATATGGCTGGTCAAAGATAGAGTCTGGAATCTGGAGTCTTCTCTTGTGTCTGTTGCTGAGAGGTGTGTCTGAAAGAGCATTCCCAGTTGCCCCTTAAATACTTCAGTATGATTACATCACTACAGAACATTGATAGTACACAATCATTATATCACCATAGTAAATACTAAGTATATGCTTAACTATTAGTACTTTGCTGATCTAATTTTAAGTACATCTTTACAGAGTTCTGGCCCTCTATATTGTTGCTGTAGCTCTTTATTCGAATTTGAAACTTGAATGAGGCTGACATACTAGATTAGCTCTTAAACTAACTCTCAACCTTCACAGGGATTAGTTCATATGGCAAAAGGGGAAGACAGGTAATTGGGATGTTAGAAAAGGATGTGAAAGGAGTTAAGAAAGAGAAAGGGTTAGAAATGAGCCAGTTCTGAGCAAAATGGCACTTAACAAATGCTGAACTGAAATTAATATAACACTTTAATGCTTGCAAACTGCTTCATATATGACCACTCATTGATGAAGTTCAAAACAGATGTTATGGATAAATGTTATAAATATAATTAACTTTATTTTACAGATGAGAAAACTGGAGTTCAAAGCAATTAACAGACTTATGATGACATACAATAATGGTGAAATTTGAACCCTTGTCTTCATGGTTACAGGGTCAGCACTTTCTGTTATTCAATTCTATCTCTCATTAAATCTTTATTGAGTTGGACACTTTCCAAGTTAATCCTTCTGTTAAAGAAGATATTCTTCTTCCTCCTTGCATATTCTCTCAATATACTCCCCTACCCCTTTTCCCTCCTTCATACTTATCTTCTACTTCACTCTCCTACCTTTTATTTATTAACAAAGTTATTGGTCTCTCATTGTCTACTTCCCAGACATTTCTTCAAAGGCAGCTGATGTAAACCATTTAATAAACAAATATTCCCACAGAAAATACACTTTTACTATACTGAAAACTTATAGAAACCATCAAGAATTTGACTGATTTATGGTTTTCTAGATGTATAATTCTTCATCTGAGGTGTATCACAGTCCTTTGCTAATTTAATAAATTTTTTGCAAGAATTGCTTGAGTTTATAAATACACTTTTACCCATAAATTTAAAAATTAGACTTTCCCCCTAAAGAGATAAAAGAAAGAACAAAACCAGCCATATGTACAAAGATATAATTAGCAATACTTTTGCTATAGATAAGAAAAACTTTTACAAATTAAAGGTATTTGGGCACTAGGTAAACAAATTGTGTTATAAATTGTAATTAAAGTTTTTGTTCTGTAAGAAATAAATAAATGTACTGTTTCAGAGAAACCTGGGACAACTTGAGAGCAGAACTAAGGAGATCAATTAATAAAACGCAAAATATTGTAAAGACAAACAATTACGGGGGGCGGAGCCAAGATGGCTGAGAAAATAAACGCCACTGTGTAAGCTCCTTTCTTCCCTCACAACCAACTAGATTTAATCAGCCTCAGAAATAGCAATGGACTGATAGAATCCACAAGGACTGGAAGCACGACTTACCAGCTGAAGAGAATCTGGAGTTTCAGCAGGAAAGGTCAGCTCCCAGGGGAGGAAGAAGAGAGGCCAGCGCAGACGGTGGGTTAGTGGCACACTGCGCCGGTCGGCTGGGGAGGGCTCTAGGATCAGAGAATCCACTGACATAAAAGAATCTGGCACAGGCTGTTAGCTCTTCTCTGCTTATAAAACAGCAGATCAGAGGAGAAATATAAGCCACTTTAAAATTTAAAACTAGATTGGATCTTCCTGGATCCCAGGGGTGACTCAGCAGATCTCGGCACCAAGACATAGGCAATCCAGGCTTTCTCCTAGGGGTAGTTAAGAGATTGAAGAGTGGGCGGGGCGGTAACTCATAGTGCCTGGCTCAGCTGGAGGCTGTGGAATGGAAGCCCCAGAGAAGCGGAACCTTTGAACTAGGGACTGTGGTTTCTGGCAGACACTTCCCAGTTTGAGCACAGGGGCTTTTCACGTCACCTGCTGCAGACATCCACGCCCCACCGGAACGCATAGGCTAGGCTTTGAGTCGCCTTTGCCGTTCAGTCTCAACCTCAGGGAAGCCACTAAAACACAGCGACCTCAGGGCACAGCACTGCTGGTCACCTCTGAGGCATTTCCGGGGAAGGGGTGGGGGACTCTTTCCCAGAGCTCTCTCTTAGCTCAGGCACGGGGGCCGCTGCATCCATCCTGTCTGGGAGGAAGCTGGTAAAGAAATAAATAAATAATTTCCTACCCCAGGGACAGACCCCAAAAGATTTTTTAAATATGAGCAAGAAGCCCAAAAAAAACATAGATTCCTTCTACACAGAGAAAGAGCGGGTATCCAACCCCGAGGAAGTTAACAGCAGAGAGTCAGCAGATAACAACCTAAAGGGGAACGATTCCTGCCCCCCATCACATAACTCTCTCCTAGAAGAAGCTCTTAAAAAATTAAGGGAGTTTGAAGAAAAATGGGGAAAGGAAAGGGAAGCTATGATAGAGAATAACAACATCCTGAAACTGGAGTTGGAAAAAATAAAGAATTCACAGGAGATGCAGGGAAACAAAATTAGTGAATTAGAAAAGGTAAAAAAATCACAGGAAAATAGGATTTCTGAATTGGAGAAGATAAAAAAGTCCCAAGAAAATAAGATTTCTGAATTGGAAAAAGAAAATAATTCTCAAAAAAAAAAAATTAGGGAAATGGAAAAAAATTCAATAGAGCAAAATAATTCATTAAAAAACGAAATTGGGCATTTACAAAAAGAACTAAAAACTGTGAAAGAAGAAAATAACTCCTTAAAAGTCAGGATGGAACAAATAGAAATGAATGATTCACAGAGAACCCAAGAATCAGTCAAACAAAACAAAAAAAATGAGAAGTTGGAGAACAACGTCAAATATTTATTGGGAAAATCTATAGACCTGGAAAATAGATCTAGGAGAGATAATCTGCGGATCATTGGACTTCCCGAAAACTATGACCAAAAAAAGAGCCTAGATTCTATTTTACAGGAAATTATCAAAGAGAACTGTCCAGAAATAATAGAAACAGAAGGGAAAGTAGATGTGGAAAGAATTCATCGAACGCCTTCTGAAATAGACCCTAAAAAAAGAACACCATGGAATATTGTGGCTAAGCTGCAGAATTACCACACAAAGGAGAAAATCCTGCAAGCAGCTAGAAAAAAACAATTTAAATACCAACGTGCCACAATAAGGGTCACCCAAGATCTGGCTGCCTCCACATTAAAAGATAGAAGGGCCTGGAACCTGATATTCTGAAAGGCAAAAGATCAAGGATTGCAACCAAGAATAAACTACCCAGCTAAGTTTAGCATCTTTTTCCATAGAAGAAGATGGTCATTCAATGAAATAGAGGAATTCCATATGTTTCTAAGAAAAAAACCAGACTTAAACAAAAAATTTGATCTACATCCACAAGACTGAAGAGAAACAGAAAAAGGTACACAGAACCCTTGAGAACTGTAACTCTGTTGCGGGTATATAGAAAGTACGCATGGATAATTTGATTTTACTGATATAAAAGAAAAAAAAAGGAGGGGGTGTAGTCAAGGGAAGGGGGTAGTATCAGAAAAAGGGGAGGGTATGATAAAAAGAGGGAAACTACATCCCAGGAAGAGGCATAGAAAATGCACCATATCTGAGGGAATTTAGAGAGGGGGAGAATCATTGTGTAAATCTTACTCTCATCAGAAGAGGCTCAAAGAGTAAATAATTGTCATATTTGTTTTTCAGAGAATTCTCTCACCTCATTAAAAGGGGGGAGAGGAAAAGGGAAAAGGAAAAGGAGAATAAGGGAAGGGACGTGGAGGGAGGGGGGAGGGATACTAAAAAAAAAGGGAGGGCTGTGCGTCACAAGGGGGGGTCTATAAATTAAATATTGGGGAAGGGGTTCAGGGGGGTCAAGGGAAAAAGCATAATCTGGGGATAATATGATGGCAGGAAATACAGAATTAGTAATTTTAACTGTAAATGTGAATGGGATGAATGCTCCCATCAAATGGAGACGGATAGCAGACTGGATCAAAAATCAGAACCCTACAATATGTTGTTTACAGGAAACACACTTAAAGCAGGGAGATACATATAGAGTAAAGGTAAAAGGTTCGAGCAGAATCTATTATGCTTCAGGTAAAGCCAAAAAAGCAAGGGTAGCTATCCTTATCTCAGATCAAGCAAAAGCAGAAGTTGATCTAATTAAAAGAGATAAGGAAGGAAACTATATCCTGCTGAAAGGTAGCATAAATAATGAAGCTATATCAATACTAAACATATATGCACCAAGTGGTATAGCATCTAACTTTCTAAAGGAAAAGTTAAGATAGTTGCAAGAAGAAATAGACAGTAAAACTATAATAGTGGGAGGTCTCAACCTTGCACTCTCAGATTTAGACAAATCAAACCACAAAACAAACAAGAAAGAAATTAAAAAAGTAAATAGAACTTTAGAAAAACTAGGTATGAGAGACCTTTGGAGAAAACTGAATGGCAATAGAAAGGAATATACTTTCTTCTCAGCAGTTCATGGATCCTATACAAAAATTGACCATATATTAGGACATAAAGATCTCAAAATTAAATGTAGGAAGGCAGAAATAATAAATGCCTTCTTCTCAGACCACAATGCAATAAAAGCTACATTCAGTAAAAAGTTAGGGATAAATAGACCAAAAAGTAATTGGAAACTGAATAATCTCATCTTAAAAAATGACTGGGTGAAAGAGCAAATTATAGAAACAATTAATAATTTCACCCAAGATAATGACAATGATGAGACATCATACCAAAATCTGTGGGATGCAGCTAAAGCAGTAATAAGGGGAAATTTTATATCTTCAGAGGCGTATTTGAAGAAAATAGAGAAAGAGAAGATTTACGAATTTGGCTTGCAACTTAAAAGGCTAGAAAAAGACCAAATTAAAAACCCCCAACCAAAAATTAAACTTGAAATACAAAAATTAAAAGGAGAAATCAATAATATTGAAAGTAAAAAAAACTATTGAATTAATAAATAAAACCAAGAGTTGGTTTTCTGAAAAAAGCCAATAAAATAGATAAACCTTTGGTAAATTTGATCAAAAAAAAAGAAAGAGGAAAATCAAATTGATAGTCTTACAAATGAAAAGGGGGATCTTTCCACCAATGAAGAGGAAATTAGAGAAATAATAAGGAGTTACTTTGCCCAACTTTATGCCAATAAATTTGATAACTTAAGTGAAATGGATGACTTCCTCCAAAAATATAGGCTGCCTAGATTAACAGAGGAGGAAATAAATTGCTTAAATAGTCCCATTTCAGAAAAAGAAATAGAACAAGCTATTAATCAACTCCCCAGGAAAAAATCCCCAGGACCAGAGGGATTCACATGTGAATTCTACCAAACAAAAGAACAATTAGTCCCAATGTTATATAAACTATTTGAAAAAAATAGGGAATGAAGGAGTCCTACGAAACTCCTTTTATGACGCAGACATGGTACTGATACCTAAACCAGGTCGATCGAAAACTGAGAAAGAAAATTATAGACCAATTTCCTTAATGAATATTGATGCTAAAATCTTAAATAAGATATTAGCAAAAAGACTTCAGAAAATCATCCCCAGGATAATACACTATGATCAAGTAGGATTCATACCAGGAATGCAGGGCTGGTTTAATATTAGGAAAACTATTAGTATAATTGACCATATTAATAATCAAATTAATAAAAACCATATGATCATCTCAATAGATGCAGAAAAAGCATTTGACAAAATCCAACATCCATTCCTACTAAAAACTCTTGAGAGTATAGGAATAAATGGATTATTCCCTAGAATAATCAGGAGCATATATTTAAGACCGTCAGTAAGCATAATATGCAATAGAAATAAACTGCAACCTTTCCCAGTAAGATCAGGAGTGAAACAAGGTTGCCCACTTTCACCATTACTATTCAATATAGTACTAGAAATGCTAGCCTCTGCAATAAGAGCCGAGAAAGAGATTCAAGGAATTAGAGTAGGAAATGAGGAAATCAAACTATCACTCTTTGCAGATGACATGATGGTATACTTAGAGAACCCCAAAGACTTTGCTAAAAAACTATTAGAAATAATTCAGAATTTTAGCAAAGTGGCAGGATACAAAATAAATCCACATAAATCCTCAGCATTCTTATATATCACCAACAAAATGCAACAGCAAGAGATACAAAGAGAAATTCCATTCCAAACAAATGTTGAGAGTATAAAGTATTTGGGAATCCATCTATCAAAGAATAGTCAGGAATTATATGAGAAAAATTACAAAACGTTTGCCACAAAAATAAAGTCAGATTTAAATAATTGGAAAGTCATTCAGTGCTCTTGGATAGGCCGAGCGAATATAATAAAGATGACAATACTCCCCAAACTAATCTATTTATTTAGTGCTATACCAATGAGACTCCCAAGAAACTATTTTAATGACCTAGAAAAAATAACAACAAAATTCATATGGAAGAATAAAAGATCGAGAATTGCAAGGGAACTAATGAAAAAAAAGTCAGAGGAAGGTGGTCTAAGTGTGCCTGATCTAAAGCTATATTATATAGCAGCAGTCACCAAAACCATTTGGTATTGGTTAAGAAATAGACCGGTAGATCAGTGGAACAGATTAGATACAAAGGACAAAAAAGGGTACATCTATAGCAATCTAATCTTTGACAAACCCAAAGATACCAACATTAGGGACAAAAATTCATTATTTGGAAGAAACTGTTGGGAAAACTGGAAATTAGTATGGCAGAAATTAGATATGGACCCACACTTAACACCATATACCAAGATAAGATCAAAATGGGTCCATGATTTAGGCATAAAGAATGAAATCATAAATAGATTAGAGGAACAGAGAATAGTCTACCTCTCAGACCTGTGGAGGAGGAAGGAATTTATGACCAGAGGAGAATTAGAGATCATTATTGATCACAAAATAGAAGAGTTTGATTACATCAAACTAAAAAGTTTCTGTACAAACAATACTAATGCAAACAAGATTAGAAGGGAAGTAACAAATTGGGAAAATATTTTTAAAAGTAAAGGTTCTGACAAAGGTCTCATTTCCAAAATATATAGAGAACTGACCCTGATTTATAGGAAACCAAACCATTCTCCAATTGATAAATGGTCAAGGGATATGAACAGACAATTCTCAGATGATGAAATTGAAACTATATCCACTCATATGAAAGAGTGTTCCAAATCACTACTGATCAGAGAAATGCAAATTAAGACAACTCTGAGATACCACTACACACCTGTCAGATTGGCTAAGATGACAGGAACAAATAATGAAGAATGTTGGAGGGGATGTGGGAAAACTGGGACATTGATACATTGTTGGTGGAGTTGTGAAAGAATCCAGCCATTCTGGAGAACAATTTGGAACTATGCCCAAAAAGTTGTCAAACTGTGCATACCCTTTGACCCAGCATTGCTGTTATTGGGATTATATCCCAAAGAAATACTGAAGAGTGGAAAGGGACCTGTATGTGCCAAAATGTTTGTGGCAGCTCTTTTTGTTGTAGCTAGAAACTGGAAGTTGAATGGATGTCCATCAATTGGAGAATGGTTGGGTAAATTGTGGTATATGAAGGTTATGGAATATTATTGCTCTGTAAGAAATGACCAGCAGGAGGAATACAGAGAGGGTTGGAGAGACTTAAATCAACTGTTGCTGAGTGAAATGAGCAGAACCAGAAGATCACTATACACTTCAACAACAATACTGTATGAGGATATATTCTTATGGAAGTGGATATCTTCAACATAAAGAAGATCCAACTCACTTCCAGCTGATCAATGATGGACAGAAATAACTATACCCAGAGAAGGAACACTGGGAAGCGAATGTAAATTGTTAGCACTTCTGTCTATCTACCCAGGTTACTTATACCTTTGGAAGCTAATAATTAATGTGCAACAAGAAAATGGTATTTACACACATATATTGCATCTAGATTATATTGTAACACATGTAAAATGTATGGGATTACCTGCCATGGTGGGGGGGGAGGGAGTGGAGGGAGGGCGGGGATAATTTGGAAAAATGAATTAAAAAAAAAAGAATGAAAAAAAAAAGACAAACAATTAAGAAAGACTTAGAAACTATGATTAATATAACGACTGACAATGACACCAGAGGAATAATGATGAAGCATGTTTACTACCTCTTATTAGAGAACTTGTGGACTGGAGGTGTATAATGAGATATAGAGTATTTTTCAGGTTCAATGTGTGATTTTTTTGATTGATTATGTTTATAGACTGCAAGAGAGGGTTTTTGTTGTATTTTTTTTGAAAAATAATAGTGAAAAAAATAAAAATATAATCTATGAAACATAAAAAATACATAGAAGCAAAGAGAAGAATGTTTATAGGGAATTTTAGAAAAGTGTATTTTAGTACTAATATGTTGAATTAATTATATATTTAAAAAATAAAATTCACATAAAGTAAAGTTGTGTACTTTTGAGTGATTTTCTTTCATTTGAAAAACCACATATTTATTTTTAAAACTGTTTGCTATAGCTACAAATTATGTAGAATTATGTTACATTTTTGATAACTGGAAAAATACAAATTAAAATAATGTTGAAGTTTCACCTCATACTCAACAAAAAGGAAAAATTAAGAAAAATGAAAAGAGTAAATATTGGAGGGATTATAGAATAACAAGTTTATTGGAGCTATTAATTAATACCACACTTTCAAAAATAATTTGGAATCATGCAAATAAAGTAGCTACAATATCTATACTATTTGACCTATAAAATCTACTGCTAGGCAGGTGTCTCAATTTCATTTAAAGGACCAAAGAAAAAAAAAAGATTCCATATATCAAAACACCTCTTATGATAGCAAAGAACTAGAAAAAAAGTGGAATAAATTTTGGTACATGAATGTACCAAATTACTATTTTAGGAGAGATGGCAAATATTATGAATACATATTAATTATATTTTTAAAAAATAAAATTCACATAAAGTTATGTACTTTTGAGTGATTTTCTTTCATATGAAAAACCACATATTTATTTTAAAAACTATTTGCTATAGCTACAAATTATGTAGAAATATGTTAAATTTTTGATAACTGGAAAAATACAAAGAAGCATGGAGAGAATTTTAGTGCTTTATACTATTTATAACATTATACCATTAATTTTTTGATTTCTGATAAAGATGATGAAAAGTAAAATAAGCAGAGCCAAGAAAACAATATGCATAATGACTACAGCAATGAGAGGGTGGAACAACAAGAACCAAACAATCAAAAAATAATAGAAAATGAGTGTTACAAAATTACCAAGAAAAAAAAGCTCATGTGTTAATGGAAGTAGAGATCCATTGGTAAGGAACACAGCATATGATGTCAGATTTTTTTTTTTTTCTGTTGAACAGAGTGATTTTTTTTTTCCTTTTCCTCTTTTTCTTAAAAAAAAAATTAAGGTCTGACTAGGTAGGGAGAGCAATACAAGGAAAAATCTATGTCATGCAAATTAAAACATAATAGAATCTTTTTAAAGAGAAAAAGAAACTTTCTGGGGATGACAATCTATGCTTCTCTGACCAATCTTGTAATGAGTGTCTTTGAACTTAGGTAGATCCTCCTTAGACTATTGACATGTTTCCTTTCACTCTTCCTTTATATACCAGATATTTTCAGTTCCTTACACCAGGTTTAGTCAGAGTCTTTACTGGCAGAGCTGTTTAACATTTATATATAGGACCTTGGTGAAAGGAATACTTTAGATAAAACTTTAGATGCATTTATCAAAACACTATAGGCCAACTTTGGGCCTAGAATCAGGAAAACCTGATTTAAAATCATACCTCAGGCACTTGCTAGCTGTGTAGCTCTGGGTAAGTTATTTAACCATTATTTACCTTAATCCACTGGAGAAGAAAATTGCAAAATACTCTGGTATCTTTGCCAAGAAAACTCTGAGTTTTGGCATTGGCTATGGTTCATGGTGTCTTGAAGATATGGACATGAGTAAAGGCCGCAGAGTGTGTTAAATTCTGGGGACACAAGGAATGGCATAACTAATCTCTGCCTTCAAGGTGAGTAAATTAGTATATATTCTATCTTAAAATTTTTTTTGTAGGTATTTATCTCTCCTTTTGCAAAGGAAGTTCAATGAGAAGGGATTGCTTAATTCATTTTATTTGAATCTTATGTCCCTAGAATAGTGCCTGGTTCAAAGTAGATTCTCAATAAATGTTAGTTGATTGATGTTAAAGGAAGAGACAATGTATAAAATACAGATAAAATACAATCTTAGAAGATGGAAAGTAATTTTAGAGGAGATGGATTTAGCAGGAGGAAAACATCTCTTTTCTAAAAGGTCTAATGTTTCAATTGAATCTTAAAGGGAGCCAGGAATTCCAAGAAACAAAATGGGAAAAAGATATCCTGGTAAAATAACACATTCATTTGAATGTACTTAACACATATGGAACAGCAGCCACAGATTCAAAGTGTGTTTGGAACAGGTAGAATGTGAACAGGTAGAAATTGTTTTATTTTATTCTATTTTGTTTTTCATTTATATCTCCAGTACCTAGGCCAGTGTTTGGCACATAGAAGGCACTAAATAAGTTTAGGTTGAATTGATCTAAATGTCAGGTAAAGATCTATACTGTTAACTCTTACAAAGAGCTGCTCTGGTAAGCAGGCACCACCTGCTCCCTCAGTGCTATAATTTTTATCCTTAATGATTTTAAAAACAGCAAATTATAGGAAACATTTTCTCCCCAAACTCACTGCTTCTATTAATCCTCTGTAATTTATTTCAATGACTTTTGGAATTCTTTTTCAAATACACAAATTAAGAAATATGCTACGCAACTAATTATACTATAATTACTGGAACAAGTCATATGCCCCCTTCCTCCAAAATCCTGCCTCCTACTCTCACCTCTGCCCCTGTCCCCATTTCTTCTCCCTGCTGACCTCCTTCACATAATTTCCCTTGGCTAAAGACACTCCATATTTATTATAATAACTCTCATTCTTTTTCTTTCTTTCAGTATCTTTTAGTAGGAACAATAAGCAGACTGATCATTAGAAAATTAGACCAGGGAATTCTTTTTCATACACGTATTCCTCCTGCCCAACTCTGTCTATCTGTCTGTCTGTCTCTCATTAGACTAGCTGGCAAATTTAACCTGCGACTTCTTCACATATTCATTATTAGACTAGCATATTTCTTTCTCATCTCTACTCCAACTTGTCTGCAAGATGTGATTGAGGTTTCTCATTAGAATTCAAGGGAGTAAGAGTCTGTGTATAAAGTCCCCTGTATATTATGCATACAAAGTTATTGTTCAAAAGATTTCCACTATCTATTCCCTTGCAACACCTTTGCACTAGAAATGTAGAACTGTACCAGTTCTATGCCTCTGAGAAAATTAAGCAATTTTAACCTTCTGTTTTTTTCTGAAGAAAAGATGACAACTGTGACATCAATGGTATACTTCCTCTTTTTACTAAGTAAACTCAGCATATAAAAATGTGAAGAGCAGAAAAATAATACAATCAGAGTACAGAAGATGACTATTTGCCTTGGTCCTACTCTAGGACAGAGAGGAAAATACCACAGTTACAATGTACAATTAGCATATTATAAATGGAATTTATTATAAAATGAAAAACTTTATATTATTTTAATTCTATATATTTTTTCAGATATTGTGTAGACTCAAAAATACCTTATTTATTTTACTTTATGTGTTCCAAAAAAGAAAGATTTTAGCTTCACATTCTTCTTTTAAGAAGGGTCCTTGATATTCCCCCCAACATCATACATCTTAAATTCAACATATCCCAAATTGAACTCATTATTTTCCCCAAAAATCTTGTTCCCTTCCAAACTTTCCTATTTCTCTTAACAGCACAAACATACTTTCAGAGTGCCAGGATCTCAGTCTAGATGTTTTCCTCAACTCACCACCAGGACTCCTCCCTCCCCTTCAATATTGAAAGTCTGTTGATTTCATATTTTAAACATTTCTCAAATATGCTTCCTTCTCTCCTATGATATTTTTATCACTATGATTTCTTCATAATTGGATTATTCTAAGAATCTGTTGTTAATTTATCTGCCACATCTCCACTCCAGACCATTCTCTACTTAACCATCCAAAGTATAGGTCTTATATTGTTTAGTTAATCCATAAAAAAATCACTTACAGGATCAACTATTTAAAAAAAAAGACTAGTATTCAAAACTCTACCTAATCTACTCTCCGCCTCACAATACCTTTACAGTCTTCTTATATTCCCACTGGATTTGATCCAGAGATACTGGCCTCCTTTCAGTTCTTCAAATAAGATACTCTGTCTCCCAACACCAGGTATTGTCATTAGCCTTCCCCCTTGTATGAAATGCTTTCTCTCCTCATCTGTGTCTCCTAACTTCCATGAATTTTTTCAACTCCTTACTAAAGTGACACTTCCTAGAGAAAGTCTTTTCTGATGCTTGTTAATTCACTGTCTTCCCTTTCTTGATATTTCCTAGTAATTCTGTATATAGCTTGTTTGTGCATAGCTGTCTGCCTGCTATTTTTTTCATTAAATTGTGAGCTCCTTGAAGACAGGAACTGTTTTTTGACTGTTTTTGTATTCCTGGAGTAGTGTCTAGCACATAGCAGATGCTTAAGTATTTGACTGACTGATATCAGATCTGTTAGGGACTTCTAAATCAAGAAGACATGTACTTATTAGATTCATTTAAACTTCTATTGAGATAAAGGGAAGAAATGTCTGGAAATACTAGATATAGTTGAAACTTAGTTTATCTTTAAACAAAATTTAAATATGTGGAGAAAAGATAACATTACTATTAATGTAAAGTGTGCTGGAGGTAGTGGATTGATGATGGAGCAAAATATAATTGTGTGATTGTTAATCTTCTTATAGCCACGTGTGACCTATTCTCTTGGATGATGCCAGTATCTTACCTAGGATGTGCTCAACTGCTTTCTCTTTGCTCCTAGTTCTAAGGAATTAAATTATTCAGACAGATTTTGTAAAATGCACCTATTTGATAATTCTATTGATTCTAATTTCAAATAAATTAAAGATCTTCAGGATTTAGAAATTTATTTTTTAAGAAGTTCTTCATGAAGATTGTCCTTGCATCAGCAATGGTAAGGGGCATATGAGCTGGTTAGAATAACAATTATCACAAATAGATACTGAGAATATTGAGTTCTTTGTATAGGGTTATCCAAAAATGTATCTTTATGTCACATCAATCTATCTATCTAAAGAAAATACACAAAGAAAATGAGCAACAGTAACAAAATTATCTAATCTAAAGGAGCACAGAGTATAAAAGTATAGTATAAAAGGATAGCACTTAAAAAAACAAAACAAAAACAAAAACAAAAAACTACAACCTGTGAGAGACATTGCAAATATTTCCATTTTATAGAGGAGAAAACTGAGGCCCAAAGAGTTGAAATATATTGTCTAAAATCCTACAACTTTTGTAACTACCTAGCTCAAATCTTCATGATTCCCTCTATTCTTTGTTATTTATCTACCTATAGAGAGAGATCTTAAATTATTCATTCAAGTATGAATTAAAAAGTGCAATCTGAGGAAAGGTCTATAGGCTTTATCATACTGCCAAAGGGGTCCATAAGACAAAATGTTTTAGAATGTTCATCCTTAATTAAGCTGTCTTACAGAACTTTGACAAAACTTCAGGACTATTACAAATTCCACTTGCTAGACTATTTTTTTAAATTAATTTTATAATTATAACATTTTTTGACGGTACATATGCATAGGTAATTTTTTACAACATTATCCCTTGTACTCCCTTCTGTTCCGAATTTTTCCCCTCCTTCCCTCCACCCCCTCCCCTAGATGGCAGGCATTCCCATACATATTAAATATGTTATAGTATATCCCAGGTACAATATATATGTGCAGAACCGAATTTTGTTGTTGTTGTTGCAAAGGAAGAATTGGATTTGGAAGGTAAAAATAACCTGGGGAAAAAAACAAAAAATACTAACAGTTTACACTCATTTCCTAGTGTTCCTTTTCTGGATGTAGCTGATTCTGTCCATCATTGATCAATTGGAATTGGATTAGCTCTTCCCTATGTTGAAGCTCTTCCCACTTCCATCAGAATACATCCTCATACAGTATCATTGTTGAAGTGTATAATAATCTCCCAGTTCTGCTCATTTCACTCAGCATCAGTTCATGTAAGTCTCTCCAAGCCTCTCTGTATTCCTCCTGTTGGTCATTTCTTACAGAACAATAATATTCCATAACATTCATATACCATAGTTTACCTAACCATTCTCCAATTGATGAGCATCCATTCATTTTCCAGTTTCTAGCCACTATGAAAAGGGCTGCCAAAAACATTTTGGCACATACAGGTCCCTTTCCCTTCTTTAGTATTTCCTTGGAATATAAGCCCAGTAGTAGCACTGCTGGGTCAAAGGGTATGCACAGTTTGATAACTTTTTGGGCATAGTTCCAGATTGCTCTCCAGAATGGTTAGATTCTTTCACAACTCCACCAACAATGCATCAGTGTCCCAGTTTTCCCACATCCCCTCCAACATTCATCATTATTTGTTCCTGTCATCTTAGCCAATCTGACAGATGTGTAGTGGTATCTCAGAATTTTTTAAATTTGCATTTCTCTGATCAGTAGTGATTTGGAACACTTTTTCATATGAGTGGAAATAATTTCAATTTCATCATCTGAAAACTGTCTGTTCATATCCTTTGACCATTTATGCTAGATTACTTTTAATAGTCTTTCATTTAAATTTTATACTGATTGCCTGAATCGATGCTACTATATCACTAATTTTGTAACTTAGTTCTGTTTGCTTATGTAACTGATTGTTCTTTTGTACAGAATGTGGAGATGTTTGCTTATGAACTGTATCACTCCTTTATTCCATTTTAAAAGTCTTTCATTTCTTCTATCATACTGATTCATAAATATATCAGGGATGACTTTATTTAGCCTTCCTTTGTAATAAAAATTTTATAAGAAAATATAGTTTGGTAAACCCAGTCAAAAAGCTGCCCATCTCTGACAGCATATACAATATTCCACACTAATAACACCTCATCTTTCCAATGAAAAGAGAAGGTATATTATCTCAGATGTTCTCTAATTTCAACCTTTTTAAATAACCATTTTAAATAACCATAATTTCCACTTATAATAATTTAATCGATATACATATTGTTTTCAACTTATTTCATAATGAAATTAATATTTCTGTTATTATTTGTGATTACATCACATAAAATAGCTAATATTTATATAGCACTTATTATGTGCTAGACACTTTGATGAACATTTTAAAAATGTTATCTTATTTAATCCTCATAACAACTCTGAAAAGTAGGTGCTATTATTACCTCATTTTATAAATAAAGAAGTTGAGGCAAACAAAGGTTAAGTAACTTGCTTAGAGTTACACAGCTAGTAAGTTTTTGAGGACATATTAAAATTCAAGGGTGTTTAACTCCACTCTTAGAGGTCTATCCATTATGAGACCTCTTGTCTCATATAATACTTCAATACCTCAATAATACTTGTCTATTTGATACAATTATTAGTTTGTAATTCTTTTTTTTAATGCTTGTTAATATTTTTGACCACTTGTCTATTAAAGATTGACACATTCCACTGTGTTAGTTACATGTACATTTTGAATATGAGACTTTTAATAGTGATAGTGGATGCAAATATTTTTCCTACTCTATCATTGTTATAATTTTAAGATTGAAATTGTCTCCTTTGTTTTATCAGGTATTCTGTAACCATTGCTGACTTAAAAATTCTCCCTTCACCATATTTGTGACAAGTGATTGATCTAATTCTTTTCTATTTTTCAAATAAAAAGATATATATATATATATATATTTTAAAAAGCAGAATAAGAAAAAAGAAAAACAGAAAAGGAGTATAAAACAACACAGAATAGAATAGAACTGTGTCATGTGCCCAGCAGAACATCAGGGAGGATTCAAAATATATAACAATAAATTGTCATCTCAAGAAAGGATTTATAATAATAAAATAAATTACATTTATGTGTCCATTTTTTTCTTTACTTCCTTGTAGGCTGTTTTTTATTCTGTGCTGCACATCTTTTTTACTTTATTCTTTTCCCCCCTTTTCATCCCACCCTACCTTCCCCAGGCTATAGTTAAGCAAGGATATATTTATGTATACATACATAGATATATACATACTCTCTCTCTCTCTTTCTCTCTCACACACACACACACACAACTTTCTATCTTGCTAACTCTTTGCTTTTATTCTGCCCCTTAACTTACCTTGCTATTACTTAACCTTCCCTTACCTATGGATCCCTCCTTTGTCTTCTTCTCCCACCCTTTGTTTTCTCTTTTCCTTTCCTTCCCTCCTTGATTTGGATTTGGTTGAGAGTCCTGAAAGTCTGCAAATTTGTTTAGTGTCCAATTTTTCTTATTCAATATTATGGATAACTTTGTTAGATAAGATATTTTTGTCTTCAAGCCTAGTTCTTTTGATTGTTGGTATACATGATTTCAGAACCTAAGGTCTTTTATTGTAACTGCTGATAAATTCTATACAATTCTAATTAAACCTTTATAATATGTGAATTATTTTTTCTTGTTTCTTAACAAAATTTTCTCTTTGATCTGGGGATTTTGATATTTGGCAATAACATTCCTATGCATTTCCTACAAAGGATCTCTTTGAGGTGATGATTGGATTTTTTTTTAATTTCTACTTTACCTTCAAGTTCTATCACTTCAGGAAAAAAAATTCTTGTATTATTTCTTCCATTATTGTGTCAAGATTAATTTTTTTGGTCACATCTTTAATAATTCCAATTATTCCTAGATTTTCTCTTCTTGTTCTGTTCTCCATATCTATTGCTTTTCTATGTAAAATGTTTCCCATATTGTTCTATTTTTTAATTCATTTTTGTTACTTTTTGGTCTCCCATAGCTTCACTGGCTTCTCTTTACTCATTCTATTTTTCAAAGTGTTATTTTCATCTTTGAGACTCTGGATCTCTTTTTCTAGTTGGTTAAATCCCCCCACTAGCTTGTTTTTCTTGGATGGTTTTTATGTATGTATTTATTTAATTTTTCTTCAGGGTCTCTCATTTGATTTTTACATTTTTTTTTTGTTTTTTCTATAAATTCTCTCTGGACAAGGAGCCATTTAATATTATTCTTGGGGGGGTCCAAGAAACCTTTTTTTTTTTTTTTTTTTTTTTTTTTTTAACTTAGGTCTCTTCCTCAGAAGATGAATCCTGGCCTTACTTGTTCCCATAGTAAATTTCTGTTTGGGTTCTTTTTGTGGGTTCATTTTTTTAAAAATAAGAGTATTTATATATGTCCTGTAATCATGGGTTGGGAGGATGGTTCCTCTAGATTTACTTCAGCTCTGCCCTCTGAACTGGAACTCCAAACCAAATACCCACTTCCCACTGTGTCACAAGTACCCACACCCAGCAGTTTCCCTGGCTTCTGCACTCACCAGTGTGCAACTGGCTCCTTCTTGCCTAGGGCCATGCCTTTGCAGCACAGTTGGACCTGGTGTTCCTAGTCAGTAGAGGTTCTTTTCCTCTGCCTTCCCAGACTCTCAGACCCCAGACTCCACTTCCTATCCCTAAAGTGAAACTGTCTATGATTCCTGCTAAGACTCTAGTCAAACTCAACTAGCTTCAAGCCTCCTAGCTTAGTGATTTTGTACAGCTAGCCTGGAGATATTTGCACTTTACCTGGGTTAAACACAGGCTACTGTCTTGTCTTACTTTGCATGTTCTTGAGTTGTATGAGGAAGAACCCTTTTCTGTCTCAAGTCTGCTTCAGTCTATGCTCATCCTGAGACCAAATTTGCTCTGTTTGTGGAAGAAATCAGGAGACCCTGAAATTTACTGACCTTCTATTGCTATCTTCCTCCCCTCTTCTAACTTTTAAAAAATTATGATCTTTTATAATTAGGTCATGTAGCCATTTTGAACTTGTGGTATGAAGTATAAAGAATTGATCTATATTACTGTCAAGTTGCCTAATGATTTTTCAGTACTTTCTGTTAACAATATTTGTTTCATCAGAAGTTTAATTTCCTTGTTTATCAAACATTGGTGTTTTTCTTTGTTTCCATTTTTTGTTTCCATAATCTGTTTCACGGATTCATTTTTTCTTTTTTAACATTTTATCAAATAATTTTAATTATTATTGTCTTAGAATATATTTTGAGAGCTATTCTTTCCTACCTGTATTCTTTATTTATATTTTTTTCTTGGAATTTCCTTTGAAATTGTGAATTTTTTTGTCTTCTAAATTTTTTTGAGGGGGGAAGGGAAGGAAAGTTTTCAGTCTACAAATTATATCCTTGAAAATTTATTTGGTATAGTACTAACTTTTCAAATCAATTTAAATAATGTGGTCACATCATATTAGCAATTATAATGTATATATTATTAACATATATAATTTATATTATTATAACATAACAAATATAATTAGCAATAATAACCAATTTTAAGCAGCATATATCTCTAATTATTTGTTCCTTTTATTTTTGTTAGAAGAGTAGTTTGTAATTTTATTTGTATAAATAATTTTGCTGGTTTTTGCTGTTTTTCCTTTTGACAATTAAGCTTAAGAAGGCTTCATTCAACTAACTAATTCTCAATTGGTGGGAAAGAGAGAGTGCATTTCGTTAAACATAAGTTTTAATTGTAGCTATTGACTTTCAGAGCAACCTATATTTGGAGGGACATGAAGCATGTAATAAAAGCAGCTTGTTGATAAAATGTATCCAGTGCTGGCCTTGCAATCAGTAACACTTTAGTTGAAATCCAGCTTTAGACAATTATAATTTGCCCTTGTTTACCTTAGTTACTTATCTGTAAAATGAATTTGGAAAGGAAATGGCATCACTCTAGCATCTTTGCAATGAAAATGCCAAAAGGGGTCAAGAAGAGTCTTGTTTGGTTGATTGATTAAACAAAGAAACACTTAAGTGCCTTTAGCCTCTGCTGCCTCTTCTGGTTTGAGAAGGAAAAACAGAGGAAGGGACTGTGGTATGCTTTGTATCCTGTTGATTTGGCTAGATTTGTTTTTATGGCTTAAAGGGTCAACTTAGTGGTACAGTGAACTCTGTTCTGATTGAGAAGCATTTAGGTAAATGAATAAACTGCTTGAACTAGTTGATATGGCCCAGAGAGAGCTAGTCTGATGAGCTTTTCAGTTCTGTAGCTTAAAATGATCTGCTGTTGACATTAAGGGACTAATGCTTTCTAAACTTGCTTTTATAAATAATTGAAAGTTGAAAGAACTTTTAAATTCTGTGTTCTAGTAGAGAGAGGGTTTGCCTGGAGGAGGAGCAGTAAGGTCAACAAAGAAGCAGTAAGGGGAAAAGTAGTTTTCTATGGCACAGATGTTCCTTAATGTACCAATCTCATCAAAGCCCCAAACCAAAAGTTGAGAGTTGGTACAAACATTTTCTTTCCTTATGTGTTTCCCTACTAGGTTCCTGTGTTTACTGTGCCCTACTCTTTTGTAGAAGAATGCATTGATGTCAGTGAATACCTTGGTGGAGAGGGACCCAGGTTTATGTATAGATCCTAATGAATTCTATTTATGCATTTGTTTTAATATATAAGTCCTTGTGATTTAATTACTATTTATTTTACCTTATTGCTAAGTACATTCATATTTTAGATGTTAAAGATCTATTATTGCAAATGACATGGTATAAATAGAAATAACTATAGTTAGGGTTCTTGATAACAAAATGAATATATTTTACTTCAGTAAGGTTTTCCTAGGACTCTGAGAGAATTTAAATATAATCTTGGGGCAGTTATTTATCCCTGAGAATTTTGAGCTCGGGGAGGATAGTTCAGAATTAATATTCTAATTTAGAGAATATATGAATGTTTAATACACTTAAGTCAGAGGTATGAGACTCTTATGAGGTATTTGGATGGCTACAAGACACAACACTGATGGGCATAATATCATTGGGTTTTATATTTAAATAATTAATTATGCTAATTATATTTATAATATTGACACAATCATTTACATTTGCTAAAAATCCAATTTGATCATAAATTATTTTCTGAATATTTCTAGTTTTCTTGAAATAATTTTATTTTAAACTATTACTTCAATAAATTGCTTCAATCATTAGCAAGATATGTATATATACATATATAGAATATATATGTACATTTTATATATATATATGTGTATATATATGTATATATATATGTATATAAATACATTTCATATACACATATATTTTTATATCTTTCTCTTTTTTGTCTCTTCCTGGTTTGATTATCAGGATCATATCTCCCTTAACCACTACTACAGAAATATAGTTATAGTATAATTTTTTTTTAAAGTCTAAAATACCTATTTTTTGTTTTGTAAGTTTCTACATTTTATCTCTTTGTAGATTTTCTTTGAATTTTTTGTATTGCTTGTATTTATTATATAGTGATTTCTAATAATTATTTTCATTTATTTTCTGTTATATTCTTCATTTTATTTTTCTGATTTTCTTTTTTCTTAATCATATTAACTAATAATTTATTAATTTTCTTATCTTTTAAAAATCCTTAGTTTATTATTTTTTAATAATTTTTACTGTGACTTTTCTAGTCCTTCAATTGTCAAGATTTTTTCTTTTGTACTTTTTTTAGTGCTGCTAAATTGTATATGTTCTGTTTTTAGTTGCTTGTTTAGTTCATTGAATACTTTTCTTTGCTTGTATACAATGCAATCCCTCTAATATGAAAAACAAAACAAAACAAAACAAAACAAACAAACAAAAAAAAGAAACTTTTTCAATTAGATAGTATATTGAAAAATTTAGGAATTGTCCTATAGCAAGACATTTATCCTTAGGCAGAAGAAAGTTATTAAGTAAGGAATATGTTCTAGGCATGACTCACAAGGGAAAAAGGACAGGTTTTTACTTCTGCAAGAGACCAGATATTCCTTTAAAAACTACTGCTGATTTAGACTCAGTGGTGAGAAACTACTTCCTTAATAGATGTTAATACAATACAGATATAGCCTAAAGGGACTATTCTTTTCACAAAATGTATGGAATTTTGATGCTTAGCTTTGAGGTGCCATTTTGAATTCCTTTCCTTCCACTTTAAAGCTTTTCATGTCTGCTTTTGCTTAAAAAAATTGAGGTCAAATATTTTCACATTAGATTTTTTTTTTTTTCACGGACAGCAACCTCCTTTTAGGTCAAATGGTGATTACTAATTAAAAGAACCTAGTTTTCCTTATGCATTTGTAACCACTATAAATATAAAATTTTATTGAACTTCTTAATAAAAAAGTTACACATGAAAATGTATAAATATAGAAACAAAAGAAACTGGAGGTACTATCTGCTTTATTCCTCTCATTTTACTGTCTCACATAAAGCAATTTGTTCAATAGCATATAGGAAACAAATGTCAGAGCCAGGATTTATTTGAACTGGTGTTCTTACTCATTTCAGTTTTCTTTTCACTGTGGAATGGTGCATTTTAAAAAAATGTCTCTTTCAGCCTTTGTTTAGGAAGCATGATTGTGGATATCAACCACTGGTATAAGAACCAGGACCAATCCCTACCAAAAATAGGTCTAAATCTACAATTTTTTTCAGTTAATAAAGGATGTATATTCTTATGTAGATTTAGTTTTTCAATGTGATATTAGAAATCACCTGAGTTGTAACTCAAATTATGGTGAATTAACTTAGTTCTCAAATGAATCCTAAATTGCTAAATGGATTTTTTCAACTTTTTTGGTTTTGCTTACACTCATGTTGTACAATAAATGCATTGTTGGTGGGAGTCTTTATATATGTGAATGAATTTTGGAAGGTTTTGTTTCATTAATTCCACCAGAAAAAAATAAGAAAGAAAAAATTATCTATTTTTGCATAGGATTCAGGATTTGAAAACCAAGTAATTGATAATAGTTTTCTTTAGTATAGATTAGCCCAAATCTTTTTTTTTTAATTAATAGTTTTTATTTACCAGACATATGCATGGATATTTTTACAACATTGACAATTGCCAAAATTTTTGTTCTAATTTTCCCCCTCTTTCCTACCTCCAAGATGGTAGGTTGACCAATACATATTAAATATGTTAGAGTATAAGTTAAATACAATATATGTATACATGTCCAAACAGTTGTTTTGCTGTACAGAAAGAATCGGACTTTGAAATAGTGTGCAATTAGCCTGTGAATGAAATCCAAAGTGCAGGTGGACAAAATTAGAGGGATTGGGATTCTATGTAGTGGTTCATAGTCATCCCCTAGAGTTCTTTTGCTGGGTGTAGTTGGTTCAGTTCATTACTTCTCTTTTGGAACTGATTTGGTTCATCTCATTGTTGAAAATGGCCACATCCATAAGAATTGATTGTCATACAGTATTGTTGAAGTATACATGTTCTTTTCCCTTCTTTAAGATCTCTTTGGGATATAAGCCCAGTAGTAACACTGCTGGGTCAAAGGGTATGCACAATTTGATAACTTTTTGAGCATAGTTCCAAATTGCTCTCCAGAATGGCTGGATGTATTCACAATTCCACCAACAATGTATCAGTGTCCCTGTTTTCCCACATCTCCTCCAACATTCTGTATTATCTTTTCCTGTGATTAGCCCAAATCTTAGATAAGTATTTGTTTCTATGAAAATCCCATTGTGTATTTAACAATTGCAAAACTTGTAGAATTCCTATTTCAAGGGAATTAAAGTTTTTCCTCCAAGAAAATTATAGGCAATATGAGTTTCTTCTGTATTTGTTTATAACATCTTACATTTATTACAAATTTAAGAATTAAAAAAATGATCAGTGACATAAGGGAGCAAGTTCCAATAAATGCAATAATCATATACTTTAGAATTCGTTTAGAATTGAGTGGTTTAACTTGAAAAAAATGAATCCTTGAAAATTTAATATCAATACTGAAGGTGATTTTATGGTGGGGATTTATCCTCTATTCTTTCCAACACAATTCATGTAGGATATAAACTTTAGCAATTTCCCTTGTTAATTATATATATTTTTAAAATTGGATGCCTTTTTTTTGTATTCACTGTGGTTTTTTTAAATGAGTATTGGTTCTTGGCTATTAAAAGAACTATGCGAATATAGTAGAGCAAAAGTATCTTTCAAGACTTTCTTCCATCAAGGTTTGCTTCTTCCTATGTAAAGCTCATTAGATATCATTGAACAACTGAATAAAGTTATAACCATGTCTGATATCTTAAAGATGCAGACACAGTTGTAACTTTGTTCAGTGATTCTCTAATTATCAATATTTGGGGAAGAATAATGTGGATAGATATATATTTACAAAAGTTTTTTCACCAGTATCATGGAAAATATCCTGCATTGAATCCAAATTATATATATATTCCAAATAGATTGTTCAATTTCTTAAAATATTTCAGGTCTTTTGCTGATTGTATCAGTCACAAAATACATACATCAATGTCTCTTCAACATCATCCATATCACTCAATAGAGATAGAATAAATAGTTTATATAAGAAATAACAAATGTATGAGCATTGCTGTAACATGCATTTATAAAGTCACCCCATTGAGTCTGTAAATTAGTAAATATATCTTGGATAGTTACTTTAGACAGATAATTACCTGGGTCTAGAATTGAAGAGAAGCAAAGGACATACATTTACATTTAGAAATTATGCTGTGCTTTCAATGATCCCATGCAGCTCTGTCATAAAATTTTCATTTTTTAAAACAATGATAATGCTTGATGATGCTGTGTGATTGCAAATATGAGAATACCTCAATATCTGAAAATTCAGCATTTAAGTGATTCTAAGGATAATGGAGAAACAGAGGGTGACTATAGATAGTTTTGATTTGTTATAGGGCAGTATAAGTATGGCAGCAATGCCTGGAGATAGCCAGGAATTGTAGTATGGCTTGAGACAGGGGACAATAGAGAGAGATTCTCACCAATCTCATTGGAGTGCATAGGGACATTGTACAAGTGACTAGTTTTTGAGAACATCTATCCGCTGAAATAATTTTAATAATGTTCCTCTGGAATGCTTATTTTGCTGCAATTTTGTTTTTTATCTATATAACTACTAAGATCAAAAGAGCATACATTGGTTCTATAAAATCTGATAAATTAAAGACAGAGGTTACTATCAGATTGTCATAAACATCACTCTTTTACATGGGGTATTTATATTTCTAGGTATGATCTTAATATTCTTGGAAAGTATTTTTTTTTTGCTTCTTCTTCTAGAATTAAACATTGTCCCTACCACATAGAAGGTCCTAAATAAAAGTTAATTGGTATTATTCCCAGTCTTTTGTGGATTCCCCCAGATAAGATCTATAACTAGGCATTCCATTACTTGGAATCAATTCATTTGAGAGTAAAAATGGGGGAGGGACAAAAATAAGACTATTCCCTTGTGTATTTGAGGGTATACTGGAGACATAGCATTGACTCTGATGAACTGAAAGACCAGAATAATTGAAGGGAACTGATAGAAATAAAGATATATGATTGCTGAGTGATGGTGGGGGAAAAAATGCATTTGAAAATGGTGGTAGGGCAAGAGGAATAATTTTTTCCTCCTTACTTTCTGTTTCAGGGGTGGTACAAGAAAAGAAATAGTCTTGCAGTTGTGTGTGTGTGTGTGTGTGTGTGTGTGTGTGTGTGTATATGTAGCAATACACATATTATCTTCATTAAAAAGTCTGGCTTTTAGTGGAAATTAAAAGACAAAAGGAATATGAGACCTGGGATCATAAGATCTTAAGATATGAATGTGTCCGATCCTATTTAATAAGGTTGCTGACTGCATAATCTCTAAAAATCTATTCCAATTATTATATTAAGCATCTTATATGTTTAGCAATCATTTGAGGAATCAACAAGAAATATTTATTAAGCATTCCTATGAATGAGGTAATACTTGTGTGCTGGAGATCCAGGTACAAATAAAGAAATAGCCCTTTCATGCAAGAAGCTTGTGTTCTAATAAGGGAGATGAGTACATATTAAATATATGCAGCATAAATATGAAGTAAATAAATTTAAATTTACACACAGTAGTTAAGTACAAAATAGTTTAAGAAGGAGGACACTAGCATTTGGGGCAATGAGGAAAGGCTTCACAAAGAAGATGGAATTTTATTAACGGCTTAAAGAAAAAGACATTAAGAGGTAGAATAAAGAGAAAGTTTATTCTAAGACCATCCAAAGAATGATCAATATAAGTGCATGGAGATGTGATATGGAGTGTTTGGTATAAGATCACTTTGGCTAAAACAGAGTGCAGAATGGGGAATAATGTCAAATGAGGCTGAAAAGATAGCTTAGTGTTGGATTGTGTAGGGTTTTAAAAACTAAAAAAAGACTTTATATTTTATGCTAGGGGTAATAGAAAGTATTTCATGATCAGTTCTATAATTTAAAAAAATGCTTACACAACAACAGGATTTAGGATGGTCTGGAGTGCTATGAGATTTGAGGCAGGGAGTCCAATTAGAAAGTTATTGCAATAATCTTTTGTGAGGTGATTAGGACTTGGACAAAGGTGGCAGTCAATGAGTGGAAAGAAAAAGTTAGATGAAAGACGTATTGTAAAAATAGAAATGACAATATTTGGCAAGCTGATTGGATTTGTGGTGTAAGAGAGGGTTAAGAGTCCAATATAATGTCAAGATTAAAAATTTGAAATACTGGAAAAATGGTGGTGCCTGAGACAGAATTGGTGAAGTTTAGAAAAAACGTACTAAGTGTATGAGGAAAGATGAGTTCTTTTTACAGAAGAGAAAAACAACATAAAATATTTGTAAAAATAAGAAATATACTGAAACCAATCCAAATTTGAACAAACATCCTCTGATTTTAAATTAGTTTATCTTTTCATTCATCACCAACAGAAGATAGGTGTGGAGAACACAATAGAAAAAGAGAGCATAGGTGGACAAGTATAAGAAGAAACCAAGAACTGACTTTACTCTTAGGGTAAAACAAGGTGACAGACACAGTGGACCTCAATCATCATTGAAATCTCTTCCTTAGTTCATCTTCTTAGTTGATTTTAGGCATCATGTGTATGTTAATCAGAACAAAGATTTAAAGGATACTATATTCCCTATGATGAAACAAATATTAAAAGATGTGGAATTAGAACATAATGTAATTCAAAGTACATTTATTAAATGGTTGTCATGTGCATGGAAGTGTGGCTTCCATGGGAATGCAAAGAAAAAAAATGAGTGCCTGACTTTTAGAAGTTTGCATTCTACTGAGGTAAAGCAGTATGTCCAAAGATAAGTAAATGAAAAATATAAACCAAATAAAATGGCAAATCAGAAGGAAGAGCAAAATTAAGCAATGTAGAGGAGAGAAATGGTTTGAATCAATACTGGCTGAATCATGCCATGCACACCCCTTCCAAATTCCCCAGGTCTACTGTGTCCCAGGATGGGTTCTGGTTACATCTCTAGCTCCCTACAGGGCTCAATTCAGGTGGTCTTCTGAAATAGGTCTTTATTAATTTCTTAATCGAGGTACCTCAATTGTACCTCTTGTACAATCACCTCCATCAAAAAACAATTGAGCAGATCAGAAAAGGCTATAGAAAATGGCATATAAGTTCTAATTTTTCCCTCTGGAGTCCACAAAATAAAAATAATTTCTATTTTAAATCTATGAAGATGCCTATCACCTTCCCATTTCTACTATAGCCCCAGGTTTTTTTTTCATATCTTCTCTGTCAAATATCTACAATTTATTTAATTGATCTTTGAATCAATTGGGTTCTCTTCTCTCCACGTACACCAATGTAAAGTGTCCATAGTACCCATACCTGATTACAGTATTCTAAGGGGATGACATCAATCAGACTACAGTAGAATCTTTATCTCCTTTGTTCTGGAGGCCAAACAGCATATTAGTTCTTTGTGGCCTGCCATGATATCCTGTGGATTCATTATGAGCTTAAAGTTCAATAAAATCCACTAGTCTTTTCCACACAAATGATTTCTAGCTATTATTGTTCAATCAGTACTTATTTGGGTGGCTCTCAGTTTAAGCTTTGGCTTTCTAATATTTTCCCCAACTTGTTAGATTTGATCCATTCTACTCTGTGAACTTAGCTTCTTATTCTGAAAGACTTAGTCATCATACCAATTTTTTGATAACAATGAAATGGAAGCACATGTTCAAAGATACCTAATCCTTACTTTTTAAGGATGACTATTTAAAATAACTCAAAAAGGATAAAATATTATGTAGTTCTGCCTCATTCTATTGGTGATAGGGATGGGCTTCAAATTCTGTGTTATCTTGGACAAACCATTTAACTTTTTTGGCTCTACTTAAATAATGACATAAGTAGACTATATGACCTACAATTTCATTTCCATCTGTGCATTTATATTTAGAATTTATTACTTTTTCATATTACACAACCATAAATATAGCAGAGATAGCTGCCAGCTCTAAGGAGGGCTGATAGTTAAATATTCAGTTTGAGTATTTATAACTCTCAAATAAGCAAAGCAAGAAATGAGGGCTTGACTTAGTATTTTGTTCATTGTTATGTAGAGGATGTTAATATTGCAGATTAAACTTTAGAGTATGTTTTGATAACTTTTTTTCTTTTTCTGAAGAATAATTTATCAATTCTTCACTACCATAGATTTATCGTTTGTGTGTATATAAATAATAGGTCCATATTGTAGCCAATCTTAAAACATCTTCATCAGTACTCTGAAAGCAAAGAGATCTACCCTGTGATTTAATAGCTCACATTTATATAGCTTTTGAAGGTTTGCAAAGCACTTTATAAAGATTGTCTCCTTTTGTCCTTAAAACAATCTTGGAAGGGAAGAAGTTATTATTATCTTTGTTTTATTGAGGAGGAAACTAATAGACAAAAATCAAGTGACTTGCCCATGGTCACACAACTAAGTGTCAGAGATCACATTTAAACTCAGATATGAATTTGTATTCAATTCCCTCTTCAAATGCCTGTGACTTACCAATATTCAAGGAGTTCTCTATGCCCAGTACTTATAACTAAAGGAATCAGAAGCAAGTAATATCATGCAATAAGTATGTTTAAAAGGTTATACCTGATTTTACTTGATTTCACAAAGACTTTGGTATTAGAATATGAATTTTCTTACAATTGTGGAATTATCATTTCAAATCCATGGATAAAAAGAGTGATAAAAAAGCATGCTGAAATAAAAGTGACAAATTTCTTTTCAGTGTTAGAACTGTGACAATTAATGTTAAATGCTTTCAAAATTATGTTGGCATTATGTTTTTCTTCTAACAAAAGAAACTTTTTAATCTTTTTTCTTTTTAAAAAGCATGATTCATTGGGTATCAGATAATCTTTAAATATTAAAATGCTTTAATAGCTAATGCATAAATGAAACAAGGATTTTTGATACTTTATAAATATAACCTTTTTTTCCTTCTTATAAATTAATTTTTGTTTAACTGTTGTGTGAGAAAACTGCTTAGAGAGCATTCCTTTTAGTTACTTAAAAGCCAGCTCACTCCAAAAATTGTTGGAGAGCTCTGACAAAATCAGAAGGTAGTAGTTTATCCAATTGATATTTTTGAAATGAATGATTAGCATTGGAAAAGACAGATGCCTTGCAACAACAAAATCAAATTTTTGCCCCACTTTTGCTTTATAATACATGCATGCATACATACATATATATGTACACTAAATACATTAATATGTAAATAATTTGGGGCATATTAAGGACTCCCAAAATGTGTGATTGAATCAAGTATAATTTTTTATCATTGAATAGTTTGCATTGGAGTGATAAAACCTCTAAAAGATTATATTTTCCCTAAGTGAATCCAGACTAGTATTTTACAGTATTATACCAACCAAACTTTTATTTCTATTGTATCAAATTTTAATAGTGTATAAATGTACCTTTGTTAATAATAAAATCAAAGAAATAAATTAAAAAATTTAAAAAATCAAAGAAATGTTATTCTGAGATTTTATTTGAATATTTCATTTATCCTTAGCCAATTCACTATGTTCTATGTTCTATTGTTTATCTTTTCTCAGTCTTTTCCTTATGCTCTTCCTCCCTCAATCTGCAGTTATAGTTATTCTACTTTTTCTTTCTTTCTTTCTTTCTTTTTTTCTTGAGACATCCCTGAGGCTTATGCCTCTCTGGAATTCCCTTTGTCTCTTCTTGCTTCCTCCCCCTTCAGCAGTTTGCTTAACATGCATTCTTTCTCTCTCGCTCTCTCCCCTTTTTTTCATTTTCAATATTTGCTCTCTATTTCTTGTCTTCATTTGAGCTCTTTCTTATTTTTGCCTAAATTTTAATTTCTCTTATTCCTTTGTTGCTTTTTATTTATATCTTTTATATCTCTCTTTCCTTTTTATGTTCTATTATCCTCAGTATATATTTGCTCTTTTCAAAATTCCCCTCTTTTGCTATCTTTTCCCTTAGGTTATCAGAATTGTCTTTTGCTTCCTGATTTTCGTTTTTTCTTTCTTTCTTGGTTCTCTTCTGCTACTCTCTTACTTACCAGTGAATATTTAAGCACCTAGCTTTTAAGCCATAACAATAATAAAATTTGGAAGAAGATTTCAGGGAAAATGATATGAGAGCACTCATTGCAATAGTTTCTCTAATGAACTTTACAGCAATCCACTCAAAGAATTCTGATAAGAAAATGGGATATTTCCTTAATTGTTGAAAATTATTACAGAGATACAGGTATATAAAGATGTATATGTATATATATATATATATATATATATATATATATATATATATATATATATATATATATATATATACACACACAATACAAACATACATATAGATAACTACATTCACACATATATGTATATGTATGTGCATCGTGCAGAGTATTTGTCTAAATGTGACTATATAGAGGAAGACATTGCTTACTTCAGGGGCTGAAATGATATTAGCAACAGAGTTCAGTAACTGCATTCAGACTTTCCTTTGATGGAGTTGATTTACTATTTCTGCCTTTGTCTATGTGATCCAAAGAAATCCTAATTGAAGCCACATGTTTTGTGCATACCAGAAGCTTCTCACCTTTTATTGGTAGGTAGGTACTCTGCATTTTTCTGAGTGTACTGGGGGCAAATTGTCATCATCATTGTCAAATAAAATTTATTAAGCTTTTACAGACTCATGACACTGTTTTTTTTTGTTGTTGTTATTTCCAGAAATATTTTCTCAAAGCCTCATTTATAAAAGGTGTTGCAGACAAATAACAAACGAATACACTATTAATCTTTATTTCCACCATGACAATTTACTGAGTTAAAAACTTGAGAAGCTTTTTCATAGTATATGATCTTTGATATAATATGGACATCAAAGGAAGTCAAAGGTCTGAGAATACGATTGTTATAACTACAGTAATAGTTGTGAAAAGTTGGTTTTTATTTTGAGGGTTTCATAGAAGCACTGCCTTATTAAAGGAGATTCTTATAATGATAACATCCAGATTCTTAGCCAAGTTACCTCATAGATTGGTGGAGGGAAGGCAATACTTCCCTACATTTCTTTTACCTTCTTGTCTCTCATGGCATTAATTTCATCTATTACTTTCTAATAATTACTTTTCTTTCTTTACAAAGAATATGACTATTAAATAAGAATTGAAGCTCAATATAATTAATAAATCTTCACAAATAAACCCCCCAAAGTAAAAAAAGGGACCACATTTAATTTATACACACATATGTAACCAATTAGTTTGATAATTATATTGAAGATTTAAAATACATATCTAGATACCTTTAAGTAGATTAGCTATGAACTAAAAATAAATATATACACATACATACATAAATACACACATGTCTATAATGTTTATAAAATATGGTATATTTAGAACATTTAAAAATATGGTATAGGGTTTAGATCTTATAGGTCTATGCTGCAGTCTTGTTATGACAGAGGAAAAAGAGGATGTAGATAGAAGAAATTGAGTGATGACTAAGAGAATACATGTATCCTAAGAAGCTAGTATTTTAAAAAATTTTAAAAAAAGATACTTTTTCAGAGAGGTTAGACTAGGTAAATGAAACTCTCAAAAATTACATTTTGACATAAAAACAATCTAACTTTTGGAAAATGAGGAAAACTCAGTTCAGTTATAAAAAAGTATAATCTGCAAACATTTTTTTTCCCTAAATATATTGTTTGACATTTACCTTAGTTCGTAAGGTAAATACAGTTCTCTAGGAGAAAAAAAGTAAAAAAACCAAAAAACAAAAGAAAAAAAGAGTGGATTAATATACTTAATTAATTTTCCATCTGTTGTTTAAATGTAATTAGCAATTTCATTATTTCATTATGTTCAGTAGTCTAAATGATATTATTACAGAGACAATATGCATGCATTCGTGTGTGTATGTATATGTATGTGTGTATGTGAATATATATGTATACAACCAGAGAGAAAGCCAGATAGACAAAGACAGACACACACATGAAGAGGAAAAGTTGGTCACATTGATTGTACACTTTATTGATAAATAATTATTATTTATCCAGAGATTTTATTTTTTGAAACTGGTGAATGGGAGAAGAAAGATCATCAAAAATTAAACTCTTAAGAGCTAAAATGTTTTATGGTATGTTAACAAAATTTACCTCTTAATGTATGTAGCAATTTCATTATTTCATTATGTTCAGTAGTCTAAATGATATTATTACAGAGACAATATGCATGCATTCGTGTGTGTATGTATATGTATGTGTGTATTGAATATATATGTATACAACCAGAGAGAAAGCCAGACAGACAAAGACAGACAAACACATGAAGAGGAAAAGTTGGTCACATTGATTGTACACTTTATTGATAAATAATTATTATTTATCCAGAGATTTTATTTTTTGAAACTGGTGAATGGGAGAAGAAAGATCATCAAAAATTAAACTCTTAAGAGCTAAAATGTTTTATGGTATGTTAACAAAATTTACCTCTTAATGTATGTATATTAATATATGCACATAAAAAAACAATATAAATTTATCTACAAAGATTATATTTTGTAGGGACAAGAGAAACTTTAAATTAACAAATTTCCTTTAAGGTACACATATACTTTACTCTGGAATTGCCTAAGCAGTTTTCTTGACAATTCTAAAATTTAAAATACTATGCTAACTTTTAAAATCCAGTATGATAGTTAATTTATGATTCAAACTACAAGTCCTAATTTGATTTATGGCAAAATCTGCTGACATCATTCTATTTAGCCTTTAATATCAGAATTAATTTTGATAGGAAAATAAGAAAAATTAACTTTTAGCAACATAGAGCATAATTTCTCTCTTGTGGAATTTTTGAGAATGTTGATTTAAATAAGTTGATGCCCACAGGGATTTCACAAAGCACCTGTACATTATATGAGATTATATATAACATGTAAACATATATATGCATATATGTATAAATACATATGCATATATATATATATTTAGAGAGAGAGAGAGAGGCAAATTTTAAATTTATCATTCAAGTACAATAATCCTGGAGTTTTAATTGAAATTTCAAAAGACATAACTTACTCTGTACATTGACCTCCCATTGACTGAAGAGAAATTGAGTAAAAAGTTAAAAAATAAGAAGGTGAATGTATAAAAATCTCAGTTGCTTGATATATAAAATTTAGCTGACTCTTCAGCTATTTAAATAGTATGATAAGGATTTATGAAATAAAATTTCAAAATTGCTTTGAGTTTTTGAAAGAAACAGCCTATCTATACAAGTATAACTCTATTACTCAAATTATCTTATAAGATTTTCTAGTAAATATTCATTTATAGTTATTATTTTTTGATCAATAACTTTGCTTTATTAATAGCATCTTTATTCCTTCATTGCAAACAAATATTAAAAATAATCAAATGCAGATGTGCAAAGAAAATGTAGATATATCCTGGACCATAGGAATTTAACATCATTTTACTTATATAACATTAGTTATTTTAAAGTTTTTGGCATAAGCAACATCTTGCTTTATAAGAAGAAAGTCTATGGATTCACATTCATAGATTGTTAAAGAAAAAATGGATCTTGTGGCTTTTCAAGTTAAGCACCTTTATTTAACATATGAGAAAACTATGTAACAGGATGGTTAAATGACTTTGTTTTTCCCCAAATCACTCAACAAATTAGTGACCGAGGAATAATATGGACTCAGACTTTTTAGTGTCTAGACTTGTACTTTGCCACATAAGGAAAAGCAAGACAGTTTGGTAGTAGAAGCAGTTAAGGGAAAAAAATACTTTGGAGATACTATCTAATTATCAATTTGGGTATATTATCATATTTATTAAAGAATATCGAGCAATTCAAAATAGATTGGGTCTAAGAGGCTTAAAATAGATGTCATGTACAACCAACCTTAGCCATAGTTTCTGGCGTGGGTGTGCCTCACATGGTAATTCTAGTGTAGTATGTCACTCAATGCCTCTACATGATATCATAAATTTAACAAGACTTGTTCCTTCCCCAAATTCAGAGGTGGAAATGACTATAAGGTACTTTTAATCCATAGATGTCTCTAGCAGCAAATTGTCCTGATGGGCTAGCTACAAAGCAGAAGCCATGAAAAGAGAGAGAGAGAGAGAGAGAGAGAGAGAGAGAGAGAGAGAGAGAGAGAGAGAGAGAGAGAGAGAGAGAGAGAGAGAGAAAGAGAGAGGAGAGAGAGAGAGAGAGAGAGAGAGAGAGAGAGAGAGAGAGAGAGAGAGAGAGGGAGAGGGAGAGAGATCAAAGGTTTTGCTTCGTAAACTCATTCTTAGTCTTAATACATTTTTTAAAGAAAAAGAAAAACTGGGTTTCACTGTCTGGGGATAAAAGGAAATGTAAAATTAGAATTTAAAAATGATCAAGGCTGAATAAAATTTGTCCAGATCCTTTTTCTTCCCATCGCCTTTTTTGTCACTGAAATACAAATGTCATGAATGCAAGAATAAAACATCTCAGGCATTAAGATTGCATGATAGCTCATTCACATGACAATCAATGACTGCAGGGAGGTTAGGGAACATTTCTTAGAATGGAGCCATTCTTATAGCCAAAGATGATAATGACAGGATGAAATGGTGCAAAATTAACCAATTCTTGCATCTTTAGAAAGCAATCTTATGAGTCCTCTTATACCTTATTATATTTTATATGAGAAGGGAAGAAAAGGAGAGAAAAACCTACTCTAGGTCCAAAATCACACGGCTAAATCCTTCCATGGAAAAGCTTGATAGTAGTGGTCTGAGCTGTGACCAGTAGATGTCACTGCAATCAACAGAAAGTTTCCTTGTCTGGGAAGGAATAACATTAGGCTAATGACGTAACCCTAAACACTTAAGAAAATAAAACAGAAAGCTCATCTGTAGTGAATTCTGTATGATATTACCAAAGTGTTCAGATTGTTCAGGTTTTAATTTTCCCTCAACAAAATCTGTTTAGCTCTTGCCTTGGTGACTGGAGTATTTGATGAGGTCCCCTGGAGCAGTGGCTTTATAACACTGTCCTGATCACACTTTGTAGCTACTGTAGCTGGGCTTCCTTTCTGGATTTATTGGGCCTATTGCTCTCTTGGCATGTAACTGGGATTGCTTTTTAACCCTTGCATGAGCTGCCACTCACCCTGCAATGATCTGGTTTGAACTAATGTGGAACAGATTTCCTTAGAGGAGATGATGTTCTGCTGTTATTGCAACTGATTATAAGTATGGGGTTGGAATTGGGACAAGGCTGAGATGGGAGTCAAAGTAGGAAAGGGAGGGTCACAACTGTTGTCTTACACTTCTTAGGTTTGTAGGGATTGCTGTAGCTTTATCTTGCTGATAAATACATAAGGGACTTTTGCTTTAAGTGAGTGTGTGTGTGTGTGTGTGTGTGTGTGTGTGTGTGTGTGTGTGTGTGTATAAGTGTACAAAGAAGTTTGACTTTCTATATTTTTGTAAATCATGTCCACTAAACCAAGCCCCAGGGACTTGGCTTTAGCTTCCAGTAGAACACCACAAAAATGTAAAACTGTGACCTGAGAAGTTCAAAGTGTCAACTTGGTATTACCATGATTCCTCACTGCTTCCCACTGATTTCTGCACTGAGGTATTAGAGAAGACCCCAACTAGGAGAGTCTATGAGGTCATTGCATCTAATCTGACATTTAGCAGCAGGGCAGAGACCCTTAGAGCATTTTTCTAGACCACTTTCACTTGTCTTATTTTTGAGGAAAAGGTGACTAAAATGGCTCAAAGGAGGAGTAAATTTTAATTATTTGAATTTTTACCACCCTCTCTTGATTTTTTTCTGTAAATGCCAACTAATTGAAGCACTTAGCCTTTTTAATTTGACTTAATTATACCCTCAATTTATAGTCTCTAAAGTTCTATTAATGGGAGATTTTCCATCATTAACATAGGATTATACATCCACCATTAAAAAAGGACACTTTGGATTTGACTGAGGCTCAGTATTTCAGGCAATAGATTTAGCTTATCCTGAAGTTTGTCCTGAGAACATTCAGGGTTTTTCAGTGTTCCTTGAAGTACTGGTAAAGGTGACAGCCTCAAAGATCTTTTTTGTTCCAGTCTAAAAAATCAGTCAGATTTCCATTAGTTCTTATGGTCCTTTTGAACACTGGGCTTTTATTTCACACTTAAAAGAGACTCTGTCAAGTAGTTTGGGCCCCAAATATATCCTGCCTACAAATGTCAGGCTGGTGGGGATTAGATTCTCTATTCTAAATAGCCTTTAAAAGAGCCAGCTCTCTATTGCTAATAATTTGTGTGTATGTGTGTATGTGTGTGTGTGGGTGTGTGTTTAAGAGTGGCTATTATTTGTGAACCTGGTAATATTTTGTGTTCTGCTTTGGTGGAGTTAGGAGAAAAGGCATATTGTTTGGGTAGCAGAGGCATGTAATTTCAGAAACCCTGTTTTGAGAGAATGGAGGTTGGTGTTGGTACACATGAAAGGTAAACAAAGCAATTTGTGCTCTATATCTAAAATTGAAAGGGGAGGATAGAAAAATGGGCTTTTGTTCAAATTGAAAAGAATAGAAAAGACAGACAAACTTTAATCACCTGTAAAATTTACTAGAATATGAGAAGGGAAAAATACTATTTTAAAAGAAAACACTGAACTGGAGAGTGTCACTTTAAACTTTCATTCTGGCAAAGCTTTGCTTGTCTATATGCCTCCTAAGATCTCCTGATCCTCTCTTTAGGAATTCTTTCATTTAGTTTTGGATCTGTCACCTTAAACTCGCTGAAATTGCTTGTTCTGAAAGATTTCAATATTCCCTCTGATGACATTTTAGATTCTTAACCTATAGGGATGAATTTACTTGTGTATCCTTTAGTCCATTTAAATCTGGCAATCAAGATTTCTCTGAGTTAAATTTGCTTTCTGTTGAGGATTTAAATGATATTATCCTGAAGCTTTAGCCAACCACTTCCAGTCCTAATCCTTGGCCTTCCTCACTTGTAAAAGGCTGTTCTCAGTTTTCTTGGTTCCGTTTAGCCCTCCTCTTAATCTCTCTTTGACTTCTGGTAAAGTGTCATCAAGTTTAAAATCTGCAGTTGTAACTCTTTCCCTAAAGAAATCCCACTCACAAAGGACAAGATGAGTAACTTATATCACTCTATTTTTATTTTTAATTTAACTAAGAGCAATAAGCAAAAAGAGTGACTGTCAGTCAATTCTAGACAGATCTTAACGGTCATCAGATCTAGAATGAATTTCAGTCAGGATTTTTGTTCCTTCATGGCATTTAAATTGTACTTTTTAAAGTTAGAAATGGTTTGGGCATCTAGGTTGAGGCTCTCAGACTTTTTACGGTTACTGTTGCAAGCCCCTTAAGCAGGGGGAGTAGGTGATCTTTTCTAGTGCTGAATTTATTTTTTTTTAATTTTAGTCCTGTAAAGCTCTTTCTGGTGTTGCTTACATTTGTTTCAGTTCATATTTAATTTCAGACAAATCCAGCCAGGAGTCATCAACAGATAATATTCTCCTCTACGTATCGGGGCTTCACAGAGGTTAGATTCTAAACCCTTTAAAAATTTATATGTGTACAGGCAGACATCCCTGAAAGACACATTCTATTCAGCTTTATACATGTAGATGACATGCAGACCATTTTTTTTCTCTAGTTCAAGAAATATTATTCAAGCTCTTTCTAGTGGGTCTGTTTGTTTGGGCTGACTTACTTCAGGGAATGGCCAAAATTTTTCTAAAATTGAATCCAGATAAGACAGAATTCCTTTTGATTGGACCTTATCCCTGGGTCGATCAACACTCTTCCATCACATTGAAAGTTGGCGATTCACTGATAGCACCAGCCCCAGAGGGGAAAACCTTGGTTTTATGCTTGACTCTACTCTGTCTTTTATGACTCGTGTAAATATAAATATTAAACTGTCATATTTCCCTCTGAGAAATACAACAGGGATAAAATCAACAGTATCTACACAAGATTTTGAATTGTTGATTTTGGCTCACTTTTTTTGAGCTCAGGCTACAATAATTCCTTACTAATTGAGTAGATTCAATACCTTCAAAATGTATATAATTCTAGCCTCTTCTTAGTTTCTTTTGAAAAATTAATTTTTGATTATTTATCATTTTGAGATTGAATTATCCCTCCAAAACTTCTGACAGATTCATATTCTCATAGGTAAGGAAGTCCCTTTCTATCCCCCTTTCCATGTATTTTCATGCTCACCTAGATTTGTGCCATTAAGTTTCAGAATTACCCCTGCTCCTATATCAAACCACAATTGTTGCTTAACTTTAGTGTAGAAAAGAATGTCAGGTAGGTCTAAAAAAACAAACACAAATAAAATCTATTGCTATATAGGAAATTGATATGAGAGTCTGATTTCCTTCCAAAGTCACCCCAATTGGACATAGAATTGAATACCTAATCAAGAATATGACACTCCATTAGAGAAATGTACTATTCTGATAGAAGACTCTGTGATTCCATTAATATAAAAACTTTCTCAAGCTAGCATTTTAACCAGAATTTTTCTGTACATGGATATAGTATCACAAAACCTTCCTAAGGTGAGCTTCAGAAAATATCCACACAGGGCATTTTGCATGAAATGTCCTCAAATTAAGTACCAATGTGTCAAGTACCAAAAAAAAAAAAAAAGAAAAAGAAAAAAAAGAAAAAAAAAAGAATGAAGCAATGCAAAGCAAGGAGGCTTATGAAAAAGTGGATATTTGGATATTGATGTTTTGTAGTTCTCACTAAGAAATTGAAATAGAAATAAAACAAACTTTCCTATCCCCAGTACCAATTGAATGCCTATTATGCACAAGATACTTCAAATATAAAGAAAAAACATAAAAAAAACAGATAACAGTAATAATTCATGCTTTTCTCTTTGCTTATGAAATATGGGGATTAATCAAATTATCAGATGTGATCAATGAAGATAATGCATAAAGCTTCTTGAAAAACTGTAAGGCTCTATAGGAATGGCATTCTTTATTATTGTTATTATTGATGGTAATATTGGTAATATTATTGTTGTTGATTTCCAAAGCCTATGTAATCTTCAAATCCAAGATTCAGTTCTACTTCCATTGGGAAACTTTCCTTGAAAATATTGTTTTTCCACTGTATCATACATCATCAGTATTGGTCCCTACTATTTTTTTTAAATATTTACTCAATCTTTCTAACCACTCTATAAATTCCTTTCCTTTATTTTATAAGATTTCTCCTAGCATTTGGTCCAGTGATAGGTATAAATTCATTAATCAATATCAGTTGATTGACACAGGTTAAACAAATAGTCATGTGACAAAATTCAAGCTAGAGTGCAGGGCTTAAATTAGAGAATGAGACCAAAGTTAATTATAAATTAGATAAACTATTGTAGAACCCAAGAAATACTTTTATCTCATGATAGGCAGAAAAGGGAGTCAATTAATTCATTTTCCATTTAATTTCCACTATATCCAATTCAAACTAAAACTTGAATCTTTTGACTGACCTAAGGAGGCAGATTTTCATTGTTGAGGGTTAGTCCTTTAATGGATATATAGGGGACGCATTGAAAAAGTGGGTGATGATACCTCAGAAAGCATGACTCCTCACATCAGAAACTTAGGATCTATGTGACTCTGTGTAAGTAACTTGGAATTTCATAACCTCAGTTTCCTCTTTTGCAACAGTGGAATAATTTAATTGCATCATTTCCTTTGCCTTGCTGTTGTAAGAGAACAAAACAAAACAATATGCTTTATCTGTTTTAGGGCACCCAATTTGCGTAACTCATTATTGTCTGGTGTCCTGCTTGGCTGACAAAAAGTTCTAGGTTACTTGAAAAAATATACATATCAAAAACTCTATAAAGAAATGAGGTAATTGGGGGCAGCGAGGTGGCGCAGTGGATAGAGCACCAGCCCTGAATTCAGGAGGACCCCGAGTTCAAATCTGTTCTCAGACACTTAATACTTCCTAGCTGTGTGAACCTGGGCAAGTCACTTAACCCTAGCCTCAGAGAAAAAAAAAATGAGGCAATTATATTATGATCTAACTAGATCATAAATAGTAGAAAGTATTTTTCAAAGACACACAAGTCTTTTGGACGACTCTCTTTTTGTTCTCCTTTCTCTTGGCTCCTTTCCTAGATTATTTCCAGAAGGCACAAGAACTGCTTTTTGTTTTTCTCTTTAGACTCTTCATGATGAATGAAAGATAGAGTAGCAGCATCTTTCTCCCTGTCTCCAAAATTCACTCCACCTTCCTTTCTTGGAGTTGGGATTTCCTGTTAAGATAGATCCATTTGGGTCCAGGAAAAGTTATCGAATTCCTATTTAAAATACTTATATATCATATTGTATATTTAGGACTGCTTTTTTAGTATTGCATGGCTATTTTAAGAAGTAATTTATGATGGGTTTTCACATTTGTACCTAGCCAGAAATACATCCTAGATGGCCTTCTGCTTCTTCTCATTAAATATCTCTGTCTCTGTCTTTCTCTGTGTGTTTCTCTGTCTCTGTCTCTGTCTCTGTATGTCTCTGTTTCTCTGTCTCTTTCTCCTTCTGTCTCTTTTCATGTTGTAGTATCTTCAGTCAGTCTTGGAATCAGGAAGACATTTTTTAGTCCCAGTTCAGATACATATTAAGAAATTCATATGATCTCTCAATACCTGGGCTATATTATAATATTATAAATTTCACAATCCATACTGGCAAAAGGAAATTTCTTCACCAGGAATACTATACTGTGATTTTATCAATATGGGGATTATTCCTTTTTACTCATTCAATTTATTTGTGGAATACCACTAGGCATTGAAAATTACAAAGAAAAAAATGGAATTGTCCCTGTCCTCAAGAAGCATGGATTCTTTGGGAAGTGGTGGTGGTGGTGGTGATAATAGTAATTCAACATATACACAAGTTCTTTATTAGAAAATATAAACAAAGTATTCCAAAATAATTTCAAGAATCAAGGGACATAAAGAAGAAATCATGGAAAAGCCTCATTTAGGAAGCAGTACCTAAGTCATGCTTTCTAGAAAATAATAGATTCTATTAGGCAGGGAAAGTAGAGAGAACATTAGACAAAGCCTAGTTATAAGTATCTTATACAAAAACAGGGGAGACAGGAGAAAAATATTTATACCAGGAACAGCTAGCAAAACTGTTCAAAAATTAATCACCAAGCATTTATTGACTATCTACTCTAATATAGGCACTTGGGATGCAAAGACACGATAAAAGAAATAGTCTTGTTCTCAAAATATTGGCACTCCATAAGTGGGGGCAACATGGACTCAAATAAGCATGGGGAAATCTGAATATATAATAAATACAAAATAATTTTGAGGATAAGGGACTAGAAAGCCATGAGATGGGGAAAGTTCTAATGTAGGAGATAGGATTTAATTGAGTTCTCAAGGAAACAAAAGATTCTCAGAGCTAGAGGGAACAGAGCATTTTAGTCATGGGGGACAATGCCTGCAAAATCACAGAAAAAGGAAATGTAATGTCCTTGTGTGAACAGAAAAATAAAAGGTCAATTTGTCTGAACTGAATAATATATAAAAGGGATCAGTGTATGATAAGGTTATAGAGGGCTTTAAATGCCAGGTGTTGTGGTTTATATTTGTTCCTAGAAGTAACAAGGAGCAACTGGAGTTGGGATGAGTAATAGAATAGTTTCAGAGATCAGACCTTTGATGTAGAAAAAAAATTAAAATCACTTTGGCAGCTGTGTGGGAATTGAGTCAGAGGATGCTGAAGCTAAATAAATTGAACCAAATTGCTTGCTTATTCAGAGGCATTCAGAATACCATATCTCCTAATATCCATTGACTAAAGTCACACAATTAGCAAGTGTCTGAGCCCAGATTTGAACTCAGGTTCTCCTGAATCCAGGGTGTATGTGCTTTCTTCCACAAATACTTAAGAATCTGTTTCTGAGGCCAGTTCAGGAAGGCACTTTAATCTGCATCTATCTTTCTATAATTCACATTACTTTTTTTTCCATTTGGGGGACCTCAAGATTCCTACTTCATTCTTAGTTGAGTGGAAAAAGCTAAGCAGAGTAAAAATCTCACATTGTTTGAAATTGATGCATTTTCTTTGGCTCTCCTTTCTGTAATATGAAGCTTAATTCATGACATAGCCTATTCATCACAATGAGTTTGATGAAGATATTAATATCCTAAGCATTTTGAGACATAAAATGACTCTTGCTGTTGATGGGGAAATCAAGCATTATTTCTTTTCACCTTGTCTCTGTTAATAACTTATTATGTAATCCTTGGAAACTTGCTATTTTCTTATGCTTCTGTTTCTCATCTGTAAAAGATGGTAGTAATTAGAGTTTAATAATAAGATTGTTGTGATACTTTTATTCTCATCATTGTATTTTGATTACAAAAATAATCTTTTCTATATGTAATTCGATAGTTCTTTGTTTTCATTGGCATGGGGAAGAAAAGTGTTAGTTTTTGAGCCACAAAGATTATAGTTCAAGTCTTTCTGCCAATATTGACCTGTGTGAGCCAAGGAAGGTCAAGTGAACTCTTTGGACCTCATTTTCTTCCTTTCTGAAAATGAATTAATCTATGTAGCTTTTGAAGTTCATTCAAGATATATGATTCCATGACAGCTAAAGATACTACCTTTCCCTTTCCCTCTTTTCTTTGAATTAAGATAAATTAAATTAAAGAAGTGTGTACAAAGACAAACACCAAACAAAACAAAACAAAAATCAAGGAAGACAATGCTTTTAAGAACTTCTTAAAAGTTTCTTATTTACTGGGAATATACAATGATAGAGGTTACTGAGAGCAGATACACATCAGTCAAAATGGGGAAAGTTAAAATGGATGATTAATGCAAAGAAATTAATCAGAAAAGAGAATGTTTAACTCTACATGTGCCACTTTATTTCTTGTAGTAAAAGAAGGAAGACTGAAATTCTTTGAGCCAGCCATCTCCACTTGAAAATGCAATACCAACAGAGCCTGAAATAAAAACTAATTCTGAAAAGCAGGGTTTCTGGCCTCACAATGTTAAAATTAGATCCCACTTCAAAGAGCATACTTTAATTGGTAAATATCCCAAATATAAAGATCTCACTTCCTAACTAACACAGAACAATTATGTTAATTGGTATTATCCCCATGCAAGCTGTGGGTGGATCTAAAATAAGTAGTTGTTTTTCTGTCCTAGGAAAAACCCATTCATTTTACTAACATGCATTTCTTTAAGAGAGTGGATCAGATAGGGTACAAGTGTTACTAATTCTATTGAATTCCCTCCCATCCCTTCATTTTTTTTTCTTTCATACTAAAGACCAAAATCCCTAACCACTTTCCATTTTTAAATGAGTGTTTCTATAAACAAAATGAGATCTCTGAATAAACCATCTCATGAAGATCAGGTTTCTCCTGAATAACCACCATGTCTCTTTAAATTATTACAAGCCACATTAAGTTATTTAAATCTTAAATATCATTTGGAAAAGCAAGCAGTTTTATATTTGGTTTGAATAGTTTTGAAAAATCTACAAGAATGACCTCAGGATTATGAGGCTAACACTTCAATAGGCCTAATGCCTTGAGAAAGGCTAAACAAGAGGTGGCTTTTTTGGTAACTAAATATATTAGTGTATTTCAGGCTCTCCTATCCAAGACATTCTTCAATAATTTCAATGACTATAAGCAAATAATTATCCAAAAACAAATAAGGAACTATTACTAACAATATAAAAAATAGTGTGAAATTATTAAAAGTAAGAAAAATGTATATCAAAAAATTACTTCAGGGAATAAATTAGAAATTATAAGTGACTCAAAAGTTAAGGATGAGGGTAAATATGGAGAAGTACAGAAAGACCTATATGAATTTGTGCAAAGTACACTAACTAGAAAAATATAAACAATAACAGTAACAACATAAATGTAAAACACAATAGCAACAAAGGATAAAAACTGAATATTGAGAGATCATAATGACCAAGAATGACTTCAAAGAATATATATGACAACTTCAACTAATCACCTTTTTTTTTTTTTTTTTTTTTTTTTTTTTTTTTCAGATGTGGGAGGCATGAATGCGGGAAACTAAGTAGAATGACACAATTTTTTACATTATGTTGGTTAGTTTTGCTAAACTTTTTCCTTCTTTAATTCTTTGATATGTGTGTATGTGCATGCATATATATATATATATATATATATATATATACACACATATAATGTAGGTATGTATTGGGGTACATACATAGGCATATATATATATATACATATATATGTAGGTATATATATGGAGAGAGAGAGAGAGAGAGAGAGAGAGAGAGAGAGAGAGAGAAAGAGAGAGAGAGAGAGAGTGATGGGTCTTTGGGCAGGAGTAAGGGAGAGAATATAGTTTAATAAGGAGGTGATAATAAAGCCAAAATTTATCATTATAAAGGAAATGACAGGTCAAGGTAAGGTAGTAGCCCTCACAGGCATACTGTTCCATTGAGTATAATCAGAGATATTGACCCCTATTAGAAGTATCTGAGGAAGATAAAAAATAACTTTATGCTGTAAACCTATAATAAAAAAATACTAGTATATTTTTAATGGGATTCCCACTTGTGATATTTTCTTTTTGTAGGCATATATTTCCCTGTGTCTTTTTAAATATATCCTTGTTTAGGAGATAGCTGGTGGCACAGAAGAATGCTGGACCTGGAATCCAGAATATCTGTGTTCAAATGCAGCCTCAGACACTTAATTGTCTGACCCTGAGCAAGCCATTTAATCTCTGATTGTTTCAGTCTTCCTAACAGTAAAATGAGGATAATAATAGGAAGTATCCTATTGGGTTGTTATGGGGATCAAATGAGGTAATATTTATTAAAGTGGAAAAAAGCATAAAGACTGACATATAGTAATAGCCTTATAATTTTTTCCTTCCCTTTGCATTTTGCTCTTTTTCATGGCACCGATATCCTTTATAACTTTCTTATTATCCTGTTCATCTGATTTCACTTTTTTGGTCTTGGTTCAATATTTCTTTTAGCATATTTGTGACAGGGAAATGATAGTGAGAGACAAAGCTTTTAGTTAGTACTTGTTTGTCTTTAATGCTCTATTATAGACTTAATAGATCCATATAATGGTTTTGGACCTCATCTTGTCCTGGTGCATGATCTTTCTCCAGGTTCTAGAATATTCTTGACATGGTATGTTTTTACTTTAATACTATTGACAGTGTCCAGAGATCTCTCTATGTCTTATAGGGACATCGATAGTTTCCCTACTCTGGACAGAGTTGGACAAATGATTCATTGTGAAATTTCCTAAATTTCTCCAACAGAATTTGGTATCTTGAATTTTAGAAATTTATTTGAGTGATTGTAGAGAAGACTCCTCTGCTTCCAAAATTATAGGAAGTATTGCTTCTTATTCCATCATATTAACCACCTAATATGTGATCTTTCCATTTTCAAATTGCCCACATACTTTTCCCATAAAGCTTTTTTTATATTTATTACATTCTCATATCATAAATTTGCATATATTCTGATTGGAAATGACCTTGGAGTTTTTTGGCACAACTTCCATATTTTATATTGATAAGAAAACTGAGGACCAGAGAGGTTAAATTTTTCTCAAAAGAATCAATGACATTAGGAGGGTAATGTCTTGCTTTGCCAGTGAATTGGATTTAAGTGATGCAGGACTGTGTAAAGTAACCAGTATCTCCTCCAGAGTCATATGAGTCTAATGGTAAGACTAACATTGGAACAACTACAGTTATACAGTTTGTATGTGATACATATAGGACTTGAACTCAAATCTTCTGATTTCAAAATCTAACATTATCATATTAATCTTCCCAATTAAATGATTTAAAAGAAAGACTTGACATATAATGTCCTGCACATAATAGGTTATGGAATTTTATATCAGAAATATTATGAATGGTTGAAACTTCAAAAGCCATCAAGGATAACATATACACGAGAAAGAATCTGGTCAGACAACCATGCAACCATGCAACAATGATTTATTAAGTAGCTACTCTATTTAAGGTATTAATAATATAAATACAAAGAAAGTACTAAACAATTAGGGAAATCAAGAAAGGCTTCCTGTAGGAGTGGGTGGAAGAGCAGAGCCTTGAAGTAGGGCAAGAAATTCTAAGAAGTAAGTTCATTGCAATCCTGGAGGAAGACTAGCATCAAGAAGAGTAACTGGTAAACATTGTCAAATATTATAGAGAGGACAAGATGACACGATGAAAAGAGGTCTTCAAATTTAACTATTTGGAGATTGTAGCCATAGAAAAATCACTCAATGGAGTAATAGGGTAAAAAGTCAGACTTGAAGGTCTTGAGAAGTGATTGGAAGAAGTGGAAATAAAGGTAAATATAGACAGATTTTTCTAATTTGTTTTGAAAAGTTAGATATATACAGATGAAAACTTGAAGTGATGGTAAGACCAAGTTAAGGGGTTTTTGTTTGTTTACTTGTTTATTTTTAATGGATTACAGAGACCAAATCTATTGTGTAGAGAGAAAGAGTTTTGTTCTGGTCTTTCCCATATGATATCATCTAAACCACCTGGCTTTTGGCTTGACCAAAATTAACCAATTTTGTTTTTCTTAAACACATTACTTCTCAACAATCTAACTTCTACTGTGTGGGGGAAGAGAAAGAGAATTTTTTACAGCTGGTTTTAATAGGTTTCCTTATTGTCTGGGGACACTTTTCTGTACCCAATTAGTGAATGGAAGGGATTTCAATTTCATATAGAAACTCCTGACAGTCACCGTTTTTAACACAAGCAAATGACTTTTTATTTTCCAGAGTGTGGCAAATTTCATAAGAGAATTTTGTGGACAGTCTGTGGCTCCTACATTTGTGGTGAAATGTTTGTTGCTCTTGCAATTTGCCCTGATTGCTTAAGAAAAGAACGGTTTGTTTTTAGATAATTGCTTTGAGTTTAGTGGGTTCTGTGCATATTTAGCAGCAATGCCTTTATTTTGTGGTGGTGGTCCAGATTGTGTTTCTTGGAGGCATTTATTGCATTCTCACAAATTACACATGTTGAAGGAAGACTGTCTTTATCCATGGATTATAGAGAGAAATCGCCCTCTTTTTGACTGGAATGAAAACTTGATAAACTGAAATTGCTATTAAATCAAAGGAAATACATGATGATATCAGAAAATAATGAAGGCATGCTTTTCCAGGATATTCATTTTTAAAATGAATGTATTTTGATGTTTTAAATTATATTTTCTCCTTAATTAGAATGCAATTTTTGAGACTTAGAAAATATCAGAATCTAGACTTGATGAAACACTATCTTGATTTGTTTTATACTACCCCAAATTCAAATATACTTCATTTCGGTATATCTTCATTAATCATTGATTGTGTCCAAAATAACTTTCTCATTCTCTAAGTGCTGACCTGCTCTCATAGAGGGAGCTTTGTCATTAGGGAGCTTCCCATATCAACGAAATCACAGGTTAAGATTTATTGATGTACCCTGATTTTAATAAATTATGCTTAGTGCTAGAGATACAAACATCAAACAAATTGAACTTGAGGAGTTTATATTTCTTCTTTTTTTGGAGCTTGGGGTGATGAGATGAATTATGAACATAAGTAATTCTAATAATAGCTGGAGCATCATTACATGGAAAAGATAGGTCAAATGAATATCATGAATAATTTGAGGTGAGAAGAAAAGACTTAGATGGGATATTTCTTAAATAAAGAATATTTCATCAGGTAAGATGTGGAAGAAGTACATTTCAGGCCTAGGGAATAGAATAAAGGAAGGTACAGAGAGTGTAAAAAATGTATGTAACATACAGGGCAAGATAACTTGGCTAGAGAAGGAAAGGGTTATACATAGAGATGATCTGCTCATCTCTTTGTTTAAGGAAGATACATTTTAGGGGAGATAGTCAAAATAAGCTTTTTTTTGTTCAATAAAATATTGTGTTTGTATAGTGGTAGTTGAATCAGGACTTAGGAGAAGAATATGAGAACTACTGAATTTCTTACCATCTTTACTCCATTCTGTTTCTCAATCCTGCATAGAAGAATCTTATTGTTCTGCAAGACTGAATCAACCTTGGTACTCACACCATTTAAGTCTCTACCCTTCTGATTATGGACAGAAATGAAAAGCTGCTCCCTAAATATTTCTTGAATAAAAGTGCCCAGGCCAGTCACTTCCTCATTTCCCACTAGATGCACTTCTTTAGATTTCTTTATTGACAAAACATTGTTGAGCTCATAAGTGATAAAAATTAGTAAGTGGGAGCATAAAGGAGTTGAGGGAGAAAGAAGCAACAAATGTTTTATGTTTTTTTTAAACAATCAGGTAAATGAAATGCAAAAGTAAGAAGATGGATTATATTTTGGGAAGCACAAACTAAGTTTTGATATTTGCAAGTTGACTTTTAAGCTTTGGTAAGACATTATCATTAAGATAATCTTTAGAATTAGAAGAGTGCCAAGATACCAAGCAGTGAATCATTGTTTCCCATGTTCACCTCCAGACAACCATAAAATAGTATCTCAAGTCAGGTCCTGGAGAGGCAAAACCAGCAAGGATAAAGAGCAAAACATTTGTTTAGCCTCAAAAACTTGAAAGATCATCAGAAGGATTGTCTCACTTAGACAAGAAGGGGACTCTAACATAAGAAGCTTCCCAGTCAAGTGGCAGCAAGCCCCACTTCAGCAAACCAGCAGGAGATCCTGAGTCTCATTGTGGTAGAGCAGGTGAACTCCAATAGTGGACACCTCCACGTGCCTTGGCAAAGCTAGGGCATGCGCTTTGGTGTAGCTCCAAGCAAACAGCTATTGTCCAGTGGCCAGACCTCCACCTGTCTCAGTATAGCCCTGGTATCATCTAGCAGCAAAACTTTCATGTACCTCGAACAGTCCCAGGAAAACAAGCAATTTCAGGCAGCCAGACCTTTACATGCTTCAATGGTGCTAAAGAAACAACCCACCTGACTTCATCACATGCCAGACAGCACAACTAGGATTCCAGCTCAGCATCATATAAGCTGCCAAATTCTGTAGCTACCAGCAGCATCAACCACACCCCCAGCCTATCCCCTCAGCCAGCACCAGACATGTGCACTTCAGGGTAGCATCAATGCAGCATCAGATAACAGCCAGAGCTTGTAGCCACTGCTACAATAAATCTGAGACGCTACTTCTTCCATATGGAGTCCAAATTTAAAAGAAATGAAAAAAGGAGAGAGAGAAGAAGGGAGAGAGGGAGAGACAAAGTTTGGGTGGGAGGGAGGGAGGGAGAGAAGCAAAAAGTAACAACAAAAAAAGAATCTGACTATAGAAAATTATTGTGATAAAAGGGAAAACCAAAACACAAACTCAGAAGAAAGCAACAATGTCAAAACACCCGAAGAAAAATGAAAAGTAATCTCAAATACAGAAAAAAATCCTTAAAGAGCTCAAAAAGGAGTTTGCAAAATAATATAAGAGAGGTAGAAGAGAGATTGGGAAAAGAAATAAGAGTGAAGCAAGAGAATTAAGAAAAAAGTCAACAGTTGGAAAACTACTTAAAAGTACAAAGCAAAATGATACTTGTAATGCTTAAAAATCATATTTATAGTACTATTAGAAGGACCACACAGACAGGAGGCATGGGTACAAGGTAAATTTGGAAAAAAATGAGAAAAAATAAGGGATGAAAAAGAGGAACAAACTGTATCTAAGGAAGGGAGAAGCAGATGATGTAAATTGTTTCACATGCAGAGGCATGAAAGACCTATTATAGTGGAGATGAAGTTGGGAGCATGGATGATATGCATTACTTGAACCTTACTCCCATCATTATTGGCTGAAGGAGAAAATGATATATATATTCCATTAAATACAGTACTCTATCTTACCCAACATAGAAGTCAGAAGGGAGGAGATTAAATAAAAGGAGTGATGGAGACTGAAAGAAGGGAGAACAGATCAGAGAATGTGATAGACAGAAACAAAAGACCATTGAGGAGGAAAGGGATGGAAGGCAAAAGAGGACAAATAGGAGGAAGAATAATATAGAGAGAAATACATAAATAGTAATCATAACTATGAAAGTAAATGGGATGATCTCTTCCGTAATATGAGGGCAGATCAGAATACATCAAAACCTAGAATCTTACAATATGTTGTTTACATGAAACACATTTAAAGCCAAGAGACACACAAAGAGTTAAGGTAAGGGTTTGGAGCAAAATTTATTTTTATTTAGCTGAAGTAAAAAAACAAAAACAAAAACAAAACAAAAAAAAAAAAACCCAAAAAACCAAAACTAAAAAAAAAAAAAAAAAAAAAACTAAAAAAACAAGCAAATAAATCCAAACAAACTAAAAAACAGGAACAGGAATCCTGATCTGACAAAGAAAAAGCAAAAATAGACCTAATTTAAAAAGATAAGAAAGGAAACAACATCTTGCTAAAAGACAATAAAGCAATATACTAAAATATATGCACCAAGCTGAATATCATCATTAAAGAAGAAGTTAGGTGAATTACAGGAAGAAATAGCTAGCAAAACTATGCTAGTAGGAGACCTTAACTATCCTCTGTCAGAACTCAATAAAGCTAACCTAAAAATAAACAAGAAGTAAATATTTAAAAAGTTAGATATGATAGATCTTTGAAAAAAAGTTTAATGGGAATAGAATGGAATATAAATATATATCTATATCTCCTTAGCAGTATATGGCACCTACAAAATAGACCATGAGGGCATAAACCTCTCAAAGTTAAATGTAAAAAGGCAGAAATATTAAAGATATTCTTTTTAGATTAAAATGTGGTAAAGATTGCATTCAACAGAGCACAATAGAAAGATACATTAAAAAAGTAATTGGAAACTCAATGATCTTAAAGAATAAGTGTATCAATTAAAAATAGAAATAATAATTTCATTATAGAGAATGAAAATAATGAAATAGCAAATCAAAAAATAGTAATTAGGGGAAAAGTCATTTTTATAGATTCTTACATCAACAAAATGGAAAAAGAACAGATCAATGAATGCACCTAAAAGAAAAGAAAAACTTGAAAAAAAGAACAAATTAAAATCCTCAGTTGAGCACCAAACTGAAAATCCTCAAAAGCAAAGATGAGATTAATAAGATTGAAAGATACAAAAAAAAACCCCAAAAAACTATTGAGCTAATAAATAAAGTGGTTTTTATGAAAAATCCAATAAGATTAATAAACCTTTGGTTATTTTGATTTTTTTTTAAAGAAAGAAGACTAAATAACATAACCAATGTCAAAAATTAAAAGATTAAAAGGAGAAATAAAAGCAATCATAAGAGAAATTTTTTTCCAATTGTATGCCAATTAATTTGACAATCTATGTGAAATAAATGAATGTTTTTGAAAATGTCTATTACTTATATCAACAAATCAAGAAATGAAATACCTAAATAATCCAAAAACCCCAGCATCTGGAATGAAAACTTATTATTTGATAAAAATCCTCTGGGAAAACTGAAAAGCAAGAGGATACAAACTAGGTATAGACTTATACCTCACACTGTTACTATGTTAAGATCAAAATGGGTACATCATTTAAACATAAAGGGTAATGCCATAATCAAATTAGAAGAGCAAGAAATAGTCTAACTGTTAGATTTATGGAGGGAAAAATTCATTATCAAATAAAAGAGAGCCATTACAAAATGCAAAATAGATAACCCTGATTACATTAAATTTAAAAGCTTTTGTATGAACAAAATCAAAGAAACCAAGATTAGAGGAAAAAGGAAACTGGAGAACAACCTTTAACAGCAATTATCTCACTTCTCATGTACATAGAGAACTGTATAAAATTTATAAGAATACAAGCCATTCCCCAATTGATAAATGATCAAAGGTATGAATAGGAAATTTTCATATGAAGAACCCAAAACTACCTATATGCATATGAAGAAATGCTTTAAATCACTTTTGATTAGAAAAATATATATTAAAACAACTCTGAGATACTGCTTCACACCTATCAAATTGGTTAATATTACAAAAAAGTAAGTGATAAATGTTGAAGAGGATGTGGGAAAATTGGAACAATATTTCATTGTTGGTGGAATTGTGAATTGATCAATTTGAAACTATGCCCAAAGGGCAACCATACTCTGCATACCCTTTGAGCCAGCAAAAAACCACTTTTAGATCTGTATCCCAAAGAAATCATGAAAAAAGAGGAAAGAACCAATATGTACAAAATGTCTATAGTAGCATTTTTCATGGTGGCAAAGAACTGGAAATTGAGGGAATGTCAGTCATTCAAAAAGGTTAAACATGTTATAGTGTAATGTTCTTATTGTTTTTCTGGAGGTCTTGGAGCAACCTTCTTTTCAGCCAAAGTAATCACCACAAGAATAGCCAGGTGTTAAAGTCCAAAGTCCAAATTCTTTATTGTCTTTTTGCCTGGGGCCCAGCTAGCTTTCTTGAGGCCCTTCAAATGGGCTTTGGTCTTAGCTTAGGGGGTGGGGGAGGCTCCAAGAGCTTGAGCTCCTACCTCCAGTCCTCTTGTCTTCTCTGGTTTTGATTCTGGTTCTGACCATGGCTAAGTTTGTCCTAACTGATGTGCTCTATTCTAATTACATTATCATAGGTGTGAATCTTGTAGAATAGGTGTCAATCTTGTGGAACTATATTAAGTACTAAGTATATATACTGAATTAGAAAACTATATTACCATGCTAAACTAGATAACCATTGTCTTATCAATTCCATTTACTTAACACCTTGTAAGGATGCTTGTTTTAAGTATAGAGTTTAAGTACAGCTTATTACACTGTAGGAATGGAATGGAATATTATTTTATGGAATATTATTGTTCAACAGGAAATGATGAGCAGACAGATTTCAGAGAAACCTGGAAAGATTCATATGAATTGATGAAAAGTGAAATAAGCAGAACCAAGAAAACAGAAAGCTAGCTGAGCCCCAGTCAAGGAGACAGATAGGAGACAATAAAGACCTTTGGACTTTTATCACCTGACTATTGTGGTGATTACTTTGCTGAAACAAAGGCTGGTTTAAGACCTCTAGAAAGCTAACCAGAATACTACAGTCAGTCATTTAGAGATGGTCATCAAAGGGAGAATGAAGAGAGATAAAAAAGCAATTATAAAATCTTAGGAAACATCGAGAAAAGTAAGAAGTCCATTAAAAAAAAGTCTACACTGATGTGTTATTGTGTTAGAAATTTATTGTTGAAATTTTAAAGAATCAAGAAAAAAGGAGCAAAGTTATCAAAAGAGAAAGAGAAATAATTAAAGAGGTTAGACAAGTGGCCAACTATTTGCCATATAATGTAGATTTTTTTTACAACTATTATCTTGATGAAACTAAAGGAGTGATAAGGGGAAATCTTATATCTTTAGAGGATTACTTCAATAAATAGAGAAAGAGAAGATCAATGAATTGGGCCTACAACTTAAAAAGCTAGAAAAAGACCAAATTAAAACCCCCCAACCAAATACTAAACTTGAAATTCTAAAATTAAAAGGAGAAATCAATAATATTGAAAGTAAAAAAAAAAAAAAAACTATTGAATTAATAAATAAAACTAATAGTGGGTTTTATGAAAAAGCCAATAAAATAGATAAACCTTTGGTAAATCTCATCAGAAAAAGGAAAGAAAAAATCAAATTGTTAGCCTTAAAAATGAAAAGGGGCATCACTAATGAAGAGGAAATTAGAGCAATAATAAGGAGTTACTTTGCCCAACTTTATGCCAAAAAATTTGATAACTTAAGTGAAATGGATAACTACCTCCAAAAATATAGGCTTCACAGATTAACAGAGGAGGAAGTACATTGCTTAAATAGTCCCATTTCAGAAAAAAAGAAATAGAACAAGCTATTAATCAACTCCCTAAGAAAAAATCCCCAGGACCAGATGGATTTACAGGTGAATTCTACCAAACACTTAAAGAACAACTAACTCCAATGCTATATAAACTATTTGAAAAAATAGGGATTGAAGCAGTCCTACCAAACTCCATTTATGACACAGACATGGTACTGATACCTAAACTAGGTAGGTTGAAAACTGAGAAAGAAAACTATAGACCAATCTCCTTAATGAATATTGATGCTAAAATCTTAAATCAGATATTAGCAAAAAGACTTCAGAAAATCATCCCCAGAATAATATACTATGATCAAGTAGGATTTATACCAGGAATGCAGGGCTGGTTTAATATTAGGAAAACTATAAGTATAATTGCCCATATTAATAATCAAATTAACAAAAATCATATGATCATCTCAATAGATGCAGAAAAAGCATTTGATAAAATACAATATCCATTCCTATTAAAAAGACTTGAAAAGATAGAAATAAATGGACTATTCCTTAAAATAGTCAGGAGTATATATTTAAGACTGTCAGTAAGTATAATATGTAATGGAGATAAACTGGAACCTTTCCCAATAAGATCAGGAGTGAAACAAGGTTGTCCACTATCACCATTACTATTCAATATTCTATAAGAAATGCTAGCCTCTGCAATAAGAGTTGAGAAAGAGATTAAAGGAATATGAGTAGGTAATGAGGAAATCAAAGTATCACTCTTTTCAGATGATATGATGGTATACTTAGAGAACCCCAGAGATTCTAATAAAAAGTTATTAGAAATAATTCACAACTTTAGCAAAGTTGCTGGATGCAAAATAAATCCACATAAATCCTCAGCATTTTTGTACATTATCAACAAAATCCAACAGCAAGAGATAAAAAGAGAAATTCCATTCAAAACAAATGGCAAGAGTATAAAATATTTGGGAATCCATCCACCAAAGAAAAGTCAGGAATTATATGAGCAAAATTACAAAACACTTCTCAGAAAAATAAAGTCAGATTTAAATAATTGGAAAGAAATTAAGTGCTCTTGGATAGGCCGAACGAATATAATAAAAATGACAATACTCCCTAAACTAATCTATTTATTTAATTCTATACCAATCAGACTCCCAGGAAACTATTTTAATAACCTAGAAAGAATAACAACAAAATTCATATGGAAGAACAAAAGGTCAAGAATTTCAAGGAAATTAATGAAAAAAAAATCAAATTAAGGTGGCCTAGCTGTAACTGATGTAAAACTATATTATAAAGCAGCAGTCACCAAAACCATTTGGTATTGGTTAAGAAATAGACTAGTTAGGGGCAGCTAGATGGCACAGTGGATAGAGCACTAGCCTTGAATTCAGGAGGACCTGAGTTCAAGTCTGGTCTCAGACATTTAACACTTCCTAGCTGTGTGACCCTGGGCAAGTCACTTAACCCCAGCCTCAGGGGAAAAAAAAAAGAAATAGACTAGTTGATTAGTGTAACAGGTTAGGTTCACAGGACAAAATAGTGTGCAACTATAGCAATCTAGTGTTTGACAAACCCAAAGATACCACTTTTTTGGGATAAGAATTCATTATTTGAAAAAAACTGTTGGGAAAACTGGAAATTAGTATGGCAGAAATCAGATATGGACCCACACTTAATACCATATATCAAGATAAGATCAAAATGGGTCCATGATTTAGGCATAAAAAATGAGATCATAAATAGATTAGAGGAACATAGGATAGTTAACCTCTCAGACTTGTGGAGGAGGAAGGAATTTATGACCAAAGGAGAACTAGAGATCATTATTGATCACAAAATAGAAGATTTGTACAAACAAAACTAATGCAAATAAGATTAGAAGGGAAGTAACAAATTGGGAAAATGTTTTTACAGTTAAAGGATCTGATAAAGGCCTCATTTCTAAAATATATAGAGAACTGACTCTAATTTATAAGAAATCAAACCATTCTCCAATTGATAAATGGTCAAAGGATATGAACAGACAATTTTCAGATGCTGAAATTGAAACCATTTCCACTCATATGAAAGAGTGTTCCAAATCACTATTGATCAGAGAAATGCAAATTAAGACAACTCTGAGATACCACTACACACCTGTCAGATTGGCTAAGATGACAGGAACAAATAATGATGAATGTTGGAGGGGCTGTGGGAAAACTGGGACACTGATGCATTGTTGGTGGAGTTGTGAAAGAATTCCACCATTCTGGAGAACAATTTGGAACTTTGCCCAAAAAGTTATCAAAATGTGCACACCATTTGATCCAGCAGTGCTACTACTAGGCTTATATCCCAAAGAAATACTAAAGAACCTGTATGTGCCAAAATGTTTGTGGCAGTCCATTTTGTAGTGGCTAGAAACTGGAAAATCAATGGAGAATGTTTGGATAAATTGTGGTATATGAATGTTATGGAATATTATTGTTCTGTAAGAAATGACCAGCAGGATGAATATAGAGAGGCTTGGGGAGACTTATATGAACTGATGCTGAGTGAAATGAGCAGAACCAGGAGATCATTATGCACTTCAACAATGATATTGTATGAATATGTATTCTGACTGAAGTGGATATCGTCAGCATAGAGAAGATCTAATTCAGTTTCAGTTGATCAATGATGGGCAGAAACAGCTACACCCAGAGAAGGAACACTGGGAATTGAGTGTAAACTGTTTGCACTATTGTCATTCTACCCAGGTTACTTTTACCTTTGGAATCCAATTCTTACCGTGCAATAAGAAATTTGGTTTTACACACATATATTGTATCTAGTATATACAGTAACACATTTAACATGTATGGGATTGCCTATCATCTAGAGGAGAGAGTAGAGAGAGGGAGGGGAAAATTTGAAAAAGAAGTGAATATAAGGGATAATGTAAAAAAAAATTACCCATGAATATGTACTGTCAGAAAATTATAATTATAAAAATAATTAAAAAAAAAACAAATATTATCTTGAATACCCTAATACTATTAGAAGCATCACAGTAGATTTATAAGATCACATATTGAGAGTTAAAAGCAATGTTAAAGGCCAAGTATACTAGCCCCTGATTTAAAAAAAAAAATAAATAAATAAAAATAATTCATAGAGAAGCTGTAAAAGAGACAAAAAGTATTAATTAAACATCTACTATGTATCAGGCATTGTATTGGCACTCAAGCTTACGTCATAGAGATAGTTAAAAGCATTAGTAGCATTTTATTCTGGGATCTATAATTCCAAACTCAATGATATTTTTATTGTACCAAAATAGAGATAAAGTAATACGGCATCATGGTGTAAGTTAACTGGGAGTCATAACATTACTAGATATTGAATCATTAAGGTCTTCAAATATCTTAATTCTTCTCAATCTCCTGTTTTTTACCTGAGGAAACTGAGACTTAAAGAATTAAAATGATTTTTCTGCAAATATGCAGTGGGGCTGGAGCTCTTCTTTTTTGACCTCCAGCTCTATTACAAACATTTTTGTTTATTTGTTAATTTTTTTGCTATCTCCTCTATGTCTTCTGATCCTTTTGTTTTTAAATAGCTTCAAGTATAATTATTTTTGCTCTTGTAGCCATTTACAAAAAAAATCAAGAGAGAAAAACAGGGAATAATGACAAAATAGCAAGTAATTAGACAACATGTGAAATGTTAAATGGAGAAAAACTGACAAATCAGCATTTGGAAGGTTGCTGCATTACTTGTTCCTATATGGAAGAAATACCAGTCTTTTCCTATTATTTTCCTAAATGCCTGTAAACTTAGAAACCTATACTAATTGATGAATTTTACCTCAGGGAAAAGCAGATATTATCCCTTACATGAATGTTAACTAGCAAATTGCAGAAAAGTTAAATGGGATTTAGATTTATAGTCATACTAGTATATATGGTGGTCTTCAGGATTTAACTCAAGCAAAATCTTTGACTTAGAATTATGTAATTAAAACATGTTTGATAAATTTGATGTTATATTTGAAATGTATCTCAGGCATTATCTATCTAGTCTAATATCTTTATGATATAGATGTGATAATAGAGAACTAGAGAAATGATGTGACTGCTTAAGATTGCTGTCAGTACCATATTCAGGTCTTTGTACTCACAATTCAGGGCTTCTTTTAAAAATATTATTTAATATTCTTTTAAATTTTTTTTGAGTTTCAAATTCTTGGGTCTAGAGGGCCTTCAAATTGACCATTGATTAAATGATATTATAGTCACAAGACATATCACTATACCAGGTCTTTTAACTACTGAAAAAAAAATAGAATATTTTAGTGAATGGTAAATTCCAACAAGCAGTTGGAAATACAGATATGGAAATCAAAAAAAGATGGCAGATATCGAGCTATATGATAAGGAATTAGTCATTGAAAGGTGATAACCAAAGTTTGGCAAATAAGTAAATTTTCCTTCCTTCAGCCCCTCTCCCACCAATTGTGAGGACAAGAAATGTGTTGTAAATTATATAGCTAAATATAGTTTTAGCACATGACTTTCAAAAGTATTGATGTTGAAGAAGATGCCTCTCTCTTCTGGATTAAAATTCCACATAAATATACAACTTGGAAAATGACAAGGACAACTTGGGTTTTGATTCTACCTATGCCATTTATTATGTATGTCACTATTGGTAAATTATACATCATCTTTGGCTCTTAGTTTTTCATCTGCAAAAATAAACAGTTTGAATTAGGCACATCTGAGGTACCTTCAAGAATTAAATCTATGATCCTATGATCTCATGAGTTGAAACTTCCTAAAATGATGAAAATTGGATGTGATTTTAGTAACTGGTCTAAAGTATCATGTCAGAGCCCATTTTATTCCACAATATTGATATTTCTTTGCTATTTCTTCAACCATGATTATGTCCAGAGACTACCATTATCAACTGAATAAATTCCTTCTAAAAGCTAACTTACTGCCTAATTCTAAATCAGATTTAAGATGATTTAACTCCAGACCTTCAGTCAACCAATGAGCTAGTAATAAGAAGTCAAGAAATGTAAATTTTAAAAATAATTTAATCCCATGTGTAATTAACAATTAAAACAATGTAAGATCTCTCTCTCTGTCTCTCTGTCTCTGTCTCTCTGTCTGTCTCTGTCTTTCCATGTTTCACTTTCTTTTTCTCTCTCTCTGACTCTGTATCTGTCTCTCTGTCTTTCTGTTTGTCTCTCTGTCTCTGTCTCTTGGTATTTCTGTCTTTCTGTCTCTCTGTGTGTATCTCTCTGTTTTTCTTTGTCTCCCTCCTGCCTCTCTCTGTTTCTGTCTCTCTCTTTCTCTCTGTCTCTGTCTCTCTCTATGTATCTCTCTTCTCTAGGAGCATAATGGATAAAGTGTTGGGCGAGGACCAAGAAAGACTTGACTTAAAATCTGACATCAAATATTTCCCAGCTGTGTGACTTTAAGGAAATCACTCAACTCTATCTCCCTCACAAAATAGGAGTAACAACAGCATCTACATCACAGGACTGTTGCAAAGTCCAGATAAAATAAACAGATAAAATATTTATTAAAAAACAAAAAACAAACAAAAAAAACAAAAACAAACAAACAAAACAAACTTAACACAAGGACTTAACACAATGCCTGCTGCATAGTAAAACACATTTAAAGGCACATTTTAAAAACTTGTTCTCTTCTCTTCCCTCAAATACACAAACTTTCAGAGGCAAAAACCAAGCAAGAAATTTCCCCTTTCTACTACTGCATATTTTGCAATAAAATTATAGTTTTAGACATTATCTGGGACACTGAAGGATTGTGAGACTTGCATAGAATCATTCTGCTAGCCATTCAGGTAGGAACTGAATCCATATCTTAGTTCCTTCAAGGCAGACTCATAATTCATATACAAACAAAGCCTTTCTGAGTTTGGGTTCAAAATATATCATGCACACGTTGCTTAACTTTTTTGTACCTCAAATATCTCCCTAGAATTCAACCTATTTTTGATAGGATCAGTTGAAATCTATGATGTGACAAGAATTCCCATAGGTCCTAGAAGGAGAGTCTTCTGTGCTGATGAAAAGGCTGAAAGTAGTCCAGGAAGAATTCTATTTTGGACTCTCATCTAAGATTACTCCTCAACAAGAAAGTTTTTAAAAACAATGTCTAGAGTACAAGCATGTATAAATTGTGGAACACTTAGTTTTATCCTAAAAAGAAAAGAATATACTAAACAAACCAGAATCATAGAATGCACTAGAATCTAAGAATTTATCACCATAGCTACAATGAATTGAGAGTCCAATATTCTAGTCTAATTGGAATATTTGCAAATGGTTTCTTTGTTAAAGTCATCAGTGAATCATTTTATATTTTATTTCCCCTGAATAGGATCTGATCAACACTAGATAGACTCTTCACATAGGCCTCAAAACCCCACACAACCAAGTGATCAGGTGAAGAGAAACACACTACTCACTCAATTTTCTGGACCATTCAGGGTGTTATCTTTGTAGCTGGAGAAGAAGGCCTAAAGGCCAAAAAGTACTTCCTTTAGTATATTTACAAGTTTCTTTCTTAGCAGCCATTTGAAAGACTTTTTGTGACCACATAGTGTGGACACCAGAGTCATCATGGCCAAAAGGAGGAAGTCAGAAGATATAATGCTTACCCTCTTATTATCTGTCTGTTGGCTTTCTTGATTTTTTTGAAGTCCCACCTAAAATCCTACCTTTCCTGATTCCTCTTAGTTTAGAAGCTTGGTTGTTTTTTATTTGTCCTCTATATAACTTATTTGTATATGTGTTGCATGCTGTCTCACTAATTTAGCTTGTGAGCTACTTCAGGATAGGGGCTATCTTTCTTTGTATACCCAGTATGCTTTAGCATATAGTAGGTGTTTAATGAATGTTTATTGACTAATTGATTTTAGATGTACTAAAGTGTTTGGTGACTGACTTGGTTAAAAGGAGGCTCCTTAATCCTTCATACTGGAAAGAAGGCTGATTCAGCTTTCATGCATTTGCTGAGAATGTTGCTAAGCATGTCCTAAGTGGAGAACTTTCAGGGGATGTCAAACACCAAACAAAAACAAAAACAAAAAAACAAACAAAAAAAAATAAGCCCTGAACCTGAACATCCCTAAACTGTGGCTTAAAATTGTGCAATGCTTTAAAAATATAAGTAAACAACCAAACTGGTCACTGTTGTGGGCTATGGCATGAGTATTTGCATGATATATCTCTAAGCTTGTGGCCTTTTTCTTCCTGTCCATGTGAATTAGGCAAAACATGCTGAAGTGGCATATTTGCAACATGAAGCATTTATGTGGTTTAAAGGCTATTATAGGAATTAAGTTTATGTTGTCTAAATTTATTTTTATTTTCTTCTTTGAAGTGGTACACCTTAACTTTATTTGGTTGAGTTTTTGTCTGTGAAATTCTTGGCCCTGCTACAGAAACATTTTTAATGGACCTTATTAGTGAGAAAAAAGTGGAGATGGAGGAAGTTGATAAATAATTACATTTTGGTTACTACTAATTTTTGTTAATATAGTTGATGCATGCTTTAGATTTCATTGTCAGTCTCTTTTTCTTTGAAAAGATATTTCAATCCTGAATGCTCTTATATTCCTTGAAAACAATGTAAACAGATAAAAAAAAAAAACAATAATTTTCCTTTAGTACTTTATGTATGATGATGCTGTTCTCATTCAGTTATTTTTTCAGTTGTCTGATTATTCATGACGCCAGTTGGGATTTTCTTGGCAAAGATATTGAAGTGGTTTGCCATATTTTTCCAGCTCATTTTATACATGAAGAAGTGAGGCAAATAGGGTTAAAATGACTTGTCTGAGGTCACATAGTTAATACGTTTCTGGGGTCAAATTGAAGACAAAAAAATGAATCTCCTTGACTAAAGGCCCAACCTTCTATCCACAATGCCACCCAGTTACTTCCTATATATGATCACAGAATGAATATTATATTCCATAGTGCAGAAAAGAAAAAAAATGCTTTCTTACATTTCACAAATTATATATCTATATATAAAATATAATAGTATACTTATACTAGTTCATTAGGAATTAGTGGATGAAACTAAATCTGTAGTTAGTAAAACCTGAATTCAAATATGCCCCAGCTATTTAAGCTTGAGTAAAACATTTGCCTTCTGTCTTCCTCATTTTTCACATTTGTAAGTAGAGGCTAAATAATAGTATCTACCTCACAGGACTTTGCAAAAATCCAATGAGTAACATGTAAAGTGCTTTGTAAATCTCAAAGCTCTCTATAAATAGAGAGCTCTATAAAACTTTTTACATGGTTATGATGATGGTTTTCATCATCATTGTCATCATTTTTATTTTATTTTTGTGAGGTCTGGAGTGATTTTTAAAAATTATTTGAATCAGGGATTCTTACAGTGTTCTTTTTTTGGCAATGATTTACATTGACTATATGATGAAGCTTATTGACTCTTTAAAAGAATGATTTTAAATGCATAAAATATATAAAATTGTCAAGAAAGTAAATTATGTTGAATGATAATTATCTGCACAATTATGTCTATCTGTTAAAGAAAAAGTTTACAGATCCTAGGACAAAAATCCCAGAATTAAAGTTATCTTCAATGATCTTTTTAAAAGGAGACTCCAGGCAGTGGTCCTCAAACTTTTTAAATAGGGGGCCAGTTCACTGTCCCTTAGACTGTGGGAGGGCCAGACTATGGTAAAAACAAAAACTCACACTCTGTCTCCGCCCCTCAGCCCATTTGCCATAACCTGGTAGGCAGCATAAATGTCCTTAGCTCTCAGCATCTGGCCCACGGGCTGTAGTTTGAGAACCCCTGATCTAGGGCATTCTCATTATAGTCTAAATTAAAAAAAAATGAAGCCCAAAGAGCCTAAATGATTTTCCCAATCCCACAAATAATAGGAGATAGAGCCAGGAACATAAAGTGAGTTTAAACTGCTGTTGTTCCAGATGTAGTCAGTTTCTAGTAAAATGTTTTCTCTGAATTTCCTGGAGCTGTTCTGGTTGCATCATGCCCAGTGACATGCTGTTGGCATGTGGCAATTCTTTGTGTAAAACAGGGAGAAAAGACCAAGAGGCAGGAGAACATCCCCACATCTTTGTTGGCTTGCTGCTCCAGGAATGCAGCAGTAGGGGAGTCATGTGTGGTTTATAGAGAGATGGGAATAAGTTCCAGATGTTCACCATGTGGCCAACCTTGTATATACAAAAAGGGTTTTCCCAGTGCCTATATTTAATTTCCACACAAAAATATGGGTTTTCTAAAAACCCTTGCACATTTCACTGTGCGTCTGCATAAATCAAAATGTTTTAGTGTTCCACCCATATGAGTATTTCATTTATTTACTTAGGAAAACGATGGTGACAAAGTCATGTTTAGGTTGTGATTTAAAACAACAAAAGAACAGATTGATTTAACCAGCTCCCTTCTCTTCATCTACCTTTTTTGTTTCTCGTTCTCTTCTTCTCACAGCATGTTACTATTGTCTTTTGGATGAAGCCTTGTTATTTGTATTGGAAACAGCAAATGCAAATGAACCTCATGTTACTAATATTTTTAGAAATTTTGTGGAATTCTTTAAAAATGGCCTGAGAAAGTAAGAAAATTTTCTCATACAACTCAATTCTAGGACTAATAGAATTTTGCTAAGTGAACTTCAAACTTATTTTTACTCCTGAATAGAAGGAATATTTGCCAGGTGGGATTACACACACACACACACACACACACACACACACACACACACACACACACACACACACATTAATTGTCACCCAAATGTTGCTGGGACATAGGAGGCCAATACAAAGAATTAATGTATTACACAAGAGAAATGATCTCATTGGTACAGGGAACTGCTAGAGTGACAACTCCCACTCCCAATGAAGATCAGCAAGTGTTCTACAACTTGGGACATAAATGACTTGAACAGGGTCACATAGCCAATATTTGTTAGAGAAAGGGTTTGAAATTGGGTCTTCTTTCTTTCAGAGATTTCTCTCTATTTAAGTGCCTTTACTGACATGCTTGTTGTTTTATTGTCTTTTCATCTTATTTCTTTTAGACTTTAAATCCACATGACTTTATTTCCTTCATGACTAGGACAATGTTATCTTCACAATAGACCTATACTAGATACTTCTTGATTAAACAAATATATAAATGAAAGCTGAGCAAGCTAAGTTTTCAATTTAAACATGAGAATCTTTTGAAAACCAACATGTCAGACTCATAGAAATTATTGGAAAAAAATGATTATATGCTATCTATCTAGGAAAACAATACCAAGTACATCCATTGCTTGATTAAAAGTAATATTGAAATTATATCTCATTTACTTACCTATGTATATATATATATATATATTATATATATATATATATATATATATATATATATATATATATATATATGATCCCCATCCTCCCTTCACCTTTTCAATTATCCTTGCTTTAAATACAAAGTGCCTGGAAGCAGAGATTTATTAGATTTTGTCTTGTATGGACAATACCATTATATAGTTAAACAAATAAGTGGCAGTCAAATTGAAATGAATTAAATGAATTTTTGATGTAACCATAATAAATCATGAGACCATCTGCTGAAAAAATATACTTCTAAAACAGTGTTATATAGTGACAAGAGAACTGAACATAACAGAAGTTTGAACCTTGGTTCTAGTATTTTCATACTTATTGATTGTATGGCCATGAGCTAATAATAAAGTCATAGACTAAAAATGTAAGGGATATTAGAATCCTTCATGTCCAACTTCCTCATTTGCTGATAAAGTATTTGTGACACAGAGTTTAAGTAATTTTCTAGAGTTACATAGCTTGTAACTATCTAAGGTGGGTTTGATTCATCAGTCTTGGAGAAAGCTCCAGTGTCATATCCTCTATGATTTCTATTATTTCTCAGCATATCACCAGAATTATGTAAATTTTAGATTCCTTATCTGTAACCTACAAAATGTCTCACAGTGTTATTAAAATTAAATTTATGGACCATAAAGAATTAGATACATCTAAATTGTTATTATTCTAGAATCATCATAATAAATGCAAAAATATTGCAATTTTAAAAAAAGAACCTAACCATAATAGGTAAATATCATGACAGGAATGATTAGGACACAAACCCAGAAGAAGACAACAATGTTAAAGTAGCTAAAAGCAAGCATCAAAGAAAAATGTGAATGGGATACAAGTTCAAAAAGATTCCCTAGAACTCAAAAAGATTTTAAAAATCAAATAAGATAGAGGAAAAATTTGGAAAACATATGAAAGTGAAGAAGAAAATTATGAAAAGAAAGTCATCTGCATGGTAAAAAAGGCATCAAAAAAACCCAGAATAAAATAATACTTTAAAAATGGAATTGATCAAATAGAAAAAAAGGCATAAAATCTGCTGAAGAGAGCTCCTTAAAAAGCAGATTTTTTTTTAAAAATTTCATTATATATTTTTTATATAATATTATCCCTTGTATTCATTTTTCCGAATTATCCCCCCCCCTCCTTCTAGTCCCTCCCCCCGATGACAGGCAATCCCATACATTTTACATGTGTTACATTATAACCTAGATACAATACATGTGTGTAAATACCATTTTCTTGTTGCACAATAAGCATTAGATTCCAAAGGTACATGTAACCTGGGGAGACAGATATTAGTGCTAACAATTTACATTCACTTCCTAGTGTTTCTTCTCTGGGTGTAGCTACCTCTGTCCATCATTGATCAGCTGGAAGTGAGTTGGATCTTCTTTATGTTGAAGATTTCCACTACCATCAGAATATATCCTCAACAGTATTGTTGATGAAGTGTATAGTGATCTTCTGGTTCTGCTCATTTCACTCAGCATCAGTTGATGTAAGTCTCTCCAGGCCTCTCTGTATTCCTCTTGCTGGTCATTTCTTACAGAGCAATAATATTCCATAACCTTCATATACCATAATTTACCCAACCATTCTCCAACTAATGGACATCCATTCATCTTCCAGTTTCTAGCTACAACAAAAAGCTGCCACAAACATTTTGGCACATATAGGTCTCTTTCTGCTCTTTAGTATTTCTTTGGGATATAAGCCCAGTAGTCAAAGGGTATGCAGTTTGAAAACTTTTTGGGCATAGTTCCAAATTGCTCTCCAGAATGGCTGGATTCTTTCACAACTCCACCAGCAATGTATTAGTGTCCCAGTTTTCCCACATCCCCTCCAACATTCATCATTATTTGTTCCTGTCATCTTAGCCAATCTGACAGGTGTGTAGTGGTATCTCAGAGTTGTCTTAATTTGCATTTCTCTGATCAGTAGTGATTTGGAACACTCTTTCATGTGAGTGGATATAGTTTCAATTTCTTCATCTGAGAATTGTCTGTTCATATCCTTTGACCATTTATCAATTGGAGAATGGTTCGGTTTCTTATAAATTAGGGTCAGTTCTCTATATATTTTGGAAATGAGACCTTTGTCAGAACCTTTGCTTTTAAAAATATTTTCCCAATTTGTTACTTCCCTTCTAATCTAGTTTACATTAGTATTGTTTGTACAGAAACTTTTTAGTTTGATGTAATCAAAATCTTCTATTGAGTGATCAATAATGATCTCTAGTTCTCCTCTGGTCATAAATTCCTTCCTCCTCCACAGGTCTGAGAGGTAGACTATCCTCTGTTCCTCTAATCTATTTATTATCTCATTCTTTATGCCTAAATCATGGACCCATTTTGATCTTATCTTGGTATATGGTGTTAAGTGTGGATCCATATCTAATTTCTGCCATATTAATTTCCAGTTTTCCCAACAGTTTTTTACAAATAATGAATTTTTATCCCTAATGTTGGTATCTTTGGGTTTGTCAAAGATTAGATTGCTATAGATGTACCCTTTTTTGTCCTTTGTATCTAATCTGTTCCACTGATCTACCGGTCTATTTCTTAGCCAATACCAAATGGTTTTGGTGACTGCTGCTATATAATATAGCTTTAGATCAGGTACACTTAGACCACCTTCCTCTGAGTTTTTTTTTTTTTTTTTTCATTAGTTCCCTTGCAATTCTCGACCTTTTATTCTTCCATATGAATTTTGTTGTTATTTTTTCTAGGTCATTGAAATAGTTTCTTGGGAGTCTGATTGGTATAGCAGTAAATAAATAGATTAGTTTGGGGAGTATTGTCATCTTTATTATATTCGCTCGGCCTATCCAAGAGCACTGAATGTCTTTCCAATTATTTAAATCTGACTTTATTTTTGTGTCAAGTGTTTTGTAATTTTTCTCATATAATTCCTGACTTTTCTTTGGTAGATGGATTCCCAAATACTTTATACTCTCAACATTTGTTTGGAATGGAATTTCTCTTTGTATCTCTTGCTGTTGCATTTTGTTAGTGATATATAAAAATGCTGAGGATTTATGTGGATTTATTTTGTATCCTGCCACTTTGCTAAAATTTTGAATTATTTCTAGTAGCTTTTTAGCAGAGTCTTTGGGGTTCTCTAAGTATACCACCATGTCATCTGCAAAAAGTGATAGTTTGATTTCCTCATTTCCTACTCTAATTCCTTGAATCTCTTTCTTGGCTCTTATTGCCGAGGCTAGCATTTCTAGTACTATATTGAATAGTAATGGTGAAAGTGGGCAACCTTGTTTCACTCCTGATCTTACTGGGAAAGGTTGCAGTTTATTTCTATTGCATATTATGCTTACTGACGGTCTTAAATATATGCTCCTGATTATTCTAAGGAATAGTCCATTTATTCCTATACTCTCAAGCGTTTTTAGTAGGAATGGATGTTGGATTTTGTCAAATGCTTTTTCTGCATCTATTGAGATGATCATATGGTTCTTATTAATTTGATTATTAATATGGTCAATTATATTAATAGTTTTCCAAATATTAAACCAGCCCTGCATTCCTGGAATAAATCCTACTTGATCATAGTGTATTATCCTGGAGATGATTTTCTGAAGTCTTTTTACCATTATCTTATTTAAGATTTTAGCATCAATATTCATTAAGGAAATTGGTCTATAATTTTCTTTCTCAGTTTTCGATCGACCTGGTTTAGGTATCAGTACCATGTCTGTGTCATAAAAGGAGTTTGGTAGGACTCCTTCATCCCCTATTTTTTCAAATAATTTATATAACATTGGGACTAATTGTTCTTTAAATGTTTGGTAGAATTCACATGTGAATCCATCTGGTCCTGGGGATTTTTTCCTGGGGAGTTGATTAATAGCTTGTTCTATTTCTTTTTCTGAAATGGGACTATTTAAGCAATTTATTTCCTCCTCTGTTAATCTAGGAAGCCTATATTTTTGGAGGAAGTCATCCATTTCACCTAAGTTATCAAATTTATTGGCATAAAGTTGGGCAAAGTAACTCCTTATTATTTCTCTAATTTCCTCTTCATTGGTGGAAAGATCCCCCTTTTCATTTGTAAGACTAACAATTTGATTTTCCTCTTTCTTTTTTCTGATCAGATTTACCAAAGGTTTATCTATTTTATTGGCTTTTTCATAAAACCAACTCTTGGTTTTATTTATTAATTCAATAGTTTTTTTTTTTACTTTCAATATTATTGATTTCTCCTTTTAATTTTTTGTATTTCAAGTTTAATTTTTGGTTGGGGGTTTATAATTTGGTCTTTTTCTCGCCTTTTAAGTTGTAAGCCCAATTCGTTAATCTTCTCTTTCTCTATTTTCTTCAAATAAGCCTCTAAAGATATAAAATTTCCCCTTATTACTGCTTTAGCTGCATCCCACAGATTTTAGTATGTTGTCTCATCATTGTCATTATCTTGGGTGAAATTATTAATTGTTTCTATAATTTGCTGTTTCACCCAGTCATTCTTTAAGATGAGATTGTTCATTTTCCAAATTACTTTTTGGTGTATTTACCCCTAACTTTTTACTGAATGTAGCTTTTATTGCATTGTGATCTGAGAAGAAGACATTTATTGTTTCTACCTTCCTACATTTAATTTTGAGATCTTTATATCCTAATATATGGTCTATTTTTGTATAGGATCCATGAACTCCTGAGAAGAAAGTATATTCCTTTCTATTGCCATTCAGTTTTCTCCAAAGGTCTATCATACCTCGTTTTTCTAATGTTCTATTTACTTTTTTAATTTCTTTCTTATTTGTTTTGTGGTTTGATTTGTCTAAATCTGAGAGTGCAAGGTTGAGATCTCCCACTATTATAGTTTTACTGTCTATTTCTCTTAACTTTTCCTTTAGAAAGTTAGATGCTATACCACTTGGTGCATATATGGCTTCATTATTTATGCTACCTTTCAGCAGGATATAGTTTCCTTCCTTATCTTTTTTAACTAGATCAACTTCTGCTTTTGCTTGATCTGAGATAAGGATAGCTACCCCTGCTTTTTTGGCTTTACTTGAAGCATAATAGGCTCTGTTCCAACCCTTTACCTTTACTCTGTATGTATCTCCCTGCTTTAAGTGTGTTTCCTGCAGACAACATATTGTAGGGTTCTGACTTTTGATCCAATCTGCTATCCGTCTCCTTTTGATAGGATCATTCATCCCATTCACATTTACAGTTAAAATTACTAATTCTGTATTTCCTGCCATCATATTATCCCCAGATTATGCTTTTTCCCTTGACCCCCCTGATCCCCCTCCCCGATATTTAATTTACAGACCCCCCTTGTGACGCGCAACCCTCCCTTTTTTTAGTATCCCTCCCCCCTCCCTCCAAGTCCCTTCACTTATTGTCCTTTTCCTTTTCCCTTTTCCACTCCCCCCTTTTAATGAGGTGAGAGAAAATTCTCTGAAAAACAAATATGTTAATTATTTACTCTTTGAGCCTCTCCTGATGAGAGTAAGATTCACACACTGATTCTCCCCCTCACTAAATTCCCTCCGATATGGTGTATTTTCTATGCCTCTTCCTGGGATGTAGTTTCCATCTTTTTATCATTCCTTCCCCTTTTTCTGAAACGACCTCCTTCCCTTTACTACAACCCCCTTTTTTTCTTTTATATCAGTAAAATCAAATTATCCTTGAGTACTTTTCATATACCCACAACAGAGTTACAGTTCTCAAGGGTTCTGTGTACCTTTTTCTGTTTCTCTTCAGTCTTGTGGATGTAGATCAAATTTTTTGTTTATGTCTGCTTTTTTTCTTAGAAACATATAGAATTCCTCTATTTCATTGAATGACCATCTTCTTCCATGCAAAAAGATGCTAAACTTAGCTGGGTAGTTCATTCTTGGTTGCAGTCCTTGATCTTTTGCCTTACAGAATATCAGGTTCCAGGCCCTTCTATCTTTTAATGTGGAGGCAGCCAGATCTTGTGTGACCCTTATTGTGGCACCTTGGTATTTAAATTGTTTTTTTCTAGCTGCTTGCAGGATTTTCTCCTTTGTGTGGTAATTCTGCAGCTTAGCCACAATATTCCATGGTGTTCTTTTTTTAGGGTCTATTTCAGAAGGCGTTCGATGAATTCTTTCCACATCTACTTTCCCTTCTGTTTCTATTATTTCTGGACAGTTCTCTTTGATAATTTCCTGTAAAATAGAATCTAGGCTCTTTTTTTGGTCATGGTTTTCTGGAAGTCCAATGATCCACAGATTATCTCTCCTAGATCTATTTTCCAGGTCTATAGATTTTCCCAGTAAGTATTTGACGTTGTTCTCCAGCTTCTCATTATTTTTTTTTTTTTTGTTTTGTTTGACTGATTCTTGGGTTCTCTGTGAATCATTCATTTCTATTTGTTCCATCCTGACTTTTAAGGAGTTATTTTCTTCTTTCACAGTTTTTAGTTCTTTTTGTAAATGCCCAATTTCATTTTTAAATGAGTTATTTTGCTCTATTGAATTTTTTTCCATTTCCCTAATTTTTTTTTGAGAATTATTTTCTTTTTCAAATTCAGAAATTCTATTTTCTTGAGACTTTTTTATCTTTTCCAATTCAGAAATCCTATTTTCCTGTGGTTTTTTACCTTTTCTAATTCACAAATTTTGTTTCCCTGCATCTCCTGTGAATTCTTTATTTTTTCCAACTCCAATTTCAGAACATTGTTATTCTCTATCATAGCTTCCCTTTCCTTTCCCCATTTTTCTTCAAACTCTCTTAACTTTTTAATAGTCTCTTCTAGGAGAGAGTTATGTGATGGGGGGGAGGAATTGTTCTCCTTTAGGCTGTTATCTGCTGACTCTCTGCTGTTAACTTCCTTGGGGTTGGTTACCCGCTCTTTCTCTGTGTAGAAGGAATCTATGGTTTTTCTGGCTTTTTTGTTCATACTTAAAAAATCTTTTGGGGTCTGTCCCTGGGGTAGGAAATTATTTATTTACTTCTTTACCAGCTTCCTCCCAGACAGGATGGATGCAGCGGCTCTTGTGCCTGAGCTAAGAGAGAGCTCTGGGAGAGAGTTCCCCACCCCCTCCCTGGAAGTGCCTCAGAGGTGACCAGCACTGCTGTGCTCTGAGGGCGCTGTGTTTTAGTGGCTTCCCTGAGGTTGAGAATGAACAGCAAAGGCGACTCAAAGCCTAGCCTATGCGTCCTGGTGGGGCGTGAATGTCTGCAGCAGGTGACGTGAAAAGGCCCTGCGCTCAAACTGGAAGTGTCTGCCAGAAACCGCGGTCCCTAGTTCAAAGGTTCCGCTTCTCTGGGACTTCGGGAGCTGAGTTCCACACCCTCCAGCTGAACTAGGCAGTGTGTGTTGCCTTGGGCCGTATCTGCCCACTTCTCAAACTCTTAACTAGTCTCAGTTGGGAGCTAGGGGCCACACCCCCTGGTGCCGAGATCTGCTGAGTCACCCCCAGGTTCCAGGAAAATCTAATCTATCTTAATTTTTAAAGTATTTTAGATTTCTCTTCTGAACTGCTATATTATAAGCAGAGAAGAGCTAATAGCCTGTGCCAGATTCCTTTATCTCAGTGGCTTCTCTGATCCCAGAGCCCTTGCCAGCACGATTGGTGCAGTATGCTAGCACCCAGCAGTCTGTGCTGGCTTCTCTTCTTCCTCCCCTGGGAACTGACCTTTTCTGTTGAAACTCCAGATTCTCTTCAGCTGATAAGTCGTGCTTCCAGTCCTTGTGGTATCTATCAGTCCAGTGCTATTTCTGAGGCTGATTTATCTAATTGGTTGTGAGGGAGTAAGGACATTCACAGAGTGGTGTGTTTCTTCTCTGCCATCTTGGCTCCACCACCAAAAGCAGAATTTGACAAATGGAGAAAAAAAAAAGATGTTAAGTTCACTAAAGAGAATAATTCCTCAGGAATTAAAATTGGGGAAAAGATGAGACATTAAGAATCAAACAAATTGAATAAAAATGAAAACATAAAATGTGAAATATCTCATAGAAAAAAATAACCAGAAGAATAGATTGCAGAAACAAAACCAAGTATTTATCATACTAATTGAAGGGCATGATCAAAAAAGAGCCTGGAAATCATATTTCAAGAAAGTATATTAAAAGTCCTAATAACCTAGTATCACAGGTTAAAATAGAAAATTAAAGAATCCTCAAATCACCTGCTGAAAAAAATCCTAAAATGGAAATAACAAGGAATATTATAGCAAAAATCCATAACTACAAGATCAAGGAGAAAAAAAATGCCAGTGGCTAGGAAGAAAGAATTTAAATATCATGGAGCTAAAGTTAGGATGAAGCAGGATCTAGAACTGATTACATTAAAGGATCAGTAAATTTGAAATATGATATTCCAGAAGCCAAAGTAGTTATTCAATCAAGAATAGCCTACTAAAGAAGTCTTGCAGGTGGAATTAAAATGGCAAAGTTAAGTCAGGAAACTGATCCAGTTCTCCCAGTTTTTCTTGAAAACCACATGAAACCAAGCTTCTGAACAATCTGATGGAATGAAACCACCCTCCAGCTCAAGATAGATAGAAAAAACTTCAAGAAAGGTTAGTCGCCCTGGAGGGGGGAGGGTGTTCTATGCAAGTCAGATAGAATTTGAGAAAGCCATGGAGAGGGTCTTAATCACAGCAAATCAGCAACTAAAACTCTCAGTTCTGGCTCAGTAGAGGAGCAAATCAGTGGAGCATCCCTTAGTACCAGCTCAGAAGGCAAACTCTGGGAATCCAGGCTGCTTCTTGGAAAGAGCTGCCAAGCTACCCCCTCCAAATACAAGGGACCCTTGTGGTCAAAGTCAAGCCTTAGAGTTATGCAGGAAGCTTGGGACAATACCACTTTTACCCAGGAGCAGAGTTCTACCTTAAAAGAAAAAAACAAATAGGAAATAAAAAAAAAAAAGGAAAGAAAATGATCAAGAAACAGAAAAGAAACTTGACCATAGAAAGCTACTATGGTGACAAGGCAAACCAAAACACAAACTCAGATGAGTACAGAATGTCCACAGAAGACATCTCATAGAGTAAGATAAATTGGTCTCAAGTCCAAAGAGGGTTCTTGGAAATCCTCATAAAAGACTTCACAAGGCAAATAAGAGAGATAGAAAGAAAAACAAGAAATGAAAGGAATGCATGAGAGAGCCAACAATTTAAAAAAGAAAGGAAATAAATTAAATAAAACAATTACTTAAACAGTAGAATAAACCAAATGGAAAATAGATACAAAAGATAACTGAAGAAAAAACATACATTAAAAACTAGAACAGGGCAAATAACAGCTATTGATTTTGTGAGACAAAAATAAAAAGTGAAACAAACTAAAAAAAAATTTAAAAATGGAAGAAAATGTGAAATAATTCATTTGCAAAACAGCCAATCTGGAAAACAGATTCAGAAGAGACAATTTAAAACTTATTGGCCTACTTGAAAGCCATGACAAAAAAAAAGCCTGGATGGCATTCTCCAAGAGATTATTAAGGAAAATTGTCCCAATATTCTAGAAACAGAGGGGGAAATACTTGTTGAAATAACTGATTACCTTTGGAAAAAAAATCCCTCAAGGAAAACTTCAAGGAACATTGCTGAAAAAGTACAAAACTATAATCTCAAGGAAAAATACTGCAAGTTGCCAGACAAAAGCAATTCAATTATCAAGGAGCAATAGTCAGCATTACTCAGGATCTAGCAGCTTCTACAATAAAGGATTGGAGGGTCTGGAATACCATGTTCTAGAAGACAAAGGACCTGTAGTTACAAGAATTAACTACCCAGAGAGACTGAGCATTATCTTTCAGGGGAGGAAATCAATTTTCAATGAAGTAAAAGACTTTAAATCATTTCTATTGAAAAAACAAACACAACTAAAGATAAAATTTAATCTACAAACACAAGACACAAGAGAATCATAGAAAAATAAATAGGATAAAATATACATTTAAAGGTTAAACTGTTTACATCTTCAGATAGGAAAACAATATCTATAACTCTTAATAACTGTATCTATCAATGGGGCAGATAGAAGAGGGCATCACACGGACTGAGGGTGTGGTTGTGAATGGTCCCTAAAGTGATGATGTAAAAGAAAAAGACATTAAGAGGTGGGAACTAGTTTGTACTGGAAAAAGTGGAAAGGGGAGGCGTAAGGGGACAACCAGTTCATAAGAAGAGGTACAAAAGTCCTATTGCAATCCAGGAAAAGAAGGGAGGAGGATGGATGGGCATTGTCTGAATCTTGATCTCATCAGTTTTGGTTATAAGAGGGAATAATTTAATCATTAAGTTGGGTATAGAAATTTATATCTCTACAAAGAGAGAGGAGGAGAAAGAGCAAAAGAAAAGGGAGAGATAAAATAGAAGGGAAGACAGAAACACAAGAGGGAAAAGAGAAGAAGGAAAGGGTTGATAGAAGATAAGGTGGTAGGGTGGAATGGGTTAAAATACTATTAAGAGAAGAAGGAAGGGGGTGATAGAAGATGAGGTAGTGGGTAGGGTGAGCATACTAGTAACAGAAGGGGAGGGTGATAGGACATAAGGTAATGGGTGGGGTGGGTAAAAAAGGTCATATGACTACAGGTAGAGTGGAAAAGGAGAATAAAAGTATATAGGGGGGGAATGGGATGGAGGGGATTACAGAGCTGTGAATTATTAATTTTATAGTTATTAATGTGAATGGGACAAACTCTCCTATAAATTGGAAGCAAATAGTAGAGTAGATTAAAAAAAAACAGAATCCTACAATGTGTTGTTTACAAGAAACACATTTGACAAAAAAAAAAAAGAAAAAAAAAAAGAAATACATTTGACACAGAGAGACACATGCAGAGTAAAAATAAAAAGCTGCAACAGAATTTATTATGATTCAGCTGAAGTAAAAAAAAAGTAGGAGTAGCAATTCTGACCTCAGATGAAGCTAAAATATAAATAGATCTTATTAAAAGAGGTAAGGAGGGAAAGTATATCTTGATACAGGGTACCATAAATAATGAAGTAGTAACCATACTAAAGGTGTATGCACCAACTGGTAGAGCAGGCAAATTCCTAGAGAAAAATTTAAGCCAGTTACAGGAAGAAATAGACAACAACATTATTATTTTAGTGGGGGACCTCAACCTTCCCCTCTCAGACTCAGACAAATCTAACTACAAAATAATAAAGAAAGAAACTAGGGAGGTTAATAGGATCCTAGAAAATCTAGAAACGATAGACCTCTGGAAAAAATTGAATAAGGATAGAAAAGAACACACTTTTGTCTTAGCAGTACATGGTACCTCACAAAAACTGACCATGAGGTAAGGCATAACAATCTCACAATCAAATGCAAAAAGGCAGATATAGTAAATTCTTCCTTTTCAGATTAAACACAATGCAATAAAATTATATTCAATGAAGGGCCAAGGAAAGATAAAATAAAAACCTACTGAAAATTAAATAATCTAATTCTGAAGAATGAGTGGGTTAAAAAACAAATCAAAAAACAATAATTTTATCCAAGAAAATGATAATAAGGAGACAACATATCAAAACTTATGGGATGCCCCAAAAGCTGTTCTTAGAGGATATTTTATATCTTTATATAGCTACATAAATAAAAAAGACTAAGAGGAGATCAATGAATTAGGCATGCAACTAAATAAGCTAGAAAAGAACAAATTAAAACTTCCCAATTAAATAACAAATTAGAAATTTTGAAATTCAAAGATGAGACAAATAAAATAGTGACTATGAAAACTATTGAACTAATAAGCAAAACCAAGAGTTGTTTTATGAAAAAAACTAACAAAATACATAAACCTTTGTTTAATTTGATCAGAAAAAGTAAAGAAAAAAATCAAATCACTGGCATTAAAAATGAAAGGGATGACACAAATGTTGGAGGGGATGTGGGGAAATTGGGACACTAATACATTGCTGGTGGAGTTGTGAAAGAATCCAGCCATTCTGGAGAGCAATCTGGAATTATGCCCAAAAAGTTATCAAACTGTGCATACCCTTTGACCCAGCAGCGCTACTACTGGGATTATATCCCAAAGAAATACTAAAGAGCGGAAAGAGACATATATGTGCCAAAATGTTTGTGGCAGCTCTTTTTGTTGTAGCTAGAAACTGGAAGATGAATGGATGTCCATTGGTTGGAGAATGGTCGGGTAAATTGTGGTATATGAAAGTTATGGAATATTATTGCTCAGTAAGAAATGACCAGCAGGAGGAATACAGAGAGGGTTGGAGAGACTTAAATCAACTGATGCTGAGTGAAATGAGCAGAACCAGAAGATCACTGTATACTTCAACAACGATACTGTATGAGGATGTATTCTGATGGAAGTGGAAATCTTCAACATAAAGAAGATCCAACTCACTTCCAGTTGATCAATGATGGACAGAGGTAGATACACCCAGAGAAGAAACACTGGGAGGGGAATGTAAATTGTTAGCACTAATATCTGTCTGCCCAGGTTGCATGTACCTTCGGATTCTAATGTTTATTCTGCAACAAGAAAATGATATTCACACACATGTATTGTACTTAGACTATATTGTAACACATGTAAAATGTATGGTATTGCCTGTCGTCGGGGGGAGGGAATAAGGGAGGGGGGGTAATTTGGAAAAATGAATACAAGGGATAATATTATAAAATATATATATATATATATATAATAAAAAAAATTAAAAAAAAATGAAAGGGATGAATTTACCACCATGAGAAAGAAATTAGAGAAATAATTAGGGGCTATTTTGCCCAACTCTGTGGCAACAAGATTGACAATCTATCTGAAATAGATGACTATTTACAAAAATAAAAATTTCCCAGGTTAATAGAAGTAATGAAATACTTAAATAGTCCCATTTTCAAAAAAGAAATTGAACAAGTCAATAATGAACTCCATAAGAAAAATTCTTCAGAGTCAGATGGATTCACAATCGAATTCTACCAAACATTTAAAGAACAATTAATTGCAATAATATGTCAACAATTTGAAAAAATAGGTCATCCCCAGGATAATACACTATGACCAAGTGGGATTTATACCAGGAATGCAGGGCTGGTTTAATATTAGGAAAATTATTAGTATAATTGACCATATTAATAATCAAATTAATAAAAACCATATGATCATCTCAATTGATGCAGAAAAAGCATTTGATAAAATCCAACATCCATTCCTACTAAAAACTCTTGAGAGTATAGGAATAAATGGACTATTCCTTAAAATAATAGCAAGCATATATTTAAAACCTTCAGTAAACATCATATGTAATGGCAATAAACTAGAACCTTTCCCTGTAAGATCAGGAGTGAAACAAGGTTGCCCACTATCACCATTACTATTCAATATAGTACTAGAAACTCTAGCCTCGGAAATAAGAACCGAGAAAGAGATTCAAGGAATTAGAGTAGGAAATGATGAAATCAAATTATCACTCTTTGCATATGACATGATGATATACTTAGAGGACCCCAAAGACTCTGCTAAAAAGCTATTAGAAATAATTCAGAATTTTAGCAAAGTTGCAGGATACAAAATAAATCCACATAAATCCTCAGCATTTTTACACATTACCAACACAATCCAACAGCAAGAGATACAAAGAGAAATTCCATTCAAAATAATGGTTGATAGTATAAAATATTTGGGAATATATCTACCAAAGGAGAGTCAGGAATTATATGAGCAAAATTACAAAACACTTCTCAGAAAAATAAAGTCAGATTTAAATAATTGGAAAGACATTCAGTGCTCTTGGATAGGCCGAGCAAATATAATTAAGATGAAAATACTCCCTAAACTAATCTATTTATTTAGTGCAATATCAATCAGACTCCCAAGAAACTATTTTAATGACCTAGAAAAAATAACAACAGAATTCAAAAGGAACAACAAAAGGTAGAGAATTTCAAGGGAAGTAATGAAAAAAAAAATTAAATGAAAGTGGTCTAGCTGTACCTGATCTACAACTATATTATAAAGCAACAGTCACCAAAACCATTTGGTATTGGCTAAGAAATAGACTAGTTGATCAGTGGCATAGGTTAGGTTCACAGGGCAAGATAGTGATTAAAAATAGCAATCTAGTGTTTGACAAACCCAAAGATCCCAAATTTTGGGATAAGAAATCATTATTTGACAAAAACTACTGGGAAAACTGAAATTAGTATGGCAGAAACTAGGCATGGACCCACATTTAACACCACATACTAAGATAAGATCAAAATGGGTCCAAGATTTAGGCATAAAGAACGAAATCATAAATAAATTGGAGGAACATGGTATGGTTTACCTCTCAGACTTGTGGAGGAGGAAGGAGTTTGTGTCCAAGGGAGAACTAGAGACCATTATTGATCACAAAATAGAACATTTTGATTACACCAAATTAAAAAGTTTCTGCACAAACAAAACTGATGCAAACAAGATTAGAAGGGAAGTAACAAATTGGGAAAACATTTTTACACTTAAAGGTTCTGATAAAGGCCTCATCTCCAAAATATACAGAGAATTGACTTTAATTTATAAGAAATCAAGCCATTCTACAATTGATAAATGGTCAAAGGATATGAATAGACAATTTTTAGATGATGAAATTAAAACTATTTCCACTCATATGAAAGAATGTTCCAAATCACTATAGATCAGAGAAATGCAAATTAAGACAACTCTGAGATATCATTACACACCTGTCAGATTGGCTAAGATGACAGGAACAAATAATGATGAATGTTGGAGAGGCTGTGGGAAAACTGGGACTGATGCATTGTTGGTGGAGTTGTGAAAGAATCCAACCATTCTGGAGAGCAATCTGGAATTATGCTCAAAAAGTTATCAAAATGTGCATACCCTTTGACCCAGGAGTGCTACTCCTGGGCTTATATCCCAAGGAAATACTAAAAAAGGGAAAGGGACCTGCATGTGCCAAAATGTTTGTGCCAGCCCTTTTCATAATGGCTAGAAACTGGAAAATCAATGGATGTCTATCAATTGAAGAATGGTTGGGTAAATTATGGTATATGAATGTTATGGAATATTATTGTTCTGTAAGAAATGACCAACAGGAGGAATACAGAGAGGCTTGGAGAGACTTACATCAACTGATGCTGAGTGAAACGAGCAGAACTAGGGGATCATTATACCCTTCAACAATAATACTGTATGAGGATGTATTCTGATGGAAGTGGATATCTTCAACATAGAGAAGAACTAATTCAATTCCAATTGATCAATGATGGACAGAATCAGCTACATCCAGAAAAGGAACACTGGGAAATGAGTGTAAACTGTGAGCATTGTTTAGTTTTGTTTTGTTTCTCTTCCGGGATTATTTTTACCCTGTGAATACAATCCTTCCTTTGCATCAACAACAACAACAAAATTCGCTTCTGCACATATATATTGTCCCTAGGATATACCATATTTAATATGTATGGGAATGCCTGCCATCTAAGGGAAGGGTTGGAGGGAAGGAGGGGAAAAACTCGGAACAGAAGGGAGTACAAGGGATAATGTTGTAAAAAAAAATTACCTATGCATATGTACTGTCAAAGAAAATGTTATAATTATAAAAATTAATAAAAAATAAAAGCAAAAAAAAAAGAAAAGAAAAAATAGGTAAAGGGGGAATACTGCCAAATTCCTTCTATGTTACAAATATAGCACTGATATTGAATCTGGAAGGGACAAAAAAAACAAACAAATATTATAGGTCAATGTCTCTAACGGATATTGATATGAAAATTTTAAATAAAATATTAGCAAAGAGATTACAGCAACTTATCAGCAGAATAATACACTATGACCAAATGAGATTTATGCCAGGAATGCAGGGCCAGTTCAATATTTTCCTCATATTGGTATTGCCATAATTGACCATATCAGCAAAAAAACCAATAGACATTATATAATGATCTCAATAGATAAAGAAATAGCTCTTCACAAAATTTAACACCCATTCCTATTTAAAAAAAAAAGCTAGATGCTATACCAATCAGACCCCCAAGAAACTACTTTAATGACCTAGAAAAAATAACAATAAAATTCATATGGAAGAATAAAAGGTGGAGAATTTCAAAGAAATTAATGAAAAAAAAAAGTTAGATGAAGGTAGTCTAGGTTTACCTGATCTAAAGCTATATTATATAGCAGCAGTCACCAAAATCATTTGGTATTGGCTAAGAAATAGACCAGTCGATCAGTGGAACAGATTAGGTACAAAGGACAAAAAAGGGTACAACTATAGCAATCTAGTGTTTGACAAACCCAAAGATACCAACATTTGGGATAAGAATTCATTATTTGAAAAAAAAAAACTATTGGGAAAACTGGAAATTAGTGTGGCAGAAATTAGATATGGACCCACACTTAACACCATATACCAAGATAAGATCAAAATGGGCCCATGATTTAAGCATAAAGAATGAGATCATAAATAGATTAGAGGAAAAGAGGATAGTCTACCTCTCAGACCTGTGGAGGAGGAAGGAATTTATGACCAGAGGAGAACTAGAGATCATTATTGATCACAAAATAGAAGATTTTGATTACATCAAACTAAAAAGTTTCTGTACAAACAATAGTAATGCAAACAAGATTAGAAAGGAAGTAACAAATTGGGAAAATATTTTTACAGTTAAAGGTTCTGATAAAGGTCTCATTTCCAAAATATATAGAGAACTGACCCTAATTTATAAGAAATCAAACTATTCTTCAATTGATAAATGGTCAAAGGATATGAACAGACAATTATCAGATGATGAAATTGAAATTATATCCACTCATATGAGTGTTCCAAATCACTAATAATCAGAGAAATGCAAATTAAGACAACTCTGAGATACCACTACACACCTGTCAGATTGGCTAAGATGACAGGAACAAATAATGATGAATGTTGGAGGTGATGTGGGAAAACTGGGACACTAATACATTATTGGTAGAATTGTGAACAAATCCAACCATTCTGGAGAGCAATTTGGAACTATGCCCAAAAAGTTATCAAACTGTGCATACTCTTTGATCCAGTAGTGCTACTATTTGGCTTACATCCCAAAGAAATACTAAAGAGGGGAAAGAGACCTGTACGTGCCAAAATGTTTGTGGCAGCTCTTTTCGTAGTGGCTAGAAACTGGAAGATGAATGGATGTTCATCAATTGGAGAATGGTTGGGTATGGTATATGAAGGTTATGGAATATTGTTGCTCTGTAATAAATGACCAGCAGGATGAATTCAGAAAGGTTTGGAGAGACTTACGTAAACTTATGCTGAGTGAAATGAGCAGAACCAGAAGATCACTATACACTTCAACAACAATACCATATGAAGATATATTCTGATGGAAGTGGATATATTCAATATAAAGAAGAGCCAACTCACTTCCAGTTGATCAATGATGGACAGAAACAACTACACCCAGAGAAGGAACACTGGGAATTGAATGTAAACTTAGAACTTCTGTCTATCTCCCCAGGTTACTTATACCTTTGGAATCCAATACTTAACATGCAACAAGAAAATTGGATTTACACACATATATTGTATCTAGGTTATACTGTGACACATGTAAAATGTATGGGATTGCCTGTCATCTAGGGGAAGGAGTAGAGAGAGGGAGGGGAAAATTTGGAAAAATGAATACAAGGGATAATATTATAAAAAAAATTACTCATGCATATATACTGTCAAAAATTTTATAATTATAAAATTAATTTAAAAAAAAACACTAGAAAGTATAGGGATAAAGTGAACTTTCTTTAAAATAATAAGTAGTATCTATCTAAAATCTACAGGTAATATTATCTGTGATGGAGAGAAGCTGGATACATTTCTAATAAGACTCGGGGTAAAGCAAGGATGCCCATTATAACCACTATTATTCAACATTGTTCTAGAAATGTTGGCTTTAGCAATAAGAAATGATAAAGAAATTAAAAAAGTAGAATAGTAAATGAGAAAATAAAACTATCACTTTTTGTAGATGATATGATGATACACTATCAGTACATATATTCAGTATCATAGAAAATCATCCAAAAACCTACTGGAAACAATTCATAACTTGAGCAGAGTTGCAGCACATAAAGTAAACCCACACAAATCATCAGAATTTCAATATATTACTGACAAAGCCCATCAGCAAGAGATAGAAAGAGAAATTCCATTTAAAACTACTGTAGACAAAATAAAGTACTTGAAGGGAGGGCGAAGCCAAGATGGCAGAGAAGACACACATGTCATTCTAAGCTCCTCTTCTACCCTCACTACTAATTACCAAATTCAGCCTCAGAAATAGTGCTTGACTGGTAAAATCCACAAATACTGGGAGTGCAACAAATTACTGGCTGAACACAATCTGGAAGATTGACAGAAAATGTTTGTTTTGATCAGCAGGAGCAGGCTAGCGCTGTCTGGGAGGTAGAACACAGAAGCTAGCACACTGAGTATATGGAGATGAGGGTGTCTTCCATGGGTGGAGATTTTGCAGGGAGGACTCTACAACAGGTTGGCTGGTCTGCTTTGATTGCAAAGCCATAGATCAGCAGAGAAGTAACACAAACACCAAAGGCAGAGTGTGTTCCAAAAAAAATGTCAGAATTTAACAGGATCTGGCTACACCGACCCAGCACTGGAAGTGACTCAGCACAGACCACAACAAAGCTCTGCATCCCCATCCTGCAGCATAGGGCTTTTGCCTGGGGCAGCCACAAATTTACAGGGGAAGAGGGGGGCTCTTCCTGGGGCAATAGAACTTCTGCAGCATGGCTATGCTCCCCAGGGCAGAAACACTTCTGTTACACGGCTTGGCCACTCTTAGCAGCCTGTTTGCAGGACAGTTACTATCCCTATATCCATCCCTGTTCTTCAGAGGAAGCTGGTAACCTCCTTACCCTGAAGGCAGACCCTAAAGCCTTTTTTTTAAAAATGAGTAAAAATGCTAACCATTGATAGCTTCCATACAGAGAGCAGGTTTTTCAACCCCAAGGAGACTATTAGCAGACAGTCTCCAGACAAAACCCCAAAGGGAAATGTAACCTGGTCCCCTCACATAATGCTCTCTTAGAAGAAATTATAAAATATAAGAGAACTGGAAGAAAAATGGGGAAAGAAAAGAGAAGCTCTGCAAGAGAGTACAGAAAAGGCATATAATTCACTTAAAGAAAAATTCGATAAAGTGGAAAAAGAAAGCAAGTTCCTGAAATGTGAATTGGAAAAGATAAAGAACTCCCAGGAAAGTAGGATTTTCAAATTGGAAAAATAAAATAACTCAGTAAAAAAAAATTAGTGAAATGGAAAAAAAAATCCATAGAGTGAAACAACTCATTTAAAAACTCAATTGGACATATATAAAAAGAAGTAAAAAAGCTAATTAAGAAAATAACTCATTAAAAGTCAGAACTGAACAAATAGAAATGAACGATTCATTGAGACGTCAAGAATCAGTCAATTAAAACCAAAAAAATGAAAAAATAGAAAAAAAAATATCAGAAAAAGGGGAAAGGGGAGATAAAAAGAGGGAAACTACATCCCACGAAGAGGCAAAGAAAACCTATCATATCTGAGGGAATTTAGGGAGGGGGAAGAATATCATGTGAATCTTACTCTCATCAGATTTGTTTCAAAGAGAAAATAATAAACATATTTGGTTTATAGAGAAACTTCTCTCACCTCATAAAAAAGTGGGAGAGAAAAAGAGAAAAGGAAAAGAGTAATAAGGGAAAGGTATAAGAAAGAGAAAGGGATTCAAAGGGGTGGGAGGGATTCTCAAGAGGGAAAGCTACTTGATGCAAGTGGTGCCCATAAGTTTAATAATGGGGAGGGGAATAAAGGGGAGTAAGAAAAAGAAAAACATAATCTGGGGATATTAATATGGCAGGAAGTACAGAATTAATAATTTTAACCATAAATGTGAATGGGATGACCTCTCTCATAAAGTGGAGGTGGATAGCAGACTGAATCAAGAGCCAGAATCCTACAATATGTTGTTTACAGGAAACACATTTAAAGCAGTGAGATACATATAGAGTAAAGGTAAAAGGCTGGAGCAGAATCTACTATGCTTCAGGTGAAGCCAAAAAAGCAGGGGTAGCCATGTTTATCTCACACCAAGCAAAAGCAAAAATTGATCAAATTAAAAGAGATAAGGAAGGAACCCATATCTTGCTAAAGGACAGCATATACAATGAAGCCATATCAACACTAAACATATATGCACCAAGTGGTATAGCATCTAACTTCCTAAAGGAGAAGTTAAGAGAGTTGCAAGAAGAAATAGACAGCAAAACTATAATAGTGGCAGATCTCAACCTTGCACTCTCAGAATTAGATAAATCAAACCACAAAACAAATAAGAAAGAAGTAAAGAGGTAAATAGAATATTAGAAAAGTTAGGTATGATAAAAATTTGTAAAAAAAAAACTGAATGGAGTCAGAAAGGAGTACACTGTCTTCTCAGCAGTCCATGGATCCTATAGAAAAACTGACCATATATTAGGACATAATGACCTCAAAATTAAATGCAGCAAGGCAGAAATAGTAAATGCCATCTTTTCAGATCACAATGCAATAAAAACTACATTAAACAAAAAGTTAGGGGTAAATAGACCAAAAAGTAATTGTAAACTAAATATTCTCAAACTAAAGAATGATTGGGTGAAACAGCAAATCATAGAAACAATTAATAATTTCACCCAAGATAATGACAACAATGACAGAAAATACCAAAATTTGTAGGATGCAGCCAAACTGGTAATAAGGGAAAATTTTATATCTTTAGAGGCTTACTTGAATAAAATAGAGAAAGATCAATGAATTGGGCTTGGAACTTAAAAATCTAGAAAAAAGACCAACTCCCCCAATCAAATACTAAACTTAAAGTTCTAAAATTAAAAGGAGAAATTGATAAAATTGAAGGTTAAAAATAAAACAAAACTATTGAATTAATAAATAAAACTAAGAGTTGGTTTTATGAAAAAAAAAAACAATAAAATAGATAAACCTTTGGTAAGTCTGATTAGAAAAAGAAAAGAGGAAAATCAAATTGTTTGTCTTAAAAAATGAAAAGGAAAAACTTTCCACCAATGAAGAGGAAATTAGAGCAATAATTAGGAGATAATTTGCTCAACTTCATGCCAATAAATTTGATAACCTAAGTGAAATGGATGTCTAGCTTCAAAAATATAGGCTTCCCAGATTAACAAAGGAGCAAGTAAATTGCATAAATAGTCCCATTTTAGAAAAAAAGAAATAGAACAAACTATTAATCAGTTCCCTAAGAAAATATCCCTAGGGCCAGATGGATTTACATGTGAATTCTTCCAAACATTTAAAGAAAAATTAACTCCAATATTATATAAACTGAAAAAATAAGGAATGAAGGAGTCTTTTTTTTTTTTTAATTTTTTTTTTATTTTATATATATATATATATATTTTATAATATTATCCCTTGTATTCATTTTTCCAAATTACCCCCCCTCCCTTATTCCCTCCCCCCGACGACAGGCAATACCATACATTTTACATGTGTTACAATATAGTCTAAGTACAATACATGTGTGTGAATATCATTTTCTTGTTGCACAATAAACATTAGAATCCGAAGGTACATGCAACCTGGGCAGACAGATATTAGTGCTAACAATTTACATTCCCCTCCCAGTGTTTCTTCTCTGGGTGTATCTACCTCTGTCCATCATTGATCAACTGGAAGTGAGTTGGATCTTCTTTATGTTGAAGATTTCCACTTCCATCAGAATACATCCTCATACAGTATCGTTGTTGAAGTGTACAGCGATCTTCTGGTTCTGCTCATTTCACTCAGCATCAGTTGATTTAAGTCTCTCCAACCCTCTCTGTATTCCTCCTGCTGGTCATTTCTTACTGAGCAATAATATTCCATAACTTTCATATACCACAATTTACCCAACCATTCTCCAACTGATGGACATCCATTCATCTTCCAGTTTCTAGCTACAACAAAAAGAGCTGCCACAAACATTTTGGCACATATATGTCTCTTTCCGCTCTTTAGTATTTCTTTGGGATATAATCCCAGTAGTAGCGCTGCTGGGTCAAAGGGTATGCACAGTTTGATAACTTTTTGGGCATAATTCCAGATTGCTCTCCAGAATGGCTGGATTCTTTCACAACTCCACCAGCAATGTATTAGTGTCCCAATTTCCCCACATCCCCTCCAACATTTGTCATTATTTGTTCCTGTCATCTTAGCCAATCTGACAGGTGTGTAGTGGTATCTCAGAGTGGTCTTAATTTGCATTTCTCTGATCAGTAGTGATTTGGAACACTCTTTCATGTGAGTGGATATAGTTTCAATTTCTTCCTCTGAGAATTGTCTGTTCATATCCTTTGACCATTTATCAATTGGAGAATGGTTTGGTTTCTTATAAATTATGGTCAGTTCTCTATATATTTTGGAAATGAGACCTTTGTCAGAACCTTTGTTTTTAAAAATATTTTCCCAATTTGTTACTTCCCTTCTAATCTTGTTTGCATTAGTATTATTTGTACAGAAACTTTTTAGTTTGATGTAATCAAAATCTTCTATTTTGTGATCAATAATGATCTCTAGTTCTCCTCTGGTCATAAATTCCTTCCTCCTCCACAAGTCTGAGAGGTAGATTATCCTCTGTTCCTCTAATCTATTTATTATCTCCCTCTTTATGCCTAAATCATGGACCCATTTTGATTTTATCTTGGTATATGGTGTTAAGTGTGGATCCATATCTAATTTCTGCCATACTAATTTCCAGTTTTCCCAACAGTTTTTTCCGAATAATGAATTTTTATCCCTAATGTTGGAATCTTTGGGTTTGTCAAAGATTAGAGAATGAAGGAGTCTTACCAAATTCCTTTTATGACATAGGCATGGTACTGTTACCTACACCAGGCAGGTTGAAAATAGAAAAGGAAAATTACAGACCAATCTCCCTAATAAATATTGATGGTAAAATCTTAAATAATATATTAGGAAAAAGATTACAGATTACAGAAAATCATTCCCAGGATTATTCACCATGACCAAGTATGATTTATACTAGGAATGTAGGGCTGGTTCAAAATTAGGAAAACTATTAGCATAATTGACTATATCAACAACCAAATTAATATAAACAATATGATCATCTCAATAGATACAAAAAAATTGATAAAATCCAACATCCATTCCTATTAAAACATTTAAGAATATAGGAATAAATGGACTTTTCCTTAAAATAATCAGTAGCATCTATTTAAACCACCAGAAAGCATCATATGTAATGGGGATAAACTGGAACTATTCCCAATAAGATCAGGAGTGAAAAAAGGTTGCCCACTATCACTATTACTATTCAATATTGTATTAGAAATGCTAGCTTGTGTTGAGAAAGAGATTGAAGGAATTAGAGTAGGTAATGATGAAATCAAATTATCACTCTTTGCAGATGATATGATGGTATACTTAGAGAACCCCACAAAGTCTACTAAAAATCTATTAGAAATAATCCACACCTTTAGCAAAGTTGCAGGATACAAAATAAACCCACTTAAGTCATCAGTATTTTTATATATCATTAACAAAATCCAACAGTTAGAATAATAAAGAGAAATTCCATTTTAAAATAACTGCCAATAGTATAAAATATTTTGGAAATCTATCTGCCAAAAGAAATTCAGGAATTATATGAACAAAACTACAAAACACTTTTCATACAAATTAAGTCAGATCTAACCAATTGGAAAAATATTAAGTGCTCTTGGATAGGGCAAGCAAATATAAGATAACGTAATCTATTTATTTAGTGCTATACCCATCAGACTCCCAAAAACTATTTCAATGACCTAGAAAATATAACAAAATTCATCTGAAAGAACAAAAGGTCAAGACTTTCAAGAGAACTAATGAAAAATAAATCAAATGAAGGTGGCCTAGCTCTACCAAATCTAAAACCATATTATAAAGCAGTGGTTACCAAAACCATTTGGTATTGGCTAAGAAATATACTTGTTGATCAGTGGAATAAGTTAGGTTCAAAGGACAAAAGTGTCAATAAGTTTAATAATCTAGTTTTTGACAAACCCAAAGACTCCAGCTTTTGGAATAAGAATTCACTGTTTGACAAAAACTACTGGGAAAATTGGAAATCGGCATGGCAGAAACTAGGCATTGACCCACACTTAACGCCATACACCATATGCCATACATAAGGTCAAAATGGGTTCATGATCCAGGCATAAAGAATGAGATTATAAATGAATTTATAATAAATAAAATTAAATAAATAAATAAAATAAAATTAATTAATTAAATTAAATAAATAAAATTATAATAAATTTATAAATGAGATTTATAAATAAATTAGAAGAACATAGGATAGTTTACCTCTCAGATCTATGGAGGAGGAAGGAATATATGACCAAAGAAAAACTAGAGATCATTATTGATCATAAAATAGAAAATTTTGGTTCTATCAAATTGAAAAGCTTTTGTACAAACAAAACTAAAGCAGACAAGATTAGAAGGGAAACAATGAACTGGGAAAACATTTTTACAGTCAAAGGTTCTTGCTGGAACTCTGTCTTCCCAGAAATCAGCCAAAGTTAGGATAATCAAAAGTTTTTATTCTTGGTCTTTTGAGGTCATGATCAGGGGATTAGATCTAGCAATCCATACCTCCTTCCTCTCTCTCCACTGCCAAGAGAATGTCTCAATTTCCTCCTCCTACTCTACCCACACATGTCACTTCCCCTCCTTTGTCCACACCCCAGATCCAGCCAGCACCGAATAATTGGGGAGGGTCATCCTTCCAACATGTTAATAGAGAATTGTCCAATTGGCAATTAGTCTCACGTGCTCCATTATCCAAGTGCATTTGCTCAGTTCTAGTCCTTTACATCTCTTGCTTTCTTTTGTTTTAGAACACAGGTGGTCACACAATCCCTGACTTCTCAGGGAGGTGAGAACCCCAAAAATGAAGTGATCACACCCCCCCCGACTTCTCAGGAAGGGATGAAAGCACTAAAACGGAGATAATCATGCCCTCCCTGACATCTCAGGAAGGGAGATGAAAAGCACCAAAGGGAAGTGGGGATTGCTAGTAGGTTTCTGGGTTGAAGGGTCTTATTAGAGAGAAGTATGCACAAACCCATCATCATGGGAGGTATTATACAAGCACATAGCAATAACACAGAGGCTATTAGTGATGACTCTCCCCACAGTCAGTGCAGGCTCGATGTGGTGTAAGAAACATGAATTGTACATGCAAATAGTGATATAACAAACAATATAAATCAACATGGTGTCATAAAAGATTTCCAGAAGTCCTAGAAGGAGGGTATGCAAACATCAGTCACATATACGTCTTCTTCAGTAACCAAGAGATAGTCAAAAGACCAATCTATTGTCCATTGCTTCACATATTAGGGAATCCAATGATCCCCACAAGTTTTTGAAGTCCTGCAACAGTCTTTTTATATGTTAGGGAATCCAATGATCCCCACAAGTTTTTGAAGTTCTGCAACAGTCTTATGAGGCCTCAGAGAATCCAATGATTCCTGAGGACTTTCAAGTCCTACAATAGTCTTATGATGTTTCAGAGAATCCAATGATTCCTAAAGGTTTTCAAGTCCAACAATTTTTGATGTCCCTGAGTCAAACACTATAACTGCCAAGTTCTTTTAGTGGTGGGCACACTCAGCAGCGGAATTACCCTATGTTTCTTGGGTCTTCTCCTTTGTTTCCATCTCTTTCCAATGGACAAGGCAAATATGGCTCATTGGCACCCATCTGATTCCTTCTCCATCTGTGGAGATACAAGCAAACCCTCTCCCCCAAGCAGTTAACCTATCTGGTCCCTTCCATTCACCACTTTCTGGGTTTCTCCACATGACATGGCAATTATCTAAATACAGTGGAGCTGCTTGCACTGGACACTGTCCTTCCAGTGGGTTATAAAATCTGTCTGTTTCTTTGTCAAAAATTAAAAAAATAATGGTATAGAGAACTAAATTTAGAAGTTCTCAAGGGTTACCCATGGCTCCCCCTTTCTTTTGTTTTTGGAGGAGTTTCTTCTCTCTACTATTACCTGCCCTTGAGGATTAAAGGGTATGCCCATGGTATGTAAAATCTTATACTGTGCACAAAAGTGTGCAAAATGTTTAGACATATATGCAGTTCCATTGTCTGCTTTTATTGTTTGTGGCACACCCATAATTGCAAATGCTTGTATAAGGAATTCAGTGACCACTCAGGCTGTCTCTTTTGCTGCTGGCATTGCAAAAGTGAATCCTGAAAAAGGTTTCTACCATGACGTGGATAAAAGATAGACAACCAAAAGATTTATAATGGGTCACATCCATTTGCCAAATTTCATTAAGTCTCAAACCACGAGTGTTCTTCCCTGGAGGGAGTGGAAGATCATGGAAAGGAAAACAAGCTGTACAGGCTTTTACTATGTTCCTAGCTTCTTCTCTTTTTATTCCAAATTGTAAACGTAAAGCTCAGGCAGCCTGATGATATTTAGAATGAGATTCTTGGACTTCTTGAAATAAAGGAATATTGGCCAACATGGTTAGAAGGCTATCTGCTGTTGAATTACCATCAAAAATAAGATCTGGGAGTCCACTATGGGAGTGGACATGCAAAATATGAATCTTACCTGGTTGCTTCCTCACTCGCTCTTGAAGTTCCTTAAAGAGCTGATATATATATTGGAGGCTACAAATTTTATTTGGGCTGTGGCAATTCTTTATACCATACCTCCTGAATAGGCCGAATCAGATATTATATTTATGTCTCCTGGATAAGAAGCAAGAGCTAGAATGATTGCATACAATTCATTCTGCTGAGTGGACTGAAAAGGAGTTCTGATTACTCTCTTTATAGTTGTCACGAGAGTATACAGCACAAATATTATTTTTGGATGCATCTGTAAAGATAGTTGGTCCTTTAAGAGGAATCCTAGAAACCTTTTCTTCAAGAATCCATCACCAATTATGTAACAGTCTGGTTATCTTTAATGGAGACCCGTGAGTAAAATTTGGAGCCATGGCCAGTAAAATTTGCCACTCTGAGATGGTTTCACAGCACACATTAACTTGTGCATTAGTATAAAAGGTGTATATCTGTCAGGTCTCATCCCAGATAATTATACTGCTCGCTTAATGGCCTTTAATAAAATTCTAGCCACAAGCACTGGGTAAGGAATAAGGCTTAGTTCTGATTGTGCTGGGAGGTTCACCCACTCTATCACACTCTCTCCTTGATGAAGTACTGCTGTGGGTGTCTCTTGTGTAGCAAAAATGATATTTCCAAGTGTTTTTGAGTGACTCTTTCAACCACAATGGATAAAGCCAGTTCAACTTGTCTCAAAGCCTCTTGAGCTTCTTTTGTATTTATGATAAAGGTCTCATTTTTAAAATATGTAGTACTATGTCAAATTTATAAGAATACACATCATTCCCCATTTGATAAATGGCTAAAGGATATGAACAGACAATTTTCAGATGGCAAAATTAAAGCTATTTATGGTTATATGAAAAAATGCTCTAAAACACTATTGTTAGAGAAATGCAAATTAAAAGAACTCAGAGTTATTACCTCATACCTGTCAGATTGGCTAAGATGACAGGAAAAAATGATGACAAATATTGGAGGGGATGTAGGAAAACAATATACTAATGCATTATTGGTGGAGTTGTGAAATGATTCAAACATTTTGGAGAGCAATCTGGAACTCTGCCCAAAGGGCTAGAAAACTGCGCATACCCTTTGACCCAGCAGTGTCACTATTGGGTCTGTATCCCAAGGAAATCATAAAGGACTCAAAATGCAAAAATGTTTGTAATAGCTCTTTTTACAGTTGCAAAGATTTGGAAAAGGAATGGATACCCATCAATTAGGGAATGGCTGAACAAGTTGTGGCACATGAAGGAAATGAAATATTATTGTTCTATAAAAAATGATGAACAAGCCGATGATAGAAAAGCTTGGGAAAATTTACATGAACTGATGGTGAGTGAAACAAGCAAAACCAGGAATACATTGTACACAATAACAACAGAATGTGTGATGATCAAGTATAAAAAAAAAAACAAAACAAAAAACTTAGTTTATCTCAATAGTTCAATGATCCAAAGGAATGTGGAAAGAGTTTGGACAAAAAAATGCCATCTGCAAACAGAGAAAGAATTAAGGATATTGAATGTAAATCAATATGCGTTAAGTTGTCTTCTTGTTTCATTTCTCCCATGGTTTTTCCCTTTGCTCTGATTTTTCTCTCTCAACATGATTCCAAAGCAATGTGTATTAAAAACAAATTAAATTACTACAATAAAAGGAAATAAAAGAATAACCTACCAAAAAATGAGTATAATCTTTCAGAGAGAAAAATGAAAATAATGAAATAGAAGATTTCCCAGCATTCCTGATGAAAAGACCAGAAGTAAATAGAAAATTTGACATTCTAACAGGAGACTCCAAAAACACATAGAAAGGGAAATATGAAAAATAAATCATAAGGGATTTAATAATTTTAAAACTTTTTATTTCTACATGGAAAGATGATACTTGTAACTTCTACAAATTTGACCATTATTTGGTCATGTATGAAAGTCACAGGGTTGAGTTGACTTTGATGAATTGCTTTTTTTTTTTCTTAAATAAATTTGGAAGAGAGCCACATAAGCAACAAACTGTTGTAACTCTTCTATATTCACTTCCAAATAGTCATAAATAATCATCCCAAACAAATCCTGGAATACTAGAGCCAGAAAAAAAGATAGGGTGAAGTATTCTTTAGCCAAAAAAAATTGAAAGATTGACAGTATATGTCTTTCTCACTTGGATTAAAGTGGAAAGCAGGAAATATCTCCAAAAAACAGCACCAAGCTTCTTCTTAGCAAACAAATGGTAGATTCTGAGTCCCAGCTCAGTTTAGTTAATAAATGCCAACACCAAAATCCCCTGCTTGCTTCAGCTTAGCGAAGAGATTGGTAAGACTCCAGCTCTGCCAACTCCCATTTACTTCACTGTCACCCTGGTAAAATGCAGAAATACCACACCACAAACACTATCAATAGAATCCAGATCAATACCAGATAAGCTTTCATATCTATATGACCTCCACCCTACAACAGCCATTCCCCAACCCAGCCCACTCCTCAGTTCAACACCAGATATGAGGATCAGGTGCCTCATGAGCTTCAAGGTAAATAACTAGGGCCTTTATCCCTTGGCACAAGAAGCCTGAATCAGTTTCAGTCTGGGAGGAAAAATGAAATTTAAAAGAAAGGGAAAAAAAGTCAAAAGAGATGAGTAAAAGTCAACAAAAAGAAGAATTTGACCTTAGAGAATTATTAGGGTGACGGGAAAAACCTGAGTCAAACTCAGAAGCACACAATAATGTGAAAACACCTATGGACAAAATCTCAAAGAAAAATTGGAAGTAGAAATCAGAAAAAAAAAAAAAAAAACTCCTGGGAGAGCTCAAAAAGGAGTTTAAAAACCATATAAAAGAAGTCAAAGAAAAATCTGGTAAAGAAAATAGAAGAGATGCAAGAGAATTATGAAAAAAAGTAAAAAACAAAAACAAAAACAAAAAAAAATGAAAAATGTAGAGAGCTGAAACTCCAAAAAAGTATGCTTGATTCAGACAACCAAGCACTTAGGGCTAATTAGCTGAGACAATGACTCTATTAGCATATATTTGGATAAATGGTTCTTCTCACTGTTGGTGCTTGCTGAATGTTTGGTGTAAAGATAATCAAAGGCCAGGATTGGAGGGTGAGGCAAGACAGGCCAGAGTCACTTGGTGGTAGGATGAGGAGGAGAGAAGTTGGTGACTTTGGACTCCGAATCCAGGATTCTGCTTGCCTGCGTCTTTTATTTCTTCTCCTAAAGACCAAGGACTTTGATTTATCCTGACTCTGGCTGACCTTGAAGCCCTCCAGAAAGCTAGTCTGTACTCTACAGAAAAAAAGGAAACAATTGCTTGAAAAGTAAAATTGGTGAAATTGAAAAGAAGACACACACAAAAAAAATCCACTGAAGAAAAAAACAAGTGGTATCTGTAACAGGGATAAAATAGAAGCCTTTCCAATAGAATCAGGGATGAAGCAAGGATTCCCAACATCGCTACAATTAATTATTCAATATTCTAAGAGAAATATTAATTCTAGCAATAAGAGAAGAAAAAGACATTGAAAGAATTAAAATAGCAATGTGAAAATAAAATGATAACTATTTGAAAACAATATGATGGTGTACTTACAGAATACTAAAGAAATCACTAGAAATTATTGGGAATAATTAACAATTTCATCAGTTTCAGGATATAAAATAAACCCACATAAACCATCAGCAATTCTACAAATTACCAGTAATATCCAGAAGCAAAAGATAATAACAGATATCCCATCTAAAATAACTGTAAACTGTTAAAAACCATGCCTAAGTGAAGGGTCAGGTCAATTCTCTGAGAACCTCCATAGCTGTGAATCATAACACTTGGAGTTACAAAGCAGCCTTTACTAACATGGATGTTCCTTGTGTATTGGGAATGAAATAAATTGGAAGGAAGAGGGAAGAGGAGAGAGGCCAGAGAATGCAACTGCCTCTCAATCTCCTTTTTATCATCATCATCCTCTCACATGAAAAGATCCATTCTATAGGTCTGAGTTAGACTTCCAACAGCCATTGACAGGTGGATCCCATATCGCAACAGTAAACAATATATAATATTTGGGAATGTACCTGCCAAGACAAACCCAGAAATTATATAAACACAATTACAAAACAATTTTTACATAAATGAATTCAAGTCTGAACAATTGGAAAATATTAAATACACATATTTGAGTGGAGGCAATACAATAAAAATTATCATTCTACCTAGTTGTAGTTAGTTATTAAGTGTCATACTGATTAAATATGTGTGTATGTATGAATATGTATATGTATATGTACATCTGTATTAGAATTAGACAAAGCCCCAATAGAATTAATCTGGAAGAACAAAAGATCAAAAATATCGAGGAAAAAAATGAAAAAAAATGTGAAGGGTGGACTAGCAGTATCAAGTCTCAAATGGTATTATAAAGCAATAATCATCAAAATAATCTGGTGCTGGCTAAATAGTGATGGATCAGTAGAATGGATTAGATACACAAAATACATAGTCACAAAAGACTATACTAATCAAATGTTTGATATATACAGAAATCCAAGAGTTTTAGACAAGAACTTTTACAAAAATTTTTGGAAAAATTGAAAAGCATTTTGGGAGAAATTAGGTATAGATAAGTACATGATGTAAACATAAAGGGTAATATCATGAACAAATGAGACAAATAGTATTCACCTATCAGATCTATGGATAAAAGAAGAATTTATGATTAAACTAGAATTATTCTATGTGATGTAAAATAGATAATTTTGATTACATAAAATTAAAAAAAATATTGCACAAACAAATGGATGTGGTCAATATTAGAAGAAAAATGGAATGCTGGGGAATTTCAAAGGTCTCATTTTTCAAATATAATAGAGAACTGAGTTAAATTTATAAGAATAGGAGTCATTCCCTAATTGATATAAATGATCAAATAGTGTGGAAAGGTAGTTTTCAGAAGAAGGAATCAAACCTATCTATAGTCCATGAAAAATACTCTAAACCACTATTGAATAGTGAAATTTAAATTAAAATAACTCTGAGATACCTTTTCATACCAATCAGATTGAGTGATATGATAGAAAAAATTTCAGAGAATTGTGGAAACATTGAGACACTAATGTATTGTTGTTAGAGTTGTGAATTGACGCAACAATACTGAAGAGCAATTTGGAACTATGCTCAAAGAGATGTAAAACGGTGTCTATTCTCAGTACTCCTACTACTAAGTCTGTATCCTAAAGAAATTTAAAAGAAAGAAAATGACTTAATTTTAATATATATCTATATATATAGATATAGTTATAGATTGTGTGTGTGTGTGTGTGTGTGTGTGTGTGTGTGTGTGTGTGTAGTGATTCATTTTAAAGTGGCGATAATTGGAAATTTAGTGGATGCTCATCAGTTCAGAAATGGCAGAACAAGTTGTGGCATATAGTATATGATTGTCTTGGAATACTGCTGCATATAAGAATTGACAAACTGGATGCTCTCAGAAAATCTTGAGATGACTTATATGAATTGGTACAAAATGAAATGAGCAGAATCAGGAGAATATTATACATAGTAGCAGCAATATTGTATAATGATCAACATGAATGAGTAAGCTATTCTTAGCAATACAATGGTACAAGAAAAATTCCTAAAGAATTACAAAGATGTTTTCCATTTACAGAGAAAATACTGATATACAAATCAAAGATTTCTCTTAACTTTCTTCATTTTTAAATGTATATTTTCATTTACCACATGGCTAATATGAAATACATAATTGAATATATATATATATATATATATATACATATATATATATATATATTTATAACAAATTGAATTCTTTATGAGCAAGGAGAGGAGGAAGAGAAAGAATTTGGAGCTCAAAATAAAAAAAAAAATGTGAAAAGTTTTAAAATGTAATTGAGAAAAATAATAATTAAAAATGTGTTTGGAAAGTCTTTTGAATTATGTACCCAAAGGGTACTCACAATTAAACAAAATAAATGTCACTTATATATACAAAAATATTTATAGTAGCTCTTTTCTTAGATATTAAGATGCCATTCAATTGGTGAATGGCTGAACAAGTTGGGGTTTAAAATTTGTGATGGAACATTATTGTGCTCTAAGAAATGATGAGTCATATAGATTTACATGACTTGATCCAAAGTGAAAACAGAAGAGCATTGCATGCAATAAGAGCAATATTCTTAGATGACCAAATTAGCTATAATCAATAAAACAGTGATCCAAGACAACTCTGAAATACTTGTGAAAAATGCTGACTGTCGCCAGAGAAAGAACTGATGGAATCCAAATACAATTTGAAGCATACTTTTTTAAAACTTTATTTTTATTGGGTTTTTATTTTGGTCTGTTTTCTTTTACAATATGATTATTATGGAAATATGTTTTGCATGACTACACATGCATAACTATATCAAATAGCTCTCATTCTTGACAAGGGTCTTGGGAAAGGAGGAAGAAAATTTGGAACTCAATTAAAAGAACAATGTTGAAAATTATTTTTATGTATAGTTAGGGAAAACAAAATGCTAAGCAAACTCTAAAATCAATGATGATTAAACTTTTAAAAATGTCACTGAGATATTTGCTGATTGATGGTTATTTTCCAAGTATCCATATTCAGTGAAATGAGTTTGCTCAATTAGCATGTTACTTAATAGTCTATAGACAATCTATCCTTCTAGTTATCTTGGTCAAAAAAAAATGAGCAACACAGAATGAAGATCAAATGAGCTAATGTGGATCCACTTCAAATGATTCATCTCTCTTTTAATATCCTGTTTCTCCCCATCCCTTGGTGTTTTCAATATTCTGATAAAACACTGGAATGTAAGACCTCTTTTGGGGGGAAGTTTAACATGTTGAGGATAGAAGAAATTTTTTTTGTAAATAAATACCACTTTTAAATTTTAACAACCACAACCCTGGATATATTTAGAGGGCAGGCAGAAATAGAACTAAAGATAAATACATATGGATGGAGGCAGAGCCAAGATGGTAGAGAAGACACATGTGACTATCTAAGCTCTCTCTTACCCTCACTACCAACTATTTAATTCAGTCTCAAAAATAGCGCTTGACTGGTAAAACCCACAAAGATTAGAAGTACAACAACTTACCAGCTGAAGAGAATCTGGAATTTCGTCAGAAAAGGTGTGTCCTGAAAGGTGAGAAAAAGACCAGCTGTGGTCAGTGATAGAACTAGGCTAACATATTGTGCAGATTGGGCTAGGAAGGCCTCTGGGGTTAGAAAAGCTACAGAGACAAACAACTCTGGTATAGGCTGATTGCTCTACTCTGCTTGCAAAACAGCAGATCAGCAGAGAAATCAAAGCCACTTTAAAAAACACTAGAAACTATAGTCTGCCTATAGCTACCCCAAACTGGAAGTGATTCAGCACAGATCATGGCACAGCTGTGCAGCTGCCTTCTGCTATATGGGGCTTTTCCTTGGGGCAGTCAAGAATCTGCAAGGCAGGGAGACATAGCCTGGAGCAGCTGATAATCTGCGCAGTGGGGGGCTCAGCCTCAGGCAGTAGAACTTCCACAGCAGCGCCTATTCTTCCCAGGGCACAGACACTTCCAGTCTGTGCACCAGAGCTATTTGCTGGTCAGCTGCTAATATCAACAGCTCCATGGGAGGGCTTTGGCCTGGGGTTGTGACACTTTCACTGTTCAGCCTCTAGCCTCAGGGCAGTCACTAGGCCACACAGCAGGGGTTCTTCACTGGGCACTTCTGCAGCCTGATCCCTGCTAACCAGCTCTGAATCACTTCTGGTGGGGTGGGGAGAAACTCTCTCCTAGAGCACCCTCCTAACTTTGCAGCTTGTCCACAAGAGAGCTGCCATCCATATACCTATCCCTGTTCTAAAGAGGAAGCTGGTAACCTCCTTGCCCTGAAGGCAGACCCTATAGGTTTTTTAAAAAGAGACTGATTTTTAGCTTCTATACAGAAAGAGAGCAGGTTTGCAACCCTGAGGACCGCAGATCATATCCTGAAGGGAATGTTACCTGGCCCCCATCACATAACTCTCTCCTAGAACTATTAAAAGCCTCAAAAGAGAGATGGAAGAAAAGTGGGGAAAGAAAAGAGAAGCTATGTAAGAGAGTATCAACATCCCAAAATTTGAATTGGAAAAGATAAAAATTCACAGGAAGTGCAGGGAAATAAAATTTGTAAGGTTAAAAAATCCCTATAAAGTAGGAGTTGTGAATTGGAAAAAGAAAATAGCTCACTTAAAAAAAAATTAGTGAAATGAAAAAATTCCATAGAGCAAAACAACTAATTTAAAAACTCAATTGGACATATGCAAAAAGAAGTTAAAAAAAAGCAAATGAAGAAAATAACTCATTAAAAATCAGGACTGAACAAATAGAAATGAATGATTCATTGAGACACCAAGAATCAGTCAGGCAAAACCAAAAATATGAAAAACTGGAGAAAAACATCAAATATTTACTTGGAGAATCCACAGACCTGGAAAACAGATCTAGAAGAGAAAATCTGAAGATTACTGGACTTCCCAAAAATTATGATGAAAAAAGAGGCTACATTCTATTTTACAGGAAAACATCAAAGAGAACTGCCCAAAGATAATAGAACCAGAAGATAAAATAGGCATTGAAAGAATTCATCAAAAACCTTCTGAAAAAGACCCTTAAAAAAACTCCACGGAACATTGTGGCCTACTTTCAGAATGATCAGACTAAGGAGAAAATATTACAAGCAGACAAGAAAAAAAAATTCAAATACCAAAGTGCCATAAGAAGGGTCACTCAAGATCTAACTGTCTCTACATTAAAGAATTGAAGGGCCTGGAATCTAATATTCTGAAAGGCAAAAGAACTTGGAATGCAGTCAAGAATAAACTACCCATCTAAGTTTAGCATTTTCTTCCATGGAAGAAGATGGACATTTAATGAAACAGGAGAATTCCATTTGTTTCCAAGGAAAAAAACAGATTTAAACAAAAAATTTGATCTCCAAACATAGGACTAAAGAGAAGCATAAAAAGGTAAAAGGAACTCTTGAGAAGTGTATCTCTATTGTGAATATATAGAAAGTCCACATGGATAATTTGATTTTACTGATATAACAAAAAAAGGGGGGGAATAGAAATGGAAAGAGAATAATGTCAGAAAAAGGGAAAAGGGGAGGTAAAAAGAGGGAAAATACATCCCAGGAAGAGGCAAAGAAAACCTATCATATCTGAGGGAAATTAGAGAGGGGGAAGAACATTGTGTGGATCTTACTCTCATCAGAAGAGGTTCAATGAGTAAATAACTGACATATTTGTTTTTCAGAGAATTCTCCCTCACCTCATTAAGAGGGGGAGAGGAAAAGGGAAAAGGAAAAAAGAGTAATAAGGGAAGTGTAGAAGAAAGGGGAAGGGATTTAATAAGAGGGGTGAGGGATACCAAAAAGGGAGGGCTGTGTGACACAAGTGGGACCCATAAGTTTAATACTGGGGAAAGGGATCAGGATGGGGCAGGGAAAAAAAAAAGTATAATCTGGAGATAATATTATGGTAGGAAATACAGAATTAGTAATTTTAGCTGTAAATGTGAATGGGATGAACTCTCCCATTAAGTGGAGGCGGATAGCAGACTGGATCAAAAGTCAGAACCCTACAATATTTTGCTTTCAGGAAACACATTTAAAGCAGGGAGATACATAAAGAGTAAAGGTAAAAGGTTGGAGCAGAATCTATTATGCTTCAAATGAAGTCAAAAAAGCAGGGGTAGCCATCCTTATCTCAGATCAAGCAAAAGCAAAAATTGATCTAATTAAAAGAGATAAGGAAGGAAACCATATCTTGCTAAAGGGTAGCATATACAATGAATCCATATCAATACTAAACATATATGTACCAAGTGGTATAGTATCTAACTTCCTAAAGGAGAAGTTAAGAGAGTTGCAAGAAGAAATAAACAGCAAAACTATAATAGTGGGAGATCTCAACTTTGCACTCTCAGATTTAGACAAATCAAACCACAAAACAAATAAGAAAGAAATTTAAAAAGTAAATAGAACATTAGAAAAACTAGGTATGATAGACCTTTGGAGAAAACTGAATGGTGATAGAAAGAAGTATACTTTATTCTCAGCAGTTCATGGAACCTATACAAAAATTGACCATATATTAGGACATAAAGATCTAAAAATTAAATGCAGGAAGGCAGAAATAGTAAATGCTTTCTTCTCAGATCACAATGCAATAAAAAACTACATTCAATGAGAAGTTAGGGGTAAATAGACCAAAAAGTAATTGGAAACTAAATTATCTCATCCTAAAGAATGATTGAGTGAAACAGCAAATTACAGGAATAATTTCACTCAAGATAATGACAATGATGAGACATCATACCAAAATTTGTGGGATATAGCGAAAGCAGTAATAAGTGGAAATTTTATATCTTTAGAGGCTTACTTGAAGAAAATAGAGAAAGAGAAGATCAATTAATTGGGCTTGCAACTTAAAAAGCTAGAAAAAGACCAAATTAAATACTAAATACCCAACTAAATACTAAACTTGAAATTCTAAAATTAAAAGGAGAAATTAATAATATTGAAAGTAAAAAAAATATTGAATTAAGAAATAAAACTAAGAGTTGGTTCTATAAAAAAAAGCAATAAAACAGACAAACCTTTGGTAAGTCTAATCAGAAAAAGGAAATAGGAAAATCAAATTGTTAGTCTTAAAATGAAAAGAGGGAACTTTCCACCAATGAAGAGGAAATTAGAGTAATAATAAGGAGTTACTTTGCCCAACTTTCTGCCAATAAATTTGATAACCTAAGTGAAATAGATGACTACCTCCAAAAATATAGGCTTCCCAGATTAACATAGGAGGAAGTAAATTTGCTTAAATAGTCCCATTTCAGAAAAAGAAATAGAACAAGCTATTAATCAACTCCCTAAGAAAAAAATCCCCAGGATCAGATGGATTTACAGGTGCATTCTACCAAACATTTAAAGAACAATTAGTGCCAATGTTATATAAACTGTTTGAAAAAATAGGGAATGAACGAGTCCTACCAAACTCCTTTTATGACACAGACATGGTACTGATACCTAAACCAGGTAGGTTGAAAACTGAGAAAGAAAACTATAACCCGATCTCCTTAATGAATATTGATGCTAAAATCTTAAATCAGATATTAGCAAAAAGACTTCAGAAAATCATCCCCAGAATAATACACCATGATCAAG